>NC_065512.1:38355297-38394158 GCF_006386435.1 Epinephelus moara
GTGGTACAATATGTTGAAAGTATGTATTAATATCTGGCAGTATACATGTGTGACAATAGTCATATGTGTATGCATTTGATGCAGGCATCCCTTGAAGAAACTGTCAATATCAATACAAGCATAATCCTCTTGAATTTTAATAGTTCATTATTGCACAGCATCAAGACCACACTGATGTATCTAATTTCCTTCACACAGTCATCTCACCCATTTTTCATAGTGTATGTTTGTCTGAGATTGCCTTTGAACATGTTTCATGGAACTCAATCTCTTTCCTCTTCACTTTCTCCCCCTTTCACTTCCTGTCAGTGTCTCTTTCCATTGGGAGCGATGTCATGAGTTTAATTGCCGCCAGGTGACTAGGAGCTAGGAAAAACAGAATTAACCTTGTCAGCCCAAAGCCTTCCCTCTCTCCCCTCCCCTTCCTCCCCTCTATCCGATGCATCAATTAAAGTTAAGCCGCGGTGGCCCTTGGTTTCAACAGGCTCAGAGTCAGGTACACAAAGGGGAGAGGAAAATGTTGAGAGGTACAGTAGAGAGCAGAACAAGTGGGATTTACAAAGAGGAAAAGGGAGAAACTGACAAACGGACAGGGCGGATAAGAGGGGAAGACAGAGAAACAAGACAATGAGCCGAGGAAAGATAGACAGACAGACTTGGCAGATAGACTGGAGGAGGGATCAAGTGGGATTCAGCCGTTGCAGGATTAAGATGAGAGGATGATGGTACAAAGGCAGACACAGTGACAAGTAGAGAGAGTAAGGGGGACAAAGAACATGTGAGAGAGATGGAAAGAGATATGTTTGTAGGTGAAAATGGAAAAAAAACAGAGAGAAAAGTAGAAGGTGTTAGACGGAGGAGGAGAGGATGCAAAGGATACAGAAGTGAGAAGGGGACAGAGATAGGGATGACCCAAAGGACAGAATGTACCCACTGATCCTTTACAAAGATCAAATGTGACAAAGAGTTATCACTACATTAAGGTCGAAGTAGGTTTCCATCTAACTATTTTTGTGTGCATTACCAGTTTGCACATTTAAAAGACTAAAAATTAAAAAGAAGCAGACAACAATTTTTTTTATGTTTGGCTGGGGTCAAAATGTTGGCATATTGGGTAAAATATAATCATGACTGATGGAAACAGATTTTTAAATTCACCTAAAAGCTGTGGTGCCTCTGTCAGCTGATTCCTTCTCCAAAAAAATCCACCACAACGTCCCCGCCTCAGCCCCTTTTTCAAGTCACCCCCCTCTCCAGTATCACGACTTGCTGAAAATATGGTGCTGAAAGATTGGTGACAAAGTGACTAGCTATGTGGGGCTATAAGGTATAATTGTTAATGAGCTATCACTAAAATGTTGACTAACTGATAACATGCTGGTACAGACAGTCACAGTTATAAACACATGGTTAACGTAGTGGCCCAGCCGCAGTTTTGTTAGGTCCAGGGGAAAAACTTGGTTAGGATTAGTACGGGACGCCGTAACATGACTTATCTAGACCTGCATCACATAAGGTCACGTTGTTATGTAACTACATAAGTAGGTGAAGTTAAAAAAACAAACAAGAAAAAAAACGACTTATACAGATATATAAAGAGATCTGGATACTGCGTTGGAGGCGGCAGACCACTGTATATTCCTATCAAAGTTGTTCGGCAAAAAAAAAATGTTTGAGAGAAAAAAAATATTTGAGAGAAAAGGTTTTCACACTGATAGCAAAAAATAATAATATTTGAGACTAAAAAAAGTTTTGAGAGAAAGTATTTTGTCATAGAATATAAAAAAATAATTTGAGATTTAAAAAATGATTTCCGAGAAAAAAAACTGTCTCTCAAAAATCTTTTTTTACACTCAAATATCATTTTTTTGCTATCAGTGTGAAAACATTTTACTATGGTTCTTTTGTCTTCCAACATTCCAGGCATAACGTTAATGTATGCATATCCGCTCCCAAATAACGCAGCACATCTATGCCGGTGAATCGACCATGGTGGATGAATGATTCAGTTGAATTCGACTCCCAAGACGATCCTCACCCAGCTGTCAATTCGATTGAGACTGGCCAATAGGAACGTGGCCCCGCCCATGACATTATTTTCGCAGCTAAAGCAAAATCCTGACAGGAGAGCAAAGACTTAGGTTTTGAGAGAGAGAAGAAAAATGTTTTGAGAGAAACAATTTTTTTTTAGAGAAAATGTTTTCACACTGATAGCAAAAAAATTATATTTGAGTGTAAAAAAAGATTTTTGAGAGACAGTTTTTTTTCTCGGAAATCATTTTTTAAATCTCAAATTATTTTTTTATATTCTATGACAAAATACTTTCTCTCAAAACTTTTTTTAGTCTCAAATATTATTTTATGCTATCAGTATGAAAACTTTTTCTCTCAAATATTTTTTTTTCTCTCAAACATTTTTTTTTCTCTCATATTTATTTTCTCACATGTAATAAAGACACAAATCTAACTCCATACTCCTGGCTTAAGTGTTTTTGTGAGACCTCTTTCGCTCTACCCATTGCATGATGTCCTAGGAATTTTGTTTGTCCACTACAAAAAAGGATCTTAATTGACTTAAGCATTGTTTGGTGGTGCCAGCATGTAATTTTAACACAGTTTTTGTCACCACCACGTAATGCATTGACTGTAGCCCATATTAAAAAATTGTATATAAAGGTATATATATATATATATATATATGTATATATATGTATAGATATACATATATATATATATAGATATATAGATATATATATAGTAGAATTAAAGTAGAATTACAATAAAATGTATAACACGTTCAGGGTCCTGGTTGTGTCGTCTTGGTCACTACTGCAGTGTCATGAATAACTGGGACACCTGAATTGAACAGAGTTATTGTTAATGCTATTAGTACCACCAGTACTTTATTTACTATGAAATCAAAATGTCAGCTGTGACAATGGACTATTGTAAGTGAAATTGTTATTATAAAAGTGCATCAAAAAGCAACACAAATACAACTTTATGCTCCAATATCCAACCTTCTCCATTCACAATATGAGTATTGGCTGACCGAATGGCATGTCTTCAGAGTAACTGTTTGTGTTCAGTTCACCTGTCCTCACAGTAGTGCTTTTGTTTGATCCTCTAGACCCATGACGCCAGGCCTGTGCACCCTGACAGTGTGATAATGGAGCTCCAAACCCTGCACACACTGCCTTTCTCTTTCTCTCTCCCACACATACAAAGGACCTCAGAGCTTTTAGTGCCTCTCGGTTACAACCCTCTCACCATCTCCAATAGCATTCTTATCACCTGCCGTTTTTCGTAGTCTCTATCTTCCCCTCCCTTTCCAACACACATGGTCAGCCTTCACTCTACAGATGTGCATTTAGGTTCGAGTCATATTTCAAATGTTCACCGTCAGATACTTTCAACAGAGATGATTCTAATGCACATGGCCAACTAAACATTTGCAAAGGCTATTAGTCAGAATGTAGCAAACAGTTTGAAGCATTTCACTGAGAAATTAACCAAGGACAGCTTCATCGCAACAGTTACCAACACATGGCACTAACAAAAAGATCTTCTGAATGAAATACCACAAGAAATATTGGATTTCCATTAAATTTGTTACACACATTCATGACTCCCAGAGAATGAATCATAATGACTTTAGTGACCCCCTGATTTTTCATCTAGCACCAAATTGAGGTTAACATTTTAGAGTGAATTATTCGACAACTAGTAGATGAATTGCTACGAAATTTGGTACATAGACTCCTGTTCACACACACAAACATGTCTATAATGTATTTCATTTGAAAACCAAATACCAAAGTAATTCCATTCCCATCAGTTCAAAGGTTTTTGTTCATGGATGACATTTGTGGCGCTCATTGTTTGTTACTCAACAATCCAGCTATTGTAGAATATTATATAGCAGATATGTTGAAACTTTACATGTCTTTGCAATTCAACAATGGTTAACGTGCAGTTATGTTTCTGCAAGCCTCCGCCAAGGTTGTCCCTTGTCACCAATCCTGTTTGTGATCTTCATGGACAGGATCTGGAGATGCAAGCGGTGGAAATGAGTTTCCTCTGTGGGGTGGCTGGGCTCAGCCTTAGAGATAGGGTGAGGAGCTTGGACATCTGGAGGGAGCTTGGAGTATAGCCGCTGCTCCTTCGCGTTGAAAAGAGTCAGTTGAGATGGTTCGGGCATCTGACTAGGATGCTCCTGGGCGCCTCCCGCTGGAGGTGTCCCGGGCACGTCCCAGCAGTAGGAGGCCCCAGGGCAGACCAAGAACACACTGGAGGGGTTACATATCTCGTCTGGCCTGGGAACGCCTTGGGGTCCCCCAGGAGCTGGAAAGCATTGCCGGGGAGAGGGACGTCTGGGGTGCTTTGCTCGGCCTGCTGCCCCCGCGACCTGGCCCCGGATAAGCGGATGAATATGGATGGATGGATGGACATTTCAAAGTCACAGTTTGATCCCGAAACTTAGTTTCTGTACATGAGCATTATGTAAAGCAACTGCTGCCGAAACACCTGTTGAGTTATATGAAATGGAATTTAAAGAAAGCATCACAGGTTATAGTTCTAATGTGTCCGATTTGTCAATTTGCTTGACTAAAACAACTGCTGTTGGAAAAAAAAAAAAAAAAAAAAAGAACAGGTACGAGCAAAGGTCACCATATTATGACAGCTCAACCATCAAATGTACATTAATTAGCTTAATGTGCTTACAACTGCATACATTAGACCAATTAGCTTGTTAAAATATGCAAATGAGGACGACTGATCAAGCGTTTACTGTCACACCGCCATATGTGCTCGGAGCAACCTCAGCAGACGATGCAAACAGCAGGGGGGTGGCTAGGTGCACAAGTTCAGAGGAGAGCTAATTAAATAAAGAAGCTAGTATGCCTGTTATCTTATCATCGTGTCTCTCCCAATTACCCCCCCTTCCCTTTCCTGTCCCTCCTCCTCTCCTGTCCCTTTATTTCCGTTATGACTTAATCTGTTTCCAATTCTCTCCCTCAGTCACTTTCTAACTCTGGGAAAATATTTGAGCAATTATAACGTCTGCTTCCTTGATATTCTGTGTGTAGCTCAGGCGTGCATGGGGGGGGGGGGGGGTTACTTGTCTTCTCATGCACAGAGGGGGCACTGAGGGCATGATTTAGTCAACTATCCCCCCTTCCTGTGCTGCCCTGTTCACCCTCACTCTGTAGCACTTAACTAACTTTCACAGGCTGATAAAAAAATAATTGCTGCCCCAAGGGTGGGGGACTCCAAATACATTAGCACCACAAAGAGAAGAGCTAAGATCACATTACCCATAGCACTGGCACTATAGTATGCAGCCTGAAAAAAAGAAGAAAAAAAATACCAGGTCAAACACCAGAGACACAGACGAAGAGAAAACAGCATGCACTCGTCTATGAGTGCAACAGCATGAACCGCGCCATGAGATAGTGTCGGTAAAGGGGCCCAGAGAAAGGAATGCGCTCCGTTTTTTTTATTTGTGCCCGATCCTCTTGTATTTCTGTCTGTGTGTCAAAGGACCTCATCTGCCGCCATGCTCCATTGCAGACCAATAACACAGGACAGGAGGGTGGGGGGTGCGCTGTGGGGGACGGCAGAGGAAGCAGAGAGCAAAGGGGGGAGTCAGGCAAGCATGACTCTGTTGAAGGAAAGCTCTGCTTGTGAAAGAGGAGAAGTGCAGGAGATGGAGGGGCGGAGGTGGCCTTTGCCAAGCTGCTGATCCCATCTTCTTGTATGTGTGTTGTGCTCTACGTAGCAAGTGCACACACCTGAGACACCTGTTGGACTTAACCTTTCTGTTTGTTTTGTGAAACATCTTTCACAGACCTGCTTAGTGATTAGAGGCAGTCATTACCAGAATCCTGTTTGGACTGCCTTTTAGTGTTTTGTGTTTTGTGTGTTGTTCCTCCCTGCACTGTAACAACTTGGTCATTTTAAATGTGGAAAATGTATGTCTGTATTGTCTCTGTGCTGTCCACTGTTCATCTGTGTTTCAGGTTTCTCCTTTGTATTTTAGATTGTGGTCTGTGTCTATTGTGAATTATATGTTGGGACTACAGATGGAAATTAGCAGTTATAGCTAAATCTGGTGCAACCATCTTCTTATTTCTTGTAAATGATTAATGCTATTGCACACTGTCCCTTGATAAAATTAAATAAACTAAACTAAAAAAAAAAAACTAAAAAAAAAGACTAAACTACAGCCAGAAGACAGCTGCATGAAAAGAGACCTACTTTTTGTCTCAAAAATGATTTTAAGTCAGACTTGTTATAGACACTAAAACTTACCTGTTGCACAAAGCTTCCTTGTGAGTGGTGCAAGACTGACTTTGATAGCCTGTTGCACACAGTGTGAGGGAGTAACTACTTACATGTAGCTAATTAATTGTAATCAGTTAAAATTACTAAGAAAAAAATGTATTTAAATTACAGTTACTGATCAAAATGTAATGTAATCAAAAATGTTGGTGATTACAAAGGAGTCATATCCGAATATATTCTTTTTGGTAAAAAGCTTACATGTAGAATATGACATTCATTCTGTTGCTCTGAATGTTTATGCCGTGCAGGAATGCCTTCTTTTGGCAGAGCCTTTCCGGACATTTTTCAGCTCTGTTGCCCAGTTTAAAACATTTGTTAGAAAAGTAATCAAAAAGTAATCAAATGTGATAAATTATGTTACTTTTATGAGGTAATTAACATACATAAATCAACACATTTTTAAAAAGATAACTAGTATTCTGTAATCTACTGTTATTTCAACAGTAACCTTCCCAACACTGGTCACGCAATGCATTATGGGTGAAATGAGGCTTTTCACAAGAGAAAAAATGGCTGATGCGACAGCAGCACTTAGCTGTGGAACTGATTAGTCAAGTCTAGCCTGACATTATAAGACCAGTCTAAGACCATGATAAACCTTAAAGCTGCAGTAGGTAGAAAGCCTGAAAACGGTTGATTTTTGAGTCTCATCTGAGATAGGTTTCGTTCGTCTCCGCCCTGAGCTCCTCCTACCAGACAAGCACGCGAGTATTTTATCCTACTTGGTTCTATTTCTCCTTCTCTGGGAGCCTCGGCTCTCCCTCACCGCGCAGCAGCCCGCCCCATCCCTCCCTCGCGGCCCCGCACATACCCCCTCGGCTCGGCTCTCCTCCGCGGAGAGCCCTCGGCTCTGCTCCCACGGCCAACCCTCACGTCCTCTGGCCGGGCCCGGCCCCACCTCACCCTTCCCCTTCCTCCGGGGCTCCAGGGAACCGAGTTCTGTTTTCCTGTTTTTTGGGTTGTTTAGCCGTGTAGGCAGTTGCTGTGCTGGAACAACTATTTTACCTGGTGCACTGTTCACCATTGCCACTTGCTCTCCCTTTCTGCCGGCGGCACGGGAACGCGCATATGCAGTAGAACAGCCAATAGGAATGCAGTGGTCTGAGCTGACCTTTGATTGGTTGATGCACATTGGCACGATACTGATTTTTTAGAGGCTGAACACAGAGCCATGGTGAGGTGCAGAAACCTATTGTTTGTCTCAGACCACTTGATTTACATTATGCTTAGAGGATATTATAACATTTTTACTCAGTTATACCAAAACAATGTTGCCTACTGGAGCTTTAAGCTAAGTTCATGCAACTGGCCCCTGGTCTCACTCCCTGGGTGTCAAAAAAGGCCCCTGGTGCTACTATAATAATGATGCTGGGGGTACTATTCTGTGTGAGACGCACAAGGCTTTCCACCAACTAATCCAATATATCATGAGATGCTCAGACCAACAAACCAATCCATACATGACAAAACATTTTATGTAAAGTCTACACAGATGCCCCAGATTGTCAAAGTGACAATAAAAACTTTATGCTCACTTGACATAAAATCTCATCCCCTGTGAGGCCGACATAATTTTTTAATTTATAAAAAAAATGTAGGGAGTCAGTTTCACCTAATTAGTTTAAGACCAATAAACAACACTGTTTTTGTTTACTTAACATAAAGTGGTGTGTTGGGGCTTAAGTGGTAGTTTCCCAGCATGCCATTTGACAACGTGTTTAAGGCCATAAGCCGAAGAAAACTGTTTAAATGTGTTCTAAATCACACATTACCCACTATGCAGTGATTACTGTTTATGTATTTCAAAATTGTTTTAATGGGTTACAGTTAATGTTGTGGTAAAAGATATTTTGCATCATCAGTGAAGTCTTACACACAGTTGGTGACCTCCCGCCTGTGTAGATATTAGAGTCTAACATAAAGTTATGCTGAGGGGAATTAAGAGCACTTCCTGGTTCAGAGTTCATCTCTTTGCCTTATTCTACCAATCGAGAAACTTAAGCTCGTAACAATATATTTTCATCGTTCAAGGAAATAAAAAAATAAATAAAAATAAAATAAGAAAAATGTGTACCACTATTTTTATGTTCAAATGGCATAAAGCAATACAACACATTCATCAACTCTCTTATCTACATATCACATCTGGTGCACAATCTGAATTCCACACAAGTAGAATAAGTATCCTTGCCATCATTGCACATTTATTTGGAAGCATTGTTCAACTTCAGTGAAGTGGACTCAATAAAAAAGCCTCAACAATACAACTGAATGCAGTGAGAGCTTTCTCAGAGCAAGAGAGTCAACATAACCATAGAAACTCACTACAACCAAACTCCTACAGTGCGATGAGTGGTGTCTCCTCTCCTCCTGTCTGCCCCACACCTACTGACTGCCTGTACAGAGAGCGGAGGAGATATCCGACACTGTTGACAGAGCAGCTGTGGACAGTGATTACTCTAAGCACCATGCATGGGAATTAATTACAAGCACATTTCTCGCTTTTTCCCTGATGGTCTGAATAAGTCGCTAAATTTGTAGTTAGTGGCTTTTTAGAAATAAAGTCACTAAGAGGGTCTGCAAAGTTGCCAAATCTAGAGAGAAAGTCATCAAGTTGGCAATACTTAAAACAATGAGAGGTGATATTTATTGCCAACTGTGCAACAGAAACAGTTTGTCTGTGTGCTGACAGGACAGCTGATGTGCATTCAACAAAGACACCTCAGTAGATGACGTCAAGTGTGTTCTTATTGCTGACACATTATGAAGTGTGTATTTTTGCTGTATTATCAGCATTTGCATATTTGGGAAATCACCTTATGTTACTGTTCACAGAATTCTTGCATCTTCTTCTGTCAGGTGTAAGGATTAATAAAACAATGACACTGACTACATTTTAGCCTTTATTTCCTTCCTTGAAGCTAGACACTCAATCTGAATGTGCACTGAGCTATATCTGCTGCTCCTCACATGTAAAAGTCACTGTGTACCACATCACTATTTTACTGTACCTTGGACAAAGTCAGTTTGATCAATCAGCTGACCAGCCATTTTATTTAATAGGAAGGAAATACTGCAGTGTGAATGTTATTGAGCTCAGCAAGACTCAAGCCAAAAACATTTCAACTTTAGCTAAAGCATGCTGTGCTGTTAAATGGTTATTACCAGTCTCATAGCAACAGCCGGAGCTTTGACGATTGCCCCGCTGAAACATCTGCTGAGCGCTGCTGGCTAGGAAAGAGGGAGGTGCTCTGCAGACTGAAAGGCCCACGGAGGCAGGGAAATTCAAATAACCTAACCTCAGAGCTGCTTACACAGTAACACACAGGGGACTGTTGTCTTAGTTGTTTCGTACTCTAACTTTTTATTGTTTAACTTTATATCATCATATAAAGTTTGGGTGTGCTGGAGGCTAACATAACTGAGGAGTACTTGGCATCTCTCTCTTTCATTGTTTCAGACTTTTCATTAAATGTCAAGTGTGAATCTAGCACAGTTACTTTTATAAATTTAATTAAGGTCTGAGTGTTTTTTGAGCATCTCTTCAGAGAATCACCTAAATAAACTGAATAGCTAAAACTCAATATTTGTACAACAAGCACAGCCAAATTAAAATAATTCAAGGCCACTCGTGTCTCCCTTTGGCATCATAGGCAGCCTCCCGACAAGGATTTCAGTCACTGCAGGAAACGTAAAGCTCTAAAAAGTAGGAAGCCGACAATACAGTGAAATTACACCTCCATTTACTTTTACCTGCACAGCTCTTAACAAAATGACTGTGTTTTTCACTCACATCTTCAGGACGGGCTGCAATTTTATAAAGTGGGGGGCCTGATTTGCGCTTTCTAAAAATAGACATGGAGGCTGTAGTTGAAGTTGGCATTTGGACTAAACAACAATGGTGAGGTCCTGCTGACTTACTTTTATCTTCCCAGTACTAACTCTGTGCTTTGTGAGCCCAGTGATCTACTGAATGTGCTGAAATGAAAATGTAGCTCCATATAATGACCCACTGTGTGTCCAATTAATCTTTAAAAAGGATTACATGTCACTTTTCCTTTTAGGCATCCAGCTGACTTCAGATTAATTTCCTTCATTGGTGTCACTACAATTAAATATGAGTACGAGGTACTCAACAGACTATATGTGCTTTGTAATCAGTAGTTTTGATTCAGTTAATCTATACCATAGACTGTATATAAAAAATAAATGATGAGTTTCCACTTACCCTTTCTGTAAAAAAATAAAGCCAAAATATTGTGGATACTAATATTGTAGCAATCTCTACCGGTGTTGAGTTCCCGCCTATGCACCTGTCCAAGTAATCACAAGCAGCGCCACTGATAATGAGCATACAGACCCTTTGAGGACGGCAAGACAGAAAATCTCTGATCCAAAGAATTATCAACATTAAGATGAGACAGCCTTTTCAAAAGAGTATGTAGCTTCATAGAATTAAAGTCTGCGCTGAAGTCTACAGATAGGACCCTAGCATATCCTTTAGGAAACGTAAGCTGCTTCAAGACTGAATATAACAGAGTCAGCACAGCATCTTCTGTACCTCTGTCGCTCTTACTGTATATGCAAACTGGAGTGGATCTAATGCACTGGCCACTGTGGTGGTCAGGGGGATCAACCAGAACATTCTCTATAGTTTTACACAATATGGAGGTTATAGCAATTGGACGAAAATTTTCAGGCTTGTTTGCACCCGGCTTTTTTGGTATAGGCCTAATTATTGAAAACTTCCAAGATTTGGGCACGCCTGTGACTTAGAGAGAGTTAAACAACTTTGAGAAGCCTCCCTTTAGTTGAGGAGCACAGTCTTTTAGTAGACGGGCTTTCAGGCCATCTGGGCCAGTGGCCTTGTTCGGCTTCAGCTTAGAGAAACTTTTAGCTACAGCATCTTCTGTGATAACCAATTGTGGTCCTGCAGGGAGATTTTTACATATCTCATCACATTCCAGCTTATCATCCACAATATTGTTACATACGGAACTATCACCTTTTTTACTGTTTATTCCCATTAAGGTATTTAGACCCTCCCAGGCCTGTTTTATATTACCACTAAAATATTTGCTTTGTATTTTATTTTTGTACTCAATTTTTCCCTTAAAGATATTCCCTCTTCTCTCTTTTTCCTGCATTAATTCCATATTACCAGGGCAGAAAGCAGCCTTCCTTTCATTGAGACAAGTTTTCAGTTGTTTAGAGACCCAGGATTTATTATTTGGGAATATTTTCACCGTCTTTGTTTCAGACAAATAGCTCTCACAAAACGTAATATACTGTATGATGTGATGCTGTCCGTGAGTTCATCCCCATCCTGACAGGATTCAAAGAAAATGTCCCAATTTGTATCATCAAAGCAGTCCCTGAGTTGTTCTTTGCTTTTGTCAGACCACACCTGTATTTGCTTGGCAACTGGTTTTGTTCTTTTGACCACTGCTTTGTATTAAGGCAAAAGATGAATTACATTGTGGTCTGATTTTCCGAGAGGCTGTCTGCATACTGCTTTATAAGCCTCTGGGATGTTGCCATAGCAACTATCAAGCGTCCGATTTAAACGTGTAGGACAGTTGACATATTGCTGAAGGGTAGGCAAGTGGTCAGACAAATTACAGGAGTTAAAGTCCCCGAGAACGAAAATAGGCTGGTCTGCAGAACGGGGAGTGCATCATTGTAGCTCTCCGTTATTCTCTCCCCTGCTGCTTCGTCATTCGGTCCGGGCACATAAGCGAGAATGACAGTGACCTGGCCGAACTCGCTTGAAATAATAAGGTCTAAATGATACTGTCAATATCTTATAGTCTGGTGTACATATTTGCTCCTGTATGCGGTATTGTGTGGCCCAGCTGTCATCCACAAACAAACACGGCCCCCCTTCGATGGATTTACGTGCACTGCGCTCGTTCCTGTCATCTCTTATAGTGGTGTACCCAGGCAGTTTTGGAGTTTCATGATTGTCTTTAAGCCCTGTTGCCGACAGACACACAAGGTTGCTCTGTCTGAATTCACAGTCGTGCTCAGCTCTTAATGCAAGTTCATCAAGTTTGTTGCTTACCGAGCGAACATTGGACAGAGTGATGAAAGGCAGAGGGAATCTGTTGTGGGGTTTCCAAAGTCGGTGCCTCACGCCTCCCCTTGAGCCTCGCTTTTTCTTTTTCCTCTCCAGCCATTTAACCGCTCTTTGGATTTCCTCGCAGTCCCCAGGAAGAAAGACCGATGGAGCCCCACTAATTGGGCGAAGTGAGAGCAGGTGCTCTCGGGTGTAGGTGAGGAAGTCCTGTCGGCTTGTCAGGCAATTCCCAGGTGCAAGCCCCGAAAGGCAAAGTAGTGTCCATAATGAAGCGATTTTCATTATGACGATAAAGTGTGAAATGCGGTATTGCACAGTACTGAGTCAAGTCTATTTTTGGACTAAGAAGTGCTACATTAACTGTGCATCAGGTTAACTCTGAGGATTGTATTTCTAGATAAAGTTATCAATAAGATCACTTTAGAATATAGCTGCCTAACCTAATATTATTGCCTGTGTCTGTTAAAGCTTTACTGTGTAACTGCGCGCACACAGCTTGGACAACAGTTGATTTAGGTTAATGTTGCAAAATGTATAGTAGAAAACAGACAAGTTGTAACAAAGGTATAAATGGGAAATGTAGTGAAGTTAAAGGTCCAGTGTGTGAGATTTAGGGGAATTTAATGGCATCTAGCAATGAGGATTGCAGATTGCATCTAGCTGGAACTTTCTCAGGTTAGAATCCCTTCAGTGTTCATTGTTCAAGAGGTTTTTCTGGGAGCTGAATTATCCACAGAGGCTTCTTCCTCTCCGATACAAATGGATTAGATGATTAAAACTGCTAAAAACACTGAATAAAGCACTTTCAAAATTACAAATCAGTGTCAATGTACTTTTTTCTCTGATAACTGAAGATCCAGACATCCAGGATGTTTTTATATGGAGCCGAATTATCTGCATAGGTCAATTCCTCTCCAGAACAAACAGACTCAGTGATTTAAACCAGTAAAAACACTGAATAAAGTAGTTTCACTTTAAAGAAAAAAAAAAAAAATCAATGTTTTTCAACCTTCTTGTTGCGAATGGGCTGCTAACTACAGTGGCCAATGCGGAAAGGTGAGAGGCCCAATCTACAGCCAGTGTTTGGTTTGTCAGTTCTGGGCTACTGCAGAAAAATTGGTGGTGGAACATTGCGATCTCCATAAATGAAGACCTGCTCCCTATGTAGATATAAACAGCTCATTCTAAGGTAATGAAAACACAAAGATTCTTATTTTCAGGTGATTATACGCTTAAGAAAACACACTTATTATATTATATTCCTTTACTGCCAATATATCCCCCACAATCCTATATACTGGACCTTTAAAAGTTGATTACTGACCCCCCTTAAAAATGCTCCAGTTAAAAAGTAGGGTTTACAAAAAAAAAACAAAAACTGATGCAAATGCATTTAAAGGCTGATGCCTTCACATACAGATGTATGTACTGTAGTGCATTTGAGCTGTGATATGGCAACTGCTTAGCTCAGGAAAAAAAATTACATAGTCAGCGACTAAGACTCTTGTCAACAGAATGGAATGATTTGAATCAGCAAACTGATTCCCACCTCTGCTAATGAGGATACAAAGAATGTTGATCTCCCTCATACCCACTCTGGAACCACTTGTCTCCTCTCCTAAAAAGAGAGGTGGATTCCAGAGAGCGTGAACATAAAGAGACATTTAAAATGGAAGGCAGAGGTTAGTCAGTCTATGTCTAGCATTGTTAGAAATGCTCATCCACAGCTATGCCCTGAATTTTAAGTAGTTCATTGTAAATTTGGAGCTCTGACTCAGTGAAATATATTAATTCCACCTTTCGATTGATTCTTTTTCATCATCCTGTAAGCTGTTGTTGTAGCGACATTCCTTTTCACTAATCCATAATGGCTTTTTAGATTTCTCCATTGAATTGTCCTGGCTGTAATTGTTTTCCGTGGTCACTTGTTCAGACTTTGAATTAACTCTGGGTTGTGTTGTGCCCTATACTCTGTTTCCTCTGTCCAAAACAGCAAACCCAAATGTAGTGTTGACCCAAACAAGCGCTTCATTACCTGATTAGATGAATCACCGCTTGGCCAATGCCGACATCACTGGCTCGCTTCCTCCTGGGCGGGGGGAGACAGGAAGGGGTGGGCAGGGAGGAAAGGGGAGCTGAGCCCAGGAATGAAGCATATCTCTTTTCCTTGCCTGGCAAAGGATTGGTTTATTTATCGAGGGGCGATGGGGGAAGTGGGATGGACCAAGGGGAATTGGACAGGTTAACATCACACTAACTGGAGAGGTCAGTCCTGCATCACCCCATCCATCCATTCCTCTGTTCCCTCGTCACTTAGAATTCCTACCTCTCCTTTCTCTTTTTCTTTGTTTACTCAAGGAGACTGGTCGGCTATGAGAAAACTCATGTTTAATTTACTGCAGGCACTAAACCCAAAGTATTGTGAAAAAATAAGGAAGTACCCCAGGTTCTGAAGTGGCCCCAAAGGACATGTTAGAAATTCCCTCTCACGTTGAATAAATTGGCACAGCCCCTCTCATCGATCTCTCCTGCTTAAGCGAAAGATGTTATGGTTTTGTCAATTCTCTTAAAAGCTGATTATGCTGAATTCAATGTTGTCCCCTGATGTAAAGCAATAACTCCCTAACCACTTTTTGGAATGCAGTTTTATTAGAAACAAAGAGAATACTTTATCACAAACAAGGCTGTCTCTGTCTGGCTCTTTTTGTAATTTTTTTATCCTCTTTTCTGCATGTTGGCATCTGGATATAGTCTTTTCATCTTAAAGGATGAGGCTGGCATGACTATAAATATTTCTGACTGTCAACAAATCCTATTAAAACACCAAAACCAACAATGTGTTAGTCTGTCCCACCAGCCTGTTTTCATCCCCAGGTTGTCACCTGCCAACACTCTGTCACGCCCCTCAACTTCTCATTGCAAAGCACTGGGCAACCTTTAGCACCTCTATGTGACGCACAACTGAAACACATTGTAACACGTGGTTAATGTTGTGAAATAGTCGTGGATAGGTTTAGGCAGCAACATTACTTGGTTAGGCTGAGACATTAGATCATGTTTGGTGTTAAAATAAGTATGTTTGTTAGGTGACAGGAGTGACATCAGTTTGCAATAATGTATATTATGCAACACTGCATTAAAACAACATTGACTTTTTGTTTCACGTCTCCTGGGTTAATGTCTGTGTTTGTCTGACCCATCCACCTGCCCTCCCTCCTACATTACAAAGACTTTCTCCCTTTGAATACTACCCCAGTATGGAGGATCGGAACTGACAAAATAAAATAAAAAGTCAGATTTTTTCAATTAATGACACATTTTCAATACGTACATAACCTTTTAGCTTATGCTGTACATATATAAGGGATATGAGGGGTGCGAAATTGATACATTTCAGTTCTTAAAGCCACTACAAGGAACTTTTAACTGGATATGCAAAAGTCGCTCATTTCTGCTGATGTCTGTGCGTGACCTACAACAGCAAATGAGACCATCAGTGTGAAGATAAGCTATTTCTATATAGTGTATATCCATACCTTTAGGAAACTGTCTCCGGGTCCGCCCCAGGTCGCTTCCAGGACGAAACGATTTACGGCACTCNCCGCAGGTTGCGCAGATTCACCCCGCGCCAGCGGGGATGAGGAGAGCAGGGGCCGCGGGGCTGGAACACCTCATCCAGGCCGACAACAGGTACCAGCCAGGCGTTGACAGGGTCCAGCGAGTGCCGAGAAATAAAGAGGCGAGGCACCGCTCCATACTCAGTCCAAGAAGCCGTGGAAGTGCTCACCAAACAGGCCTTCAGCCTTACCAGCCGACCACTGCGTTTACCCCCGCGGCGGTGGCTCTTACGCCAGAGAGGTGGAGCTGGGGCGCGGCAGAGGTGAGCTGGGATCCCCGATAGGAGCGGGGGCAAAGTTTTCCCGTCTTGTTGTTTCATTCATCCCCAAAACAAACACATGTGCGAGCTAGGTAAGCGTCTTTACGACAATACGCGCTAGAGCTCATGGGAAATGTAGGCTTCATTCCGGCAAAACACTACCGCTTTTGTCCACAGGGTCGCCAAAATCAACTCAAAATGAAAGTTCCTTGTAGGGGATTTAAGGTTCGCGTTCACACACATTTGTTTTCATTCTAGTCCAAATGCCGCAGTACTTGCGGAGAGTCATGACTCTCCTGAAGTGAAATGTATCAATTTTGCATCCCAGGTGTGGACCAAGACAGCGCACTAATATGTGTGAAAGCACCATAGTTTGGTGAATCCATGGGTTAGGTTAGCTAAACTGTGCTAGTGGAAATGAAACCCCCGAGAGCTGAGCGTTAGCAAACTTACAGGTGGTTGTGCTCCTCTGACTTCCCTCCCCTCCATGCGTTGCTGTCATGAGTCTGTGTTCCCAGTGTGTCTCCCCTCCCCCGTGTCTGTGTCTCCCTCTCTCCTAGGGGCGGGTCCAGTGAGCAGGCAGGTGTGCAGGCTAAGCACCTGTTTTCCATCTCTCATCAGCCTCAGTTAAAAGCCCGGTCTCTCCAGTCACTCGTCGTCAGATCGTCCAGCTTCCCATGCGGTATACTGTGTTCAGGCTCGACTCCTAGCAATTTCTTGTGATAGTGTTTCCAGTGTGTTTTTCCCTCGTGATTTACCTTGTTTCTCCTGTGATCAGGAATCCTCCTCGCTCGCCTGCATCCTGCCTGTGCCAGCTGGATCCGCTCCCGTCCTCCACCGTGCCTCACCAACCTGCCTCACTGCCTCACCTCACCGCCCTGCCTCACCACCTTGTCTCACTGCACAGCCTCACCACCCTGTCTCCTCGCACTCCTCACGGGCAACTTCCTGGACCTCACGGCCACAGCACTCACCGGCTTCACCGCTCCACCCGGAGTCCTAACTACAGCACTAATTAAAACACCTTCAGCTGATTCCTGTCTCTGAGTCTCGCTTTTGGGTCTCAGTCTCAGCTGTAATCGTGACAGAACGATCTGACCATCATGGACCCAGCGGACTCTGACTCGGTCCAGCAAGCCCTCTCCTCACAAGGCTCCCTCCTCGGACGTCATGACCTCCAGCTGCGACACCTGACTGAAAGCAACACTTCTCTCTCCCTGGCTTCTAGCCAGCTATTTACCCTACGACAGGGACAGCACAGTGTAGCTGATTACTCCATTGACTTTCGTGTATTAGCTGCAGGTTCAGGGTGGAATGACGCATCTTTAAAAGGGGCCTTTTATCGAGGTTTAAGTGAGGTTGTGAAAGATGAGTTAGCGACTAGAGATGAGGCTGAGTCCCTAGACGCCATGATCTCTTTAGCCACCAAGGTCGATAATAGACTCAGAGAACGCAGACGTGAGAGGTCTCACACCCCAGTTGTTTCCCCCTGTAGTTCCTCCGCCTCCTCAGGCCCCAAACAAGCACCCAGTTATCCCTCTTCTCCTTCTGTTTCACTTCCGCAAATGAGTGACGGAGCCCCCGAGCCCATGCAGCTAGGCAGAGCTCGTTTAACTCAAGCAGAGCGACAGCGAAGGATGAGCAACAAGGAGTGTTTGTACTGTGGGAAGAGTGGACATTTTATTGCCTCCTGTACTGTTTGGCCAAAAGATTAGGCTCTCCAGCTGGTGAGGAGCTGCTGGTGAGTCAAACCATCTCCTCTGTGTTTCCCTGACGAGTTCATCTCCCTGCTTCTCTGGATTCTCCCTCTGGACCCCTTTCACTGACGGCCCTAATCGACTCCGGTGCTGAAGACAACCTTCTGGACGCTACTGTGGCACACCAACTCAACCTCCAGTTAGAGCCTTTGGAAGAACCAATTAATGTGCGAGCTCTGAACGGAAAGCTCCTGGACAGAGTCACACACCAGACCGGTCCTCTCCAGCTTCTTCTGTCAGGAAATCATAGAGAATATGTCACTTTGAAAGTTTTCCACTCACCCTCAGCACCAGTTGTCTTAGGTTTCCCTTGGCTAAAACTGCACAACCCTCACATCGACTGGTCATTAGGTAAAATAGTTAACTGGTCCTTCAAGTGTCACCAGACCTGCCTTCAGTCAGCTCTCCCTCCTGCTCCTGCTCCGCTTCCTGAGAACAAGACACCTCCTAGTCTTACCAATGTTCCCTCGACATATCACGACTTGATCCCAGTGTTCAGCAAAGACCATGCACTATCCTTGCCCCCACACAGACCCTATGATTGTGCAATTGACTTAGTCCCAGGTGCTCCTCTCCCCACCAGTCGTCTCTACAACCTTTCCCGTCCTGAGAGGGAGGCTATGGAGACCTATGTTAAAGACTCCTTAGCCACTGGTATCATCAGGCCCTCCTCTTCTCCCTTGGGCACCGGCTTCTTCTTCGTCAAGAAGAAAGACTCCACCCTCCGGCCGTGCATTGACTTCAGAGGACTCAACATTACCGTTAAAAACAAGTATCCTCTCCCCCTCCTGAGTTCAGCATTCAAGCCATTACATGGAGCCACCATCTTCTCCAAGCTTGACCTTCGCAACGCCTACCACCTGGTGAGAATTAGGGAGGGGGACGAGTGGAAGACTGCGTTCAACACACCCCTTGGTCACTTCGAGTACAGTGTCATGCCTTTTGGACTCACCAACGCCCCTGCTGTCTTTCAAGCTCTCGTCAATGACGTGCTCAGAGACTTCCTCAACCAATTTGTCTTTGTTTATCTGGATGACATCCTCATCTTCTCTCGTTCCCTGTATGAGCACATCACCCATGTCCGCCAAGTCCTTCAACGGCTCCTGGAGAACCGACTCTATGCCAAGGCCGAGAAATGTGAGTTCCACGTTCCCTCTGTCAAGTTTCTGGGCTTCGTCATAGGCTGTGGGCAGGTGAAGGCGGATCCTGAGAAAATCAAGGCAGTGGTGGAGTGGCCGGTTCCGACCTCCATCAAGCAGCTCCAGAGGTTCCTTGGCTGTGCCAACTTCTACCGACGCTTCATCCGCAACTACAGTTGTCTGGCAGCACCACTCACGAGACTCACCTCTTCCAAGACCTCCTTCCGCTGGACCCCAGAAGCTGAGGCAGCCTTTGACACCCTCAAAGAGCGCTTTACCTCTGCTCCTATCCTGGTCCAACCCAATCCTTCTCGGCAGTTCGTGCTGGAGATGGACGCCTCCGATGTTGGAGTTGGAGCCGTGCTCTCTCAATGCTTCCCCGACGACCAAAAGCTTCACCCCTACGCCTTCTTCTCCAAGAAGCTCTCATCCGCGGAGAAGAATTATGACGTGGGAAACCGTGAACTGCTAGCCATCAAGTTAGCACTCAAGGAATGGAGACACTGGCTCGAGGGGGCAGAACTTCCCTTTTTGGTTTGGACTGATCACAAGAACCTTGCATACATTCAGACTGCCAAAACATTAAACTCTCGCCAAGCCCGCTGGGCTCTGTTTTTTGACCGTTTCCAGTTTTCTATCTCCTACAGACCTGGATCCAAGAACACCAAACCAGATGCTCTCTCCAGACAGTTTTCTTCAGAAGAAGCCCCCTCGAGTCCAGCCCCCATAGTTCCATCATCCCTGGTGGTTGGTGCCGTAAGCTGGGATATTGAGGCAAGGGTCCAAGAAGCCCAGCAGGCCGAGCCAGACCCGGGGGGAGGAACCCCTGATAGACTGTTGCAGGCCGAGCCAGACCCGGGGGGAGGAACCCCTGATAGACTGTTCATCCCAGCCTCTGTCAAGTCTCAAGTCCTCCAGTGGGGACACGCATCCCGAGTTGCCTGCCACCCTGGTGTCTCTCGAACCCTCAAGCTCCTGCAGCAACACTTTTGGTGGCCTAGCATGGAGAACGACACCAGAGAGTTTGTGGCTCGCGGAAAGGCCATCCATTGTTGGTGTAATTTAATGGCATATGAAGTGGCTCGCGGAAAGGCCATCCATTGTTGGTGTAATTTAATGGCATATGAATTTATTTATTGACTCATTTATTTATTTATGTATTTATTTATAATTTTGGCAGTTCCGGTCCTCCATGCTCCAGTTACCTGGAGCGTCAAGTTTTGTGGTGGATGGGTCTACATTGGCATTAACCCTTTGAACTCTGCAATAGAAATGGTCCTACCATTGCCAACATTGTTTTTTTTTTTGCTTATTGTTATGTAATGTCTTGGACTATTTTTAGATGCTAAATATAGAAACATAAACAAAATATTTCTTCACACTTCAGATGTTATTTGAACTATTTACATCATTTAGTTTCTGAAATAATGCTCATTGCCGTGTGTCTTACCTCTCTGCTGCAAAAAGAATTAATCCTCTAGCTGTTATCGTTCTTATTTAAGAGTTATCATAGAAACAATGACCTGCGCCTCATAAAGACCCAAAGGGTTCCTTTTGCATAGATATCACATGTGGAATGATGTGACAAAGCGTCAGTATTTGACTACCAGGAAATAACAACATGCTGGTCTCTTACTTATTTGGAACACCCAACCTTGCCTGTGGCACTAGGCCACAAACTCATTGGTTCCTACTGGTTCCTAAAGAAGTAATTATTATTTAACGGTATTTAGGGAGCATGTCACCCAGTGTGACAGTGCGGGTCATGCTTGTTGGTAGGATAAGATTCTTTATTGACCTTGGAAATAGTAACACGACTCATAGCATAGGGTCCACTCACTTAAAATTCTTCAGAGCTCTCCAGCCATGGCCTTTGTCAGTGGATGGAGTCACCAGTACCTTATATGAAAACTTGATTTTGCTGTTCCATTTGCTAATGAAGGCCTTACATCTGGTCATTACTTTCGAATCTTAATAGTTCCTCTTGAAATTGCTGAAAATATGCAGTAATGTGCAGAATAAGGCCAAAAATCATTTTGTTTTTAGGTACGCATGACAGATTAAAGGTAGGGTCTGGAGGATTTTCCAGTTGCTGTTTGTAAACACACATTCAAATTTGGCCCCTCCTATCAGGCTCAACAGCACGCTGCTCCTACCCCTCCCGGCAGTTGGGTGTTACACAAAATGATTCAAAGCTCAATCCTCACACTAAATCAAGCCATATATTAGCTAAACGTAAAGTTATTTGCATCGGTTGATAGTCGGAATTAGCCTCCACAACAAACTACGTAGGAATTACAGTTGTTATAATGGAAAAGTTGATAAATTAGCAAACTAGCACAAGCTAACCGGCCTGTATTTGGGATTTACCAGTCCAACAGAAAGCAGGCCAACTCTGCGTCGCTGTACATCCCGAGCCTCTCCTTCAATGTTCAAAAGCAGGTGAAAGCCACCCCGATATTCACACGAGTTTTGGCCCGTGCTTTACTGGCTCGACGTTTTGCCTCACTCACATTTAATTTCCTTTTCTTCGTGGGTACGTCTGTATCCGCCATTTCTCCCAGGTGTACGGAGCCTGGAGGTACGGAAGAAGGCTTCACAGAAGAGGTTCAGGCAAGGTTTGCGCTGGTGCACGCTCAGACACGCTTGGGCACGGCACCTGCGCTCTCTCATTAGCTGGGGAAATCTCCGCCCAGAAGCGGTCCGAGCTCACAAAAACATCAAAATACAGTTAAAGGGCAGGAGCTCTGCAAACAGAGTCACCACCACACATGAGTAGAAGCCCATAGGTGATGATTAAGCAGGATTTCATTTGTATATGTCTATATTTTGTTTTGTTTGAAAATCCTCCAGATCCTACCTTTAAGTGTATATTCAGCTTTTTGAATCTGATCATAGTTCATATGAACTTTGATAGAAACACAGCTTTTTCATTTTTTCAGCTCTACATACATTTTGTCTCCTTACTGACTGTCTCTTAACCCTGGACCTCAGGGCCCAGAGCCTTCCTGCTTTTCATCTTCTCCTCTGAGGAACAACTTACAGCAGGGATACAAGTTGAATGCAATTAAGAAACCAGTGGTAGAAAGAACCTCAAAGAAGCCTCAAAGCAGATACATATCTCATGAGTTTACTTAAAACTTTAAAATGATGTTCTCATCCCAAGTCATACCATATCACCGCTTTGTCAGTGGCCTTTCATGTCTACATGTTAAGCGTCTGCTGTTGATGTTCCAGGACGCTGCAACCAATGTGCACCGATATGTTGCAGTTGGGGAGTGACCCTTTAAACTGGTGAACTTGGGATATTGACTGCTACAGAGCTCCGGTCAGAGAACACACAGTCATCAGGTAAGTTTAAACTCTTTACTGGCTGAATGAAAAACTTTACAGGGTGCAGCATAGAAGTACGTGAACTAGTGATGCGCGGGTCGGGTTTTTTTCCAACCCGTGGGTCCCGCATTTATGAAATAATTTGACCCGCCCCACCCGCCCCGCCGATAAAGTGAACATTTCTTGACCCTACCCAACCCGACCCACGCATCACTAGCGTGAACACTAAGGCCTCTAGTTTCGCAGACCAGGCAAGGCGGAGGCCAGGTGGATTTTGCAAGTTTGGCACACCATGCGCGCTGGTGCAGCTACTCTTTCCCACCTCCGTCCCTCCTACCTGTGCAAGTCGGAAAGAGGGAGGAGAGAAGGCGTGGAGTGGGTTTTACATATATCGCACCAATCAAATGAGCCCCTCTCCTCGCCCTTAAATGGCGAGGAGAGGGGCAGGAAGCGTAATGAGAGTTTACTCAATTCGCCATGGCAGAAGAGAGCAGCAGCGTCAGACGGCAAAACTTCTCCCAGGAGGAAACTGATGTTTTGGTCCGGGAGGTCCAAGCTCGCAGTGTCCGAATATACGGAACTGCAAGCAGACCTCCACGGGCTGATGATGCAAAGGTAGCCTGGGAGGAGGTCACCACAATTGTAAATCAATGTTGCGTTTCTCTCGTGCGCGCGCGCTCTCTCTTTCTCTCTCGCAGTCTCACTCTGTTTCTTTTCTTTTGACTTTTCTAAGATGACAGATGCTGAATATATACTCCCTATCTGATGCTGTGGCTGTTTGTGGTTGGCTGAGAGGGATGTGAACTCATTAGTTTGCAGCTGTGTTAATCAAATCAGGTTGGGTTTCCATTACGCGTGCCAAACGTGCCAAACGGTGCCAATCCCCTTTGATCTGACATCAGATGTGACGGGACAGTCGATATAGAGATACATTTATGTGCTGATTGCAGATATTTGCATTGAATAGTGGTTTTGTGGCTATTTATTGCATTGTTAATGTGTCTGATATTCTGGAAACCTGCCTGTGAGGTTTTGGTGACGTGTGCGCACTGTCCGCCGGTCAGCCAAACTTCCACTTACAGTAGACCTGGTTTCAGCTGGCGAGCTTTTAGCGCACCTTCAGCGAAACTGTCACTGCGCCAAGCTGAATTTGTTGACACCTCCCCCTGCTGCGCCACCACGCCCATCTCAGTGCACCTCGGTCTGCCAAACTACCAAACTGAGCGCGCCTCGGGTTGCGCTGCTTGAAACTAGCTCTGGGCGGGGTTCGCCCAAACCATGTGCTACCCTGCGCTGCGCCGCGCCGCGCCGGGAAACTAGAGGCCAAAGTTTCTGAAATAAAACAGAAAAATACAAATATACACAATCAAGTTATTTACCAATAACCAACATTCGCTTAAGGCATCACATGTGCTATAAATGGGACAGTAACCATTTTCATCTTAACATCACAAAGAAAACAAATACACATCAGATTTACAATCATAATAATGCAGGCAAGCCGGCTAGGCTACTGAGTTAGCTCAACATTAGGCTAATATTTTAACAGATTAATAACTGCAACAAATTTCATCCATGGCAATAGTGCAACAAACACACCTAACAATCATAAAATACAGAAATATAACTAAGAAATTTCACCATGTAAACACCACAGCAGCAAAATTATACTTACATCATTTGGGACTTCTGCACCCACGATGATCACACTGCTGAAATGAACGGAGTGAAAACAAACACCAAGTAACTCGCAATACAAAATGAGATTTCAAAATAAGAGTCTCTAACTCAAAAGTACAACTTCAAAATAAGAGTGTGTGAACTAAAATGTTTATAAAGTGAAGCATTTACAACAGTTGCCTTATTTTGAGTTGTTGCCAGCAGCATTTCAATCTAACGCCATCCAATGGTGTATCACACTGCCACACAGGTGTCAACTGGCAGTGTAACGTACCACCATGAAAGGTTCCATTTGACTGCATTACAAAGTGACGCTGCCAAGGACATATCATACTGCTGCAAAAGGTGGCTTTGGGTGTCAGGCGTCTGACTTTGAAATCACTGACAAAGCGGCAGAATTTGATGGCTATAGAATGAGAACAGGCTGGATAATTCCATCTATCAGCTCCTCTCAGGAGAGCTCACTAGGCTAGAGTCATGGATGCCCCCTCTGAACTGTCAGGGATATGCTCACCTTGTACTTAAAGCTCTTGTCCTGTTCACTCCCTCAGCCCCCCCCCAACCACCACCCCCACAACCACCCCCCTGTGCGTCACCTCTCATCATGTCATCTGCTTGCCCACCCCTTTGCCTGCCCTCCTGGCCTCCCCTCTGCTCATCTAACTCCATTACTTTACCTCTCCCTCATCCATGTAACCCTCTACTTTAGAAATTAAATAGAAATGATACAAGTGTAACAATAGGAATTGTATGAATAGAAACAAGGACAGGGTCAAATTCATTTAGATATGCTCTTCTAACAAGATAGAATGCCAGCTCATAGTGATGCCTGGCTTCAGCTTGATAGTGACCTTGGGTCTTGTGAGCACCACCCATGCTGTTTCTCCACCCTCCATATTTACCAGCACAACACCTCTGAGGGTCTCATTACATTGCCATTGAGAGCTAATAAGACACAAAGGGTGTTGTTTTTTAATGGCCCGAGTCTCTCACCTGTTTTTGAATGTAGAGAGCGAGATGGCAGCATCTGAAGGAATCACAGATATAATAAAACATAATGAAGAGAATATGATGAAGGATCATCTCAGCAGTCCCTGTCTATTAAAACTACCTATTATGATGCTAATGAGAGGAGTTTTTTTATTGTAGCAATACAGGGTTGAGCAGATTATTGGCCCTGTATTTTTTCATGAACAAATCAGCTTTATACTCTTTTGGGACTGTTGCTGTGTTTAATGGAGAACAACAGGGATGAGGAAAAAGGAGGATGGAGAATACAGTGTGTTTTAACACTAAAGAGCAAGTGGGTTTAGAGGTTCATAGGAGACCAAGAAACTGTTAGACTGTAATTTTAACCACATTTTTCTGAAGTGTTTTATATAGCTTAACCTCTTTGGAACCAATGTTCAGCAGAATGGACATCATATACGTAGGTACTAGTCTCGGTAAATTTGGCAATACAATTTGATTGTGGGATAGAGCCTAAACTTTGCAACAAGTCAAAATTCGGTAATTTGCTTTTCACATAAGGCTCAGTTCCTAATACAGCTGGTCACAGTAGTTTTAGCAAACATAACTCAAACAGGAAGAAAAAGAACACTTGTTAGGAACTATTTTCAGCTGTATATAAATCCATATTCAACCCATTCTCATCCCCAGGTCATCAAATACTGAGGCCTTGTCATGCCCCGTGGCGTCTCTAAACCAAAAGAAAATTTACCTAAATTACCTACCTTGCAAGTTTATTTTGAAAAAGAATTTAGGCATGTAGCATAAATTTCCTGTGAAAATGGTAATGCATTTTGAAAAGACACACTGTATGTAACAAGTGTAAATTGACTCACCCTCCGCAAACATTCAAAACTAACGCAGGAGGCTACCTAGTAGGTAGTGGTGCATCTCATAACAATGCTAAATGGAGATATCACAGGTCAAGGACCATGTTTGGTGTTGTAGAGAGTATTTTTCTGCAGCCGAAGCATGTTTGTGGGGTTGACTCAAAAAAGACTAAACTTGTTGGTAGGCTCAATTCATTGTTGATTTCATGGAATTTGTTGACAATCAGAAAACAGAATACTGTTGGCCTTGTCCTCAAATCATGTTCTGTTCATTAAAGATGGTCAACAAAAGGTCAGTGGTGAATACTTAAAAAACCCTTATTTCTTGAGCTGAGATCTCAAAATAAAACTGTCATCTGACCATAGGCATTAATGGTGTTAATCTGCTAACATGATACAGGCACACATAATGCTACTTGTGCCATAATCCCCTGACATGCCATCAAGCTAGTATGTAAAGTAGACTGTAAAGCAGCTGTAAAATAGAGTCCCACATAAGATGTTTGGAGTCCTGTGGAATGGTAACAGACCTCACTGCTTAGACTCTTTAATTTCATTCAAAGAAAAGAGTGGAAACAGAATCTACCTGGATCTCTTCAGTACAATACTCAGAGGATGCATGATGGGAACATTCTGTTCCCCTGTCCCTTTGCAATAAGGTAGACAGAGCGTGGCACACAATAATCCTTATTTTCATAGAAGTAGCGTACTGGATCACAATGGAATATGAGGCACATATTGATTTGAAGATCAACAGTGAGAAGCCCCTTCATCCTTATTCCCTTTGATTCTTGCAGTGTTTGAAAGCTCAGTTCCTCTCTATGCTTTTGTAGTTTCAGTTACAGAGGAGGCCATTGCAACTTTTTGAGACGTGATGACATAGACTCGGTGCCGTGGAATGACTGAAGGGTCTGTGGAAGACCGCTTCTGTCCTCCCTTTTGTGTTACACTCAATATCCCTGTGTAATCAATTGCCACATTGAAGTGAATGATTCATTTCTTCCATCTTAAGACACTCAGTCTCACACATGTGCAAATAACTGAATCAACAACTGAATAAAGCGATCTCAAGAGCTCAGTGGGTAATTCAGTCCAGTTGCCAGAAGAAACTCTTGGTATTGTACATTTCTACAAACCATGAATATGTTACATTAATACATTTTAGACGTATATTAACGTTTCTCAACCAGAAACTCTGTTGTTGCATCATGGAGAAAACACCCCAATAGTTTACAAATTTATCAAAAATTGATAAATTTGGCAACTCTGGGGTGGTGTTTTGTTCCCAACTGCAACAAAGTGTGTTTAAGTTGCTACACATCTAATCAGTGCTTATGAATAACTTCTCCATTAGGACAACAGGGTTGGGAAGTGGTAGGGGTCACTTGCACTGAAGAAATTTTCTCATTCTTTGTTTGTTTTTATTTTTTATAATAACTTTATTCAATGTCTTTGGTGTTACTGAACATAAAAATGCTGAACTTTCCTGGATATTGTTATAATCTATTGGTTTATGTTATGACCACCAGTTTAAATTTTTTTTCAACTTTGTTTCAAATAAATCATGATTTGTTCATCATTTTGGCACAGTGGACAGCTCTAAACACTACAATACCAGGGGTGATTGCTCTGAGACAACAAGGGAGGCTGAACTTCCCCTAAAATTTCATAGAAGAAATGGTCAAATATGTCCTATTGAATTTACATTAAAATAATAATTTACATTGCATTAAACGTGTGCTAGGATGCGTTTAACATCATGACTGTGATGTTCAAACGTCAGCTGTTTTCAAACGCGACCTCCCTGTCATACATTCTCATGTCAGCACAGTGGACACGGAGCCTCCAAGCATTCCTATGAGACAGCGCTGAGCAGTTTTTTTCATGCAGCAAAGCAAGATGGTCATTGGATAAATGCGACAAAATCGTCACTTCCAGGGAGGCTTAGCTTCCGTGGGACCTAATGGAGCGGTAGGCGGGAGAGGACGCTCGGTGTATGCATCATGATTGGAGGATTGTCTAAAAGGCTGAAACCCTTTGTGATTGACAGCGCTTTTGAAAGACACACCGGCTTCGTCGCATTTCAAGCTCAGTCCCATGCGGATATTTGCGAGTGGAGTCTTCTGACAGAATGCCGTCTGGAGTTCCTTATTTCAATAAGTGATATGGCTGATTTTCACCACAGTTCAGGTGTTTAAACCCATCTGAAAATTTCTGAGGTGTGTTTTGCTGTGGCATGAGTGTGGTTGAAGAATGGCTTCAATTAAATGTTCCTTTTATAAGTTACTGCCTCGCTGCAATATGACAAATTTTATGATGTAAACTTAAAGTGAGCTTCCCCTGTTTGAAAGACCAGTAGCCACCACTGTATAATACCCATGAGTCTTGGCCCCCATTTCTATGAAAAACAAGCTAGAAAGTAAGAAAGAAAGAGTCATAGCAAATTCAGTTGTAAACAAAACATGGTTCTGAGTTGCTGAATTCACCTTAGATTTACACCAAATTTAAAGTGAACTGATTTAAGATGCAGAATGTAGAATCAACCTCATAATCTTTACCTGCTGCAGTGGTGGGTGGGGTACTGAAAATCTATTCCCAAGTAACAGCACAATTACTCGCATTAAAAATGACTCAAGTTAAAGTGAAAATTTGACCTGCACTGGTAAAAGTAAAAAAGTACCTTGTCTTAGAGTTGCAACCAGCAACTTTCCATTTTAATATTTGTAGGGTGTGTGGGCCACTGCAAAATAAATTTAAAAAAATGCACTTGTTCATTCAACTTAATTAATAATAATTAATTAATAATCCTAACCCCTTTTGATGAGGATTAAAGAACTCAAAAGGCCAACAGACCACTTGATACAAGAAAAGTTAATGTCATTATTAAAACATCAAATATTAACACTACACATGAAAAATTAACATGCTGGTAACTAACGTTTGCTTGCTAAATACATTTCACCTACCGTATGTGCAACTTTTATGCACTTACTGAGTGAAAATCTCCCTATGTTTAAAGAGGCACCGCAAGCATTGTGTACTTTCATTGTGTGTTTAGATTTTGGTATAAAAAGCATGGCCAGATGTGGTCAGGGATTGTAGGGTTTCCCCCAGAAGAGCTGTTAGGCCAGGTGGCAGATATCTTTTTATGGTGCCAGTGACCTGGCGTGGCTTAGCTGGCAAGTGTCTTTTTGACGGGGGCCAGCAACAGACTTTATTTTGATTTTGATGTTAACAGTGCAGCAAAGGGTAAATTAACATACGCTTTTTACTTGTTAAAAGTAGCAATTGCTCTTACACACATATGTAATATGCAGATTAGTTGTGTATTCATGATTTATAGGGGGGCAAAATAAGATTTTGCATTGGGCCCCCAAAAAAGCTAAATATGGCCCTGCTAGCTGGTGTGTCTCCGAGACAAGATGCAGCTGTCATGGGGAGATGGGCAGCATGTTGACATGGACAGAATGTGATAGAGAGATCTCATTACAGCCTTATGTCCCAAAGGAGATGGAGAGGAGTCAATAAACAGTGTTAGGCAAGTTGCTCTCAAAATGTAATACATCACATATGACTAGTTACCTTCATTTGAAAGTAATACCTTAATTTACAACATTACTCTCTGTGTAGAGTAATACATTACCCATTACACTTTTTTTTTTGCGTTACTTTCATCAAACTGACCTCAGAAGAACTAATGTTCATTTTAAATGGATTATGGTCATGTTGTTTCACAGCAGGTAATCAAAGCACAGAAGAAATCATTCAGAACTCGGCTGCCCGGATCACCACCTGCACCAAATCATCTGACCACATCCCCCCTGTTTTCATCCAACTTCACTGGTTCCCTGTACAATACTGCATCCACTACAAAAACCTTCTCCTCACCTACAAAGCTCTCCACAATCTAGCCCCCACTTACCTCTGTGACCTCCTTCAGGAATATCCCCCTCCTGCACCCTCCGCTCAACCTCTGCTGGACTCCTCACCATCCCCACCTCACGCCTCAGTACCATGGGTGCCCGAGCCTTCAGCTGCTTGGCACCCAGACTCTGGAACTCCCTCCCCCCACACATAAGACAGTCAGACTCCATCACATCATTCAAATCCCAACTCAAAACCCACCTGTTCAAACTGGCATATTCACTATGGACACTGTGCACGACACTTGTTTTTATGTTGATGTTTTTTAATGTCTTTTATCTTCTACGCTCTGTAAGGTGACCTTGGGTGACCTGAAAGGCGCCTCCAAATAAAATGTATTATTATTATTATTATTATTATTATTATTAGAAGCTCCAGTTTATTACAGTTGATTTTAAATCCAGTGCTGCACAGGTCTGACCCATTCATGCATTCACAGTGGTTACCACTTTGTATTAAAATCGCCTGCTAATATTAATGATGACCTGATGATATAGGATAAATAAATAGCCAAGACTATTCTAAATAAGCCTCAGATACAAGGAGGGTCAGGCACAGAATCAAAGTCTGATAATTATGAGATATGGATAAATATTTGTGGGCCTGTGATATGAAACACAATAAGTAAATATTGAGGTAAGCATAAAAAACAGAATGGCGTGTGAGGAGCGCAAATTACACTGGAGCTGGAAGACCCACCTGTTGGTTCCTGGTGTACTGGTCAGCTACAACAGCACTGAAGAGAGAGTTATGCATAAGAACAGGACCGTGTGCTGGTGTTGCTCTGCAGTTGTAGGGGATGTGAATGGAAACACATCCAACACATACCAAAATCACTCAGATGTGCTGATCACCGGGACAAGTTAAAAACACACAAGAGGCCAGTGCCTTAGGATGCAAAAGCAGAATGGAATACATTGTAGACGTTGCAAGTGTATTAATGGAAACACACTGAACATAATAACGCACAGTCCCAGATGCACCAATCACTGACACCCTTCTAGGCCTCTTATGTAGCTTATGACATGTAGCATAGTGTGCATGACATGTTTTTTTTCTGCAGAAGCAGAGCAGTGTGGATTAGTGTGGATGAGTGAAAAATGAAAACAATAAACAATTTATTTCGGGTGATAACACGTTACGTGGCATTGTATATTATCAATACCTGAAATCCTGTTGGCAACATGTTCTATTACTTTCTTACGGCTAAAACGTAATATATTATTGTAACACGTTACTTTTGTTACTTTTGTAACGTGTTACCCCAACACTCTGAGTAAATAAGTGGTTAACGTTAGTAACATGATTTAGGCTGTTAACATAACGTTAACGTTATTGTCATTGTCAGCTCACTCACTGTATCTACAAACATAGGCTGCTCACTCATTAGCATTTACTGTAACATTACGGTTAACAGTCTAATGTTAACTAACTGGTAATGTAAACATTAATACTAGCAAGCTTACTTCACTGACTTGGGTTGAATTCCCTGTTAGCTGCAGCTGTCATGAGGTCAAAGACTGGTGGCTCTGTGCTTGTGTGTGTAGTCAGTTTCATTTTCACAACTGTTCATTTAAATGTTAAGTGGGTGTTTTTATTTACTCTACAGGCTACTTTTTAAAGGTTTTAGTTTAAAAACATCTTAAAATACACTTTTTTGGGCTTTGCTCTCTCATTTGCATCTGCAGTAGAAGTGCTCCTCATGCGCTCCCCCCTACTCTCATGCAGAGCAGATTCGTTGTAACGTAGGCATGAATGGCAAATCTAGTGAAGTAAAAAACAGATTACTGGCTTAAAAAATATATTCACAAATATTCACGTAAAGAGCAGAAATACAGTTTTGTAAAAGGAATTTGAAAAGTACTTGTTCCTGAAAAAACTGCTTTTTTTAAACTTGTGTGTTACTTGTAGCGTGTCACTACCCACCCCTGACCTCCTGTCTGACGTCAGTGACTCATGTGATGCAATTCTCCATCAATGCAGTTAACATGATGCTTATAACATAAAAAAAAGAATAAAACAAGTTTTAATTTCACTGTTTTTTAGCTCCACTTAGATGTCCATGTTTGTCTTCAAAATAAAATAAGAAGTTCTAATTTTGTATTTGTTCCTGTTCTCATATAGTCTGGTCCTCATAATGAAGACCCAAATCTTGTAGAAGACATGATTATCAGCAATCATACCCTCTTCATTAGTGGCAAACACTCATTGTGACAGTGCTGAGACGCAAATAGAAAATGAGTAGACCCCCCTCTTCCCAAAACTGGCAGTCATGTTGACTTAACTCCTCGAGATAACAACGGTGACAATGAGTTTGCAGTGTTATGGAAACAGGCACTCAAGAGGCATTCAGACACGTCAGCACTGACATTGAGCTGCTTGGGGAAGTCAAAGTCAATGAGAAGCCATTATGCGGAAAAATATAGTGGTGAAGCAGCAATAGTATCAGGATAAGTGAAAGAAACAGGTAGGAGGAAACAAAGACGTGAGAAGCACAGAGTGAGAGAGAGGTAAGACAACAGACATAAAGGATTTGAGGAAAGACGAAGAAAGAGAAAGAGACAGAAAGGAAGGAGACGGGAACAAACCAGGGTGGGAGGGGGCTTCATTTTTGAGACAATGAAAAATTCATAGCACCTTCACCGGCTGCCAGCCTGAATCAAAGGAGGATATGCATCGCTGACGGGCCTTGCAAGAATAAAATCAATTTATCTCTGATTTCACGAGGGGGGTTAAAAATATCCACATCACTTATTTATGTCTGTGTCGTCCCTTGACACCCAGTGAGGTGACAGCCACCCTGCAGAGAGCCACACTGTTTCCAATGTCACAAGGATGCTAATTCACACAGAAGCCACAAAGAGGGCCTGAATGTGACATCGGCACGCATGCACTGCAGCTCACTGAGGCACACATCATGAAAAAAAAAAAATCAATCAATCAATCAATCAATCAATCAATCAATTTTATTTATAAAGCCCAATATCACAAATCACAATTTGCCTCAGAGGGCTTTACAGCATATGACATCCCTCTGTCCTTAGGACCCTCACAGCGGATAAGAAAAAACTCCCCCCAAAAAAACGTTTAATGGGGAAAAAGACCCGGTAGAAACCTCAGGAAGAGCAACTGAGGAGGGATCCCTCTTCCAGGACAACAGACGTGCAATAGATGTCGTACAGAACAGATCAGCATAATAAATTAACAGTAAATGAGACAGAAAGTGAGACAGAGACAGAGAGAGATGCAGGACAGACGGTAATGACAGTAGCTTACAACAAAATTAATTTAAGTAATAATATTCTAATTCTAATTCCGGCTATTGTGGTACAATATGTTGAAAGTATATATTAACATCTGATAGTATACATATGTGACAATAATCATATGTGTATAGTAACAGTAGAAGTATGAGTATGAAGAAGGTAGCTATTGAAATGAGAGATTGTTTCTCAGCAGCTAAAACAGAAGTGGACCATTGAGGTTTGGAACAAACCAAAACTTACAATTTTCTGTCGGATTAAAAATGAGTTTGGTGTAGAGAATTATGTTAAATATAATTTGTCTAAGAGGAGAAGATCATTGTGTGCCCAGTTCAGGTCAGGTATTCTTCCTCTGCATATTGAAACAGGACGTTGGGTTGGAACAAATGAGGATGATAGATTTTGTTTTTTTATGTGATCTCAATTAAATTGAAAATGAAGTTCATTTTGTTTTGTATTGTCCATATTATCATGATTTAAGATGATTAAGATGATTTAAGAAGTTATTTAACAAACTGGAAGTGGAAGAGATGAGACAGGATACAGATTTGCTGGTATGATTATTTGAATATAAAACATTTTTATTTGCAGAATTTATAGAAAAGGCCTGGGTTAAAAGAAGTATGGCATTGTACAGATGATTATGGCTCGTTTTTGTTTTCTTTCTTTTTCTTTTTTTTTTTGTGTGTTGTGGTTATGTAAAGTTGAATTTTGTTATGTGTACCAGAAGTCACATATGAAATGTTTTTTTTGTTATGTGTACCAGAAGTCACATATGAAATGTTTTTTCTATGTTTCATTGGTGTCACGTAATCCCGTGTGGGATGGGCCACTTGTGGCATGACACGTAAATAAATAAAAATCAATCAATCAATCAATCAGTCATGACTAATGACTAATGATAACAGCAGCAGGACACATCAGGCAGGGCCACGGCAGCAGCACAACCACACGTCACACTATCCAGGCACTGCTGCAATACGAGTTAACCTGAGAGACAGTGGAGCACAAAGGCTCAGGAGTTAGTGACATGCAGTACAGTCGAGTTAGCAAGATGCAGTAACAGGACATGAGTGTTAGCAAAAGAGAGAGAGAGAGAAGGAGAGAAGGTGCTCGGTGTATTATAGGGGGTCCCCCGGCAGACTAGGCCTAAGTCAGCCTAACTAGGGGCTGGTACAAGGCAAGCCTGAGCCAGCCCTAACTATAAGCTTTATCAAAAAGGAAAGTCTTGAGTCTAGTCTTAAATGTGGAGATGGTGTCTGCCTCCCGGACCGCAACAGGAAGGTGATTCCACAGGAGAGGAGCCTAATAGCTGAAGGCTCTGGCTCCTGATCTACTTTTGGTGACTTTAGGGACCACAAGTAACCCTGCGTTCTCAGAGCGCAGTGTTCTGGTGAGATAACAGGGCACTATGAGCTCTCTAAGATATGATGGAGCCTGAGCTTTATGGAGCTTTGTAAGTTAAGATTTTAAATTCAGTTCTGGATTTTACAGGGAGCCAGTGCATATAAACATGCTGACAAGATGAAAAAACAACAACAAAAACAAACAAACAAAAAACAATACTACGTGAATACATACAATCCAAAATAACAATTCTGTATATAAGGACTAACTAAACAATTACATAAAGGATAGAATAATTCAGCATTGAGGTATTTTTTAACCTGGAACCTATTTTCCCAAACTTTTGTGTAAAAGTGATTAATGCAGACATCTTTTTAGAAAAATTTGGTCCAGTAGCGAGAGAGCCCTCCGCAGCCGCCGCACTGAAAAGGGCTGCAACATAACCATGGAGGCATTTGGTACCGTCAATGTACATCCATTGAAAGTGGTTGTTTTTGCCACTGACAGGCTCAGATTGTTATTACAGTGCAAAAATGATCCATCTAAATGTAAGAAAAAAATACCGTATTTGAGAAGCTAAATGCTAGAAACAAGTGAAATTAAAGCTGCAAGCGATGAATGGGCTCTCGCACCGCTGTGCAACTCGGGGGTGCTGGCAGGACGCCCACATTTAGTTCAATTCTGTGAGATGACATATCCTTTATAGAGTGTGGGCACTGGAATGACCTGTTTCACATTTTGTACCACTTCCTCTTTCCACTATGGGGTGCTGGAGAATGCACTAAGGATACGTCATGTTTTTGTACGTCAAATATAGACCACAGCAGGTAAATTCTGGGAACTCAAAAGATAATTGTCTTAAAAGACGTACTTACTGTTGCCAGTAGGTGGCGATATGTATATGACTGAATATTATCATATAGATGTGTTCAGGGCAGGACTATTATCAAACAAGTGAAGTGTGGTGCAGATTGGACCATTTACGTTATAGGAATTTCGTGTTTCATGGCGAGACATCAAAACCTAATCCCACGGCATGGACAGACCGTTCAATGCTGACTAAATCTTGTAATAAATTTTGTTCACAAAGTTGTCTAGATGGTACTCACCATTTCTTAAGTCAACTGGATTATGTCTGCAGGAGGAGTTTGTTAAAATGCCCAGCATGGAAAATGCCAAAATTGACCATTAAATTCAAAATGGCCGACTTCCTGTTGGGTTTGGCCTATGGGTCCAAGAGGCTTTTTTGTACATCAGGGCATGATACATGTGCATACCAATTTTTGTGCATGTCCATGAAACATGCCATGGTGGCTGCTCTTTAAAGTGCGTGGCCAAGCCATTTTGTCATGCCCATCACACCTAAGTTAATGCCAATTGCTGTGTTTTGGCGAAACATCCACCTTCATTGTGCCATCATGGTGAAATTTCACAGTCTTCACAATATAACATTACCAAGATCTTAAGGCCTTTCTGACCAGATTTGAGTTGGGTATGGTCAACTTTCCAGGAGGAGCATGCTAAAGTCTAAAACATGTTGTTTCTTGTTGCCACTAGGTGGCGCTATGGATATCACGGAATATTGTCATATAGATGTATTCAGGGCAGGACTATTATAAATCATGTGCAGTTTGGTCGAGATCGGACCATTTACACCAAAGTTATAGCAATTTCATGTTTCATGGCGAGACATCCAAATTCGATGGTCCGCAGTCGGCGTGCCCTTCAAAGTAAGGTAGATCTTGTAATAACTTTTGATCACATCGTAGTCAAAGCCATTTTTGAGGCAATCCAATTAAATCTGTAGGGGGAGTGTGTTAAAATACAACACACAAAATGCCAAAAATGACCACAGAATTCATAATGGCTGACTTCCTGTTGGGTTTAGGCATAAGAAAAGTGAGAAATATCTTGAAATAAGTGGCAAAACATTCCTTCCAAGTACTGTAATAAGTCAAATTCACTCAAAACTAGGTTGTTAATTCTTCTTCCAGCATTTGCTTCTTTCTTATGCTGTGTTCCCACCAAACGCGATTTCGCAAATTCGCGCGTCAAGATTACATACAAAGTCAATGCAAAGACGCGATTAGACGCGAAATCGCGCCGGGCGGCGCGATGGACGCGTCTAGCGCGACACGATGAACGCGATGGACGCGATAGAGGCGTCTAGCGCGCCGCTTTAGACGCGAAAATCGCGTCCAAGTCTAGCGCGCCGCTTTAGACGCGAAAATCGCGTCCAACGCCTCATCGCTCGAGTTGAAAATATTGAACTTTTGAGGCGAGTTCGCGTGACGCTGTGCCGCGAAAGCCAATCAGCATTGAGATTCTCCCGACGTCACTGGCGTGTCCAGTTGTTGACACAGCAATAAACTGCTACTCACCAAAGACAGATGGACAGATGCTCCGCAGCTGAAATGGAGCGCCTGTAGGTGGTGTCCTGCCGGGAGATCCTGGCGCCAACCCTCGCCAACAGGTCCTCAAACTGGGCCCCAGTCAGCCTGAAGTACCACTGAAAGCGGCTATCATCCAGACGGAGTTCCTGGAAGAGGTGGTGAAATTCGCCGAGCTGGATGCGCTTCTGCAGGATAGGGTGAACCCAAAAACGACGGCGTTTGGCCCTCTGACGCATTTGGGACTTCCAGAGCAGGTACAAAGCAGCGATGGTGGATGGATATCTCAGCCATGGTCGTCAGGGGCTACCCGGAGCTATATGATACTACGTGTCTACTCTACAGAGACCGCAACAAAAAGGAGCGGGCTTTGGTGAAAGACGCCGAGGAGACTGGTCTACTTGGTAAGTTCTGTAAATATGTGTCTTTAATTAGTTTGCAGAATGGTTGTACTATGAACGTTAGCACTAGCTTAGCTCCAGTTAACACAGCCGGCTTCCCCGCTACTCGCGCGAATGACGCGATAACGCGAATTAACAAAACAGCCGTCGAAACTCGGGCGTTACGGGCGGCGCGTTACTTGCGTTACGAGCGATTAAATCGCGTTCATCGCGTTTGGTGGGAACACAGCATTAGGGCTCCTCCAGTCTGCATGTCAAAGTACACTGGACCAATGACCATTGTAAGTCAACAACTAGCTTTACTGAACAAAGAAACCCACAAAGCTCATCAAATCTACGTTTCTGATAAAAAAAAACCAAACAAACAAAAAACACCTACTTAACCCAGAACCCAACCTGATCAACCTTACATTGAGTTGTGAGGATTTCATCTTTTTTCAGGGATAAGATCAGAAACATCAGACGGAGTATTGAACAAAAATGTATTTCTTGGCTTGCTATGAGAAACAGCTCTTCCCTCTCCCTAATTGCTGGAACACATTTTCTACTGTCAACAAAAACTTCAACTTGTAATCTTGACCCCACCCACTTTTTCAAACAAGTATTTAGTTGTCTTGAGGATGTTGTTCTTGAAATTGTAAATCGATCTCTGCTCACTAGTAGTTTCCCCATGGCTCTCAAAGCAGCTATTGTCAAACCCCTTCTTAAGAAAACTAGTGCAGACCTTCTGGTTTTAAGCAACTTCAGGCCCATTTCAAAACTACCTTTTCTGAGAAAGAAATATCATTAGAGAGCATGGAATTGGTCTCCACTCCTATGCTGATGATACTCAGGTGTACATTCCATTCTCTTCAGATGATACAAGCCCAATTAAAAAACTGTCATGATTGTATTGACCAAATTAACACATGGATGTCCCAAAACTTCTTGCATTAAAGGAAAAGCAATTTCAATTTAATACTCAGTTACATAAGCTGGCTCTGAACAAGAAGCATGGAGTAAAGAACCTTGGTGTCAACTTTGATTGTGACCCTTGTTTTGAACCCCAAGTGAGAAACATCACCTTCATTTTTCATCTTAGAAACATTATGCGTGTAAAACCTCTTCTATCTAAAGAAGACTCCGAAAACCTTGTTCATGCTTTTATCTCCAGCAGACTCGACTACTGTAATGCCTTGTTCTCAGGCCTCAATGCCTCACTGACATATCTCAGCTTCTTAAGCGGTGCAGATGGCAAAGGAAAGAGTGTGGGGAGTGCTCTGAACAGAGCAACAGAACAGATCACCTATAATGGTGTAGAGAAGAGGACGCTTAGTTGGAGGGACCTGTGGAGTATGGAGGAGAATCGTATTAGATTCCTGGTAGGGGCTACATACGATGTGTTACCAACCCCCCAGAACCTAAAACTGTGGGTAAATGAGGACCCATCATGCCCATTGTGTTCACGTACCGCAACCTTAAAGCATATTTTGTCAGGCTGTAAAG
>NC_065512.1:38394608-38405284 GCF_006386435.1 Epinephelus moara
AGTGTGGTAGTGGCCTATTTGAATCCATTTTGTTTGAGACCATGCTGCAAGGTGAGTGTGTTTGCTGATCCTGTAAGTTTATTTATCTCCTTTAACTTTAGCTTATATTGGAGTTATGCTATGTAGCGTGTGAAATAGAGTATGGTGAATGTGCTAGGAAAGGTAGTATTAGCATTGCTTCTGCCAGGAGCTCGCATGTACGGAGCCTGGGTTTGGTTGAAGCTGGCAGTGCTGTTTGGGCTGAGAAAGCCATGTGTAAGTAAGATAAAGGAGGTTATTGGTTGGTGTGGAGAGCAGTGAGACCTGGCATTAGGGGAGTGTCTCTGGGACGCCAGAGATCACTGTCTAGCCTCCTGGAGGTGTCGTGGGACCAACTAGACGAAACACTGGTGAAAGGAGGTTCCCACCCGATTACCCCAAAGACATGCTAGTTATCACTTCTCATTGGTTTGTATAGTTAAGCCTTGCCATATTAGCTTATCATAGGGCTTAGGTTTTTCACTGAGTGTTGATCCTTTTTGAGAGCACAAACTTCTTGTGTTTATTTGAATGCAAGTAAGTGTTATAACCTGCAACAATGCTTGCTTTGGTAATAAGCCAAAACAGTAAGTTGCTTGCTTACATGATGGATGTCCTTAAAACATGGATATGCATCTAGTATCTCTGTCAGTGAAGGCTCTTCTTGCTTAAACCTCAAGGTCAAGGATTTGGGACACAGCATCTTGGTTGGGTTTTGGTTTCTTGTACATCCCCTTTAGAGTCTTGTAATGTCTGCCCTGTGCTGTCAGACTACCCTGGTCTGCTAAAATGGAGAACACAAATCAGTATTGGGTATCAGACAAGTCAGTTTGAATGGTACTATGGGTTTCAGACAGCAAGTGTAACTTTGTACCAAATTGGACAGTCTTAAAAACAGTTTGGATAATGACTTTTTTAAAATTCAAGTAGAGATGCAACAATTGATCAGCAGGTGACAGGAACTGGCTGGGTTTTAAGCTGATCAGCCATGACCGGTAACTGATCGATCAATGTCAGATATATGGTCAAATTTATACATGTCGCACAATGAACACAGCAGTACAGACAGTTACGTCACAGCCATAATCACACTTACATGTTGTTAATCGGAAAGCCATTATTAACCTATGTACACTGTTAAACTTTGTGAGTCTTTACTATGTTTTCTGTCATTTACTGCCATGCTTTCTAAGAGATGTCTCTCCTCTGCTGTGCTTCAGAGAGGTGAGGTGAATGTCACACTGATGACAAGGTGGGCTGTTATACAGTATACGGTATATCTGTTACACCCATTTTTATTTATTTTTTGTTAAAGATATCTGATAAAGTGGGGTATACTGCAATTCATTTTAGTTTGATTTGCAAAGCTCTATTCAGTAACCTGGAGCATTTTTTTTTTTTTTTAAGATTAGTTTGACGGAGAGTGAGAGAGGGTCTTTTAACCTAGTGCAATTTTGAAGACAGTCATTTAATACTCTTTGTTACACTATCAACTAACAATTGAATTTTCCATAAAAGAAAAGTTCCAAAATTATTTGTGTATGCTGTCAATTACAGTTTTAAGAAAGAAAATCTGAATCAGCAGGTCAGAATTTTGGAATCAGCCAAGAAAATTGCATTTGGTGCATCTCTCAGTAAAAGAGAAAAATATCTTGAGAAACAAAACGACCTCAACCCACACCACAAGGAATCTTGTGCATGTTGTACTTTAAGCAAGGTATGCCCTTTTTGCAGCCAAATGGCTCCCAATCAGAATTGAAATGTAAGAACATCAACGTCTGCAATATATCCAAAACTATCATAACATTGCCTACTCTTTATGGCAAATATTGTTAGCAAAATTACATGTTTACACTTACGTAAACTGTGGTCACTATCTGAACTGCTCCCAGATGTTTGATGCAAAATAATTGTTGATCCACCACCTTATTCTGCATCATAATCTTCTCCATTGTCATTGAGGAGAGGTGAGCCCCTCTCTGTTGTGGGCCCCTGCCGCTTTTGCGGGGACTTCACATTCTGCAGCCTCTTGTGAAGATTTTTTTTATAAATGCTCATCTGTGGTAAATTAAATTTTACTCACTGAGAGAACAAATACAAATAAAAATAAATTATATTTTATGTCACAGATAAACAATGTCACTAAATGGCACTAAAATAAATAACTAATAATCTAAGTGCAAGAAATAATACACCACAAATTTGAAATCACTGACATGTTTCATAGGTTTGTCTTTATCCTGTAGCATAATTTTTATGCTGAGCAGACCACCGGCCGTAGCTTCATACATATATAGATATGCGAGTGGTATCATTTTTGTCATTTAACCCTTGGCAAGAAATCAAAAAATGTTATTTCCCAAAATGTAGCACCTTTTCTTTAACCCTTCAATGTTCTGCTTAATTGTTTGGTAGAGCACAGTCGACTCTCTATATCTTAAAGGGATAGTGCACCCAAAAATGAAAATTCAGTCATTATCTACTCACCCATATGCCGATGGAGGCCCTGGTGAAGTTTTAGACTCTAAACCTTGAGGTTTAGAGTTTGTGATTTGTGATATTGGGCTTTATAAATAAAATTGAATTAAACTGAATTATTTTGTAGCTAACTGTTCAAGCCCCTACAAGGAACTTTAATTTTGAGTTGATTTTGGCGACCCTGTGGACAAAAGCGGTAGTGTTTTGCTGGAATGAAGCCTACATTTCCCATGAGCTCTAGCACGTATTGTCGTAAAGACGCTTACCTGGCTTGCGCATGTGTTTGTTTTGGGAATGAATGAAACAACAAGATGGGAAAACTTTGCCCCCGCTCCTATCGGGGATCCCAGCTCACCTCTGCCGCGCCCCAGCTTCACCTCTCCGGCGTAAGCGCCACCGCTGCCAGGGTAAACGCAGCAGTCGGCTGGTAAGGCTGAAGGCCTGTTTGGCGAGCACTTCCACGGCTTCTTGGACTGAGTATGGAGCGGTGCCTTGCCTCTTTATTTCTCTGCACTTGCTGGACCCTGTAGATGCCTGGCCGGTACCTGTCGTCGGCCCGGATGAGGTGTTCCAGCCCCGCGGCCCCTGCTCTCCTCATACCCGCTGGCACGGGGTGAATCTGCGCAACCTGCGGCCTCTGTGTGTGGCTCCCCGGACAGCTAACGCCATGGACCCACCGGCTCCTGCCAGGATTGGGCTGGTAAATGCTAGATCTCTAGCGAACAAAACGTTTATCCTGCCAGGATAAACGTTTCCTGACTTCCTGAGGATTGGATTTTCTCTGTGTGACTGAGACGTGGCTGACTGTTGGTGAGTCGAGTGCTTTCACGAACTTTAACCCGATGATTGCTGCTATTTTAACTCCCTGCAGACGTCGGGTCGAAGAGGAGGAATAGCGACTATTTATAAGAGTCACTATAAATGTAAGCAGCTAGGTAAGATGAAGGTAAGGTAAATCGTTTCGTCCTGGAAGCGAGCTGCGGCAGACCCAGAGACAGTTTCCTAAAGGTATGGATATGCACTATATAGAAATAGCTTATCTTCACACCGATGGTCTCATTTGCTGTTTTAGGTCACGCACAGACATCAGCAGAAACGAGAGACTTTTGCATATCCAGTTAAAGGTTCCTTGTAGCGGCTTTAATTTTAATTGCATTAGCTTACCTTCATTACCTTTACCATAAAAGGAAAAATGAACTGAATTTTGTTTTGTGTATAAAGTTACTATAACGTTGACAAAATATGCATATCCTTGGAAATCCCGCCACACAGTCCTCATGTATGGACTGACTTCTTTTGTTACTAACATTGATTGAAATTGAATCCACAAAGTATCTCCATACTGCTCATCCGTAGTGATCCAAGTGTGCTGCAGCCGCGACATAAAAAGTTGTTTCGAAAAACGTCATATGAACTCTGTTTTTAGCTTCACTGTAGTCTGTAGCTCTGAATGCTTCTCTGTGCTCCGCGCTCACGTGTCCCAGTCTGACCAGCAAAGACTTTCCTCATCCGTTGGCATTGCTTTGCATTTGAAACAACTACACCACCAGGTTTCCAGTGCTCGACTCCGGTATTCTGCGGCTGGCTGAGGGTTAGGCTCATGAGCTGCGGCGGCTGCTTCGTCCAGTAGCCTGAGTTCCGTCCGTATACTCGGGCTCAGACAAATACGGCCCAACAAAGAAATACTGTTCCTCCTCAATTTCGAAGTCTTCAGACATGTTGGGCTGTCCTTTGCTAAAAGACCGTAGTGCAAATGATCTTTTAGCTCTGTGGATCACTATGGATGAGCAGTATGGAGATACTTTGTGGATTCAATTTTGTGTTCTTGGACGTTAGTCTGGGGCACCGTCTGCCATTAGGTGTGCTAGCCGCTCCCCCCGCCGATCTCCGCAAGGGATGTGAGGACTCTAAAACTTCACCAGGGCCTCCATCGGCATATGGGTGAGTAGATAATGACTGAATTTTCATTTTTGGGTGCACTATCCCTTTAAGATATAGAGAGTCGACTGTGCTCTACCAAACAATTAAGCAGAACATTGAAGGGTTAAAGAAAAGGTGCTACATTTTGGGAAATAACATTTTTTGCTTTCTTGCCAAGTGTTAAATGACAAAAATGATACCACTCGCATATCTATATATGTATGAAGCTACGGCCGGTGGTCTGCTCAGCATAAAGACTGAAACAAGGAAATATTTAGCTTGACTGTTTGAAAGTATTGAAATACTATCGGCACCTCTGAAGCTCACTAGTTAACATTATTTCCTGGTCAGATGCAATAACTTCCTGGAGTCTTGTTGCCAGGCAAACAGCAGAGACTTCACAAAGTCACTACAGCTTGCCAAGAAATAGATAAAAAAGCCTATGCTGAATCCTGCATATTCATGTAATTCCCAATTCCCAATGTAAGGAATAATTCCTTTGACAGATTAACTGAATAGGTACATATCATATTACATACAATTTCACAAACATTTTGTTATGAATATCTAGGCCTGTATAAATCCTCTTGGGTGGCAACATTTTATACTATATTGAAAGAAGTTACTCATTAGTAAAGATTAAAAACTGAAAACAGGCCAATATTACCAATAAATCTGAGTGTAGCAAACATTATCAGCACTCAAAATAATATCTTATGTTCTCTATTAGAGCTTCACTTAAACTAGCATGGGATGAAACATCAAAAAGCCAATCAAACCAAAGAGATGATGCCATACTGCCTGAGGTCCTCCTTCTACATTTTGATATTTTTCAGATTGGTCATTATCATGAGCTTTAATGGTTTTCTATGTGACATTTTCCTGCACTGTTGAGTAATAATGTGAGTAATAGTGATTCACAGTGTGTGGAATTATTTTCTTTTCTCGTCTTCTTTTTTCTTCTCTCTCTCCTTTTTTCACTTTATTCGATTGTAAATTTAAAATTACATACTGATACTTTGGAGTTTTCCTGTCATGAAGTACGTATGGTGGGTGGAGAAGAGTTTCCATGGCCCATTATAGTCTTAAGACTATTTTTACACGTTTTCTTACGATAATGTTTTCAATTAAAACAAAATCAAATTTGTATTTGTTCATTCATTTCTTGTCTTGGAAGTGGTCAGATTTATGATACTAAATAATGTTTCATAACAACATCCTTAAAAATCCAAATACATTGAGCCTTTATAGTGGAAAATATCATATTCTGCATGTTTTACACACACAAGTATACAACAGGCCTTTACTTTACACCCATGGCCACACATTCTGTCAACCCATGAGGTCTCCTGTTCCATCACTGTTAAGTAATTGCAAAGTAATGGGCTTGCCCCTCCACCACATGCTGTATGATACCCACCACATGTTAGGTCATTAGAGAAAGTGAGTGTCTCCGGTGAGAGCATCAGATAACGAAGGTGATACTTCATCTGTTGGAGGGACACATGGGGACACTGGAGGGTGGCTGAGGTGAGCACACACAATTATACACACACACAGCCAGACACAAACACAAAGCTGGGCTCAGTACTGGCATGCACTCATTCAAGAATACAGCCATTCAATGGCATAAGTTAGTTTCAATAGGCGCCAGTGCAGGGTGGCACGGTGGTGTGGTGGTTAGCACTGTCGCCTCACAGCAAGAGGGTTCCCGGTTCGATCCCGGGTGGGGGAGCCCCTCTGCGTGGAGTTTGCATGTTCTCCCCGTGTCAGCATGGGCTCTCTCTGGGCACTCCGGCTTCCTCCCACAGTCCAAAGACATGCAGATTGGGGACTAGGTTAACTGATAACTCTAAATTGTCTGTAGGTNAGCCCCCCCCCGCGACCCTCAAGAGGATGAAGCGGTTAGAAGATGGATGGGGGGATGGAGCCGCCAGTGCACACTATTATGACAGGCCCTAGTGCACGCTATAGTATCATATATCATCTCGTCACATGATCAAAGACTTGACTACGGACAACATCAATATACATATAACCCGGCAATCATCATTGCATATCTGTATGTGACAGTGTGATAGTTATTTGTAGAATAAGCTGATAATTTTGCCATACGCTACTGGCTATATATGTATATATATGTATATATATATGTATATATTTGTATATATATATATACACACATATATATATATATATATATATATATATATATGTGTATATGTATGGCCCCATTCTTGCTCAACACATTGTTGGAGGGCCCACTGTCTCTGTGGCCCCCCACCACCATACAGGCCCCAGTGCAACCATACTGCCTGCACTGTCTATATTTACACCCCTACAACCAATGAGCAATGACAACACACAGCAGGCCACCACCCAAGCACAACAAACACTGGCTCACTGTGAAACTTCATTGATGAAGAAGGCTTCTTCATATTAAGTAAGTATGCATTTATTTATATGTATGACCACATCTTTTATTATTAGCAGGCTAGCAATCAATCTTAAAATCAGCATCTTATGTTAGTAAATGCTTGTGTCCATAGCACTTTAAAGGTGGTCGACAAGCTAAGCGAACTAGCTTGCTTAGACTCTATATTGTCAGTCTCTAGCTGTAATAAAGAACTGAGCATCACAGTCTGACTCAGAAAAAACGTGTACACACATACACACATCAACCTCATCTGTTGTTCAGCGGCTGTTTTCAAGGCTGCTGAGGTAAAGGGTCTCAGATAATGCATCTGTTTAAAGTGTTTACTCAACCACTGAATGAACTCAAGGGTTTTTCCTCTGGATAGATGTGGACATATACAAAAAAAGAATAAAGGAATAAACACAATACATATATAGGTTTTCCCCACTTTTACTGAAATAGCATTCTTTATGTTTACTTGAGTTCTACAAGCCTAACAATATTTCTATGTATTTCTCCAAGGCTTTATAATAGCCTTATACTTGATAGAATTATGTTCAGTTCATTTTTCTATCAGTTTCAACCAGTGGTGTCTAGTTTATTGTAGTGGGTATGCTGTGATCACCAAAGTTGGCAGGGCCATGGCTACCCTGATACAATCACCCTCGCAAAAATAATCAGAAATAATCAAAAATAATTGGAGGTCTCTGTGTGGTGTTTTTAAACTTGAATAGGCTTGATCCCAGTAAATGTTTTTTTACTATCAGTGTACTCCTTTATGCCTTATATTTGTCTTTTACTGAACAGGACTACCAGCCTTTTTGAAAAACAATGAATCACAAACATGTACAGATAAACATTAGAACAGGAATGTTGTGGAACTCAAAATGTTAACTGTAACATTATTAGTCAGTGCACACCAGATAATTAGTAATATTAACTAAAATCCAAATTATATCAGTGTTACATAACTGTCCTCATTCACGTAGATTTCAACAAGCCTATATTCAACAGCATAATAGAATGAAACTGAGCAACGTATTCTCATACAACAGTTCATATAATACTCTACAAAAAATGCATGCACAACAGTTTGTATGATATCCTAGGAATTAGCACCCGTCAAACTATCCTTGAGCAAGATACTGAACCCCAAATTGTGAGGAGGTACCTTTAAATGACTCAAAATTCCCTCAAAGCTCACATTGTTCTGAACACGCAACTCTGGGGGAAAGTCTGGGTTTTTGTGACCCATCGACCACCTGACCTGCCTCCTTACAAGACTGCTTGGGACCGCTTCCTTGTTTACTGCCCTCAGCGTGTTGGTCACGTGATCTCAGCCTTTCAAAATATGTGTGATATGTACAAACTGAGGTGCAGTACTTTTCGAAGGAAAAAATGCAAACAGTTTGTGAGAACAGCCTGAATTGAGTTATGGCTTTTAGTTTTGGTGTGCCAGACCAAGATTTTCAGTAGCTCTACTTGACCACCTCTATGAAAAATTTCTAGAAGCACTACTGCTTGTTTTGTTTCTGGGATGAGGTACAGACTGTAAAAATAATGGATGTAACTCACCACCTTAGAATAATAAGGTTCTACCTGCATTCTGAGCAGATTTGAGATATTGAGCTTCACATTTTGCATTCCAAATAGCATTAATAATGCAAACCATTTGTTTTTTAAATAAAAAAGTGTTACATAATAATAATATATGACTAATTTAATTTTGACAAAGATGAATTTGTAGATACAGTAGAACCCTACAATTCTAAGCGATGAACCACAGTGACATCTCCATCTGGTTTGTGGACTCCCCTTTGAAAGCCTTAACCCTATGGGCCCTAGGCGTTTTTGGGGTATTTTTACTGCCTTTACTTTTAAGCTCATATCACAGTCATTCTAAAGGCTACATACACATGCTATATCTTGCTTTTTTCAGGACATTCCAGGTCCTTCTATGTGCCTGTATTTTATATTAATTTTTATATCAATGAAACAAACAAATCCGTATGACTAAATTCTTACATTTGTACATGTATCTCACCATAGCAAGTTGGAAGTTGACATATTCTGCCATATATGAAGAGGGGAGACTCTCTGGAATCTGGCAATATAAGAACCATGATGGTGGGACATTCTGTCACTTCACACCTGTCCAAAATATGTGGTTTGTGCCAGGCTGACATGATTGCCAGTATTTTTTCATTATTGCAAGAAATTCCATTGACTCATTCACAAGTCAAAAATGTGTTTTATCTGAAAGAAACATGCAATATTTACATCTAAGATAATAGAAAAATAGTCAACCAAGTGCAATGATGTCCTCCAAGATAATATTTGCCACTTTATTTGCAGTAAACAAAGTTTGTTGTTGTTTTTCAGTTTCAGTTATATATTGGGGGGACATTTTGGGCATTGGAGGGGGAGGGGGAGGAGGGGGTCAATGTATATGGTGACTACTGCCCTGTCAGCATGCATAATTAGGCCTCAGTTGTCTGGGTGCGCAAAGGTGAAGTGCGCTGGTCTTGTCATACAAAGTTTGACGAGTGTCAACTGGACAATATGGAGATATTTGCATCTTGAAAGCCAGACTACAAATGTGGATAGACAGGGAGAAACACACACAAGCCTAAGACGTGGTAAGATACGATATTCCTCACTATATGAAGTGACTGATAACAAGATCTGTATAATGGATTGTAAAGAAATTCATCAGGTTTTTATTTTGTAGACAATTGATCTGTATTTATAGCGTGATGGGATGACAGCACAATGATGTGTGTGGTATCACTGGAAAACTCTAGTCCTGCGCTTTCATGTGATATGCGTGGCATTTCTGTGCAAGCCTGCATTCGTGAGTAATCTATCTAAGAGTAATGTGTGTGCAAAGCTGCATGAAAGCTGCATTCGTTATTTGTTATTTGCGGGGTTATTTGTCTCATTGTGTTTCATGGAAACGGCGATGTGAATAGCGCTGTTTCAGCTCATTTCTGCTCACTTTTGAGGACTTCCAGGTCTGTTTTCCTCTGCTAAATGAAACCATGGCAACACGAAATGCGGGTACCTTATTGGTGTAGCAACGGCCGTGCCACCACTCGTGTACCAAATCTCATTACGCTCAGGCGGAACAGATCATTATGCTCAGACGGAACAAGTGCCGAATTACGACCCCGATCGCAGGACTCTTGCGGGGTTATGAGCTACGAACTCCCGCTGATTAGCTGAACATGTATCGATCTTTTTTATGAAGTAAAGATCGTGTAGTCCCCAGATGTCGGAACGAGATGAAACTATAACTGCGTTCACCTTATGGCCTATTACTTCACTCAAACTGCGTGTGGCTATTAGCGCTGGTGTTAGTGAATTAGACGTTGTTTATCAATGAGGCTCATTTGCATAGAAAGGGGCATTTTTTGCGCCAAATATATGCATATTACCTCATTTGTAATGTATGTATTTAAAAATACATGCAAATAACACCGGAGCACCGAGACGCAATCTGATTGGCAGCGCAGTTAGTGGAGCATTTCACCCTCTGACTTAGCATTTCTTAATTAAAAGATGGTACTGGAAGAAATGACTTATATCCTTAAATTACGCCTGAACTGCCTGTTTTCATATCATTACCTAGTGTGACATTGTGCCATTTATATATATGTGTATATATACATATATACATATATATATATATATATATATATATACATATATATATATATATATATATATATATATATATATATAATAACATATGCGCACGGGCATTTCATGAGGGAAGTTGTCAGTCTCGTCGAATGGCCATCGGGACGTTCGGGACGAATCCCGATGGGCGGTCACCAAGTGG
>NC_065512.1:38405586-38420156 GCF_006386435.1 Epinephelus moara
TGCACGATAACTTTTCTTTTAAACTGATACCGATAACCGATAACTTTCAGCTCCTAAAGGCCGATACCGATAACTGATAACCGATAACACACACACATATATATTATATATATATATATATATATATATATATAATAACATATGCGCACGGGCATTTCATGAGGGAAGTTGTCAGTCTCGTCGAATGGCCATCGGGACGTTCGGGACGAATCCCGATGGGCGGTCACCAAGTGGACTGGTGGGGCTGGCCCGGTGAGACTAGTGAATGTCAAGTTAGTTGCTAGCTGCCAGTACTGTAATGCGCGTCCCTCCCGTGTTATTTGCTGTGAGATGTTCAGAGGGAACATAGGTGGCAATCTTGTGTTTTGATGCTTGAAGGAGGAGGAAAACATGGATAAAGTCGGTAAAACAAGAAAGGGTGGCGCGGAAAAAACTTTAATATAAGAACTTCTGTACAAGAAGAGGCAACAAAGTGCTCCAAAATAACCGACCTGTTTGGCCGTGGCGTTGGTTGACGGGCTGAGGCTGCTGGTGTTGCTAACGACGGAGATGGAGCTGGAGGCAACAGTGCCATTATAGCAGGTGTATTAACGTTAGCTAACCTTCGTGAGTATGTAATGTGCAAGGTTGGCTTTGGCAAATTGCATATTTCTTCTAGGTGTCTGTTTCAAGAGACCAACTAGCCTACTAGATATTGTAAGTCATTATAATTTAAACCTGTACTAAAAGAAAATATGCACAAGCTTTTTTCCTGTGGATGCATGTAATTAACGTTAAATGGTGCTCCCATTCCCAAGGACAATGAAGCTGAGGGACAGACTAACCCCAGTCGTGATGTGGAGGAGGATGAGACCAGAAATATGACAGGTGCAATGTGAAGGCATAGCCTACTATGCATTACATTTTAGCCAGAGGAAAACCTTTTTAGTAGCACTAAGTGGGATTTTTTTGTTGTAGTAATAAGTTGACTAAAAGTTGACTATAGGGCCTATTGCCCAATTTATACCTCCTTAGTTCATGGCTGTGAGCCATGCATATATAAACTGGAGTTATGTAATACAAGAGCAGGGCTGGGCAGGACAGGGCAGACAATTATATTGTGCATAAAATTATATGCATTAGGATAGAGTCATATGCTCTTATTTTAAGTTAAATAATAAGAACATAGCCATTTGTGGCCAATTCATTATTGCATTTATTTTATAGTCTGGAATTAAACAATAACTGCTGATTTTCTTATGCAGTTGATTCTGAGGACAGTGTTTGTGTAGTGTGTACAAGCATATAGAGTATATTCAACAGGTAGAAACGTGTGGGCTAGTGCGCCTGAATGTCGGGAACTGCCCATTGGTCCAACAGCCCATTGGTCCAACATCCCATTGTTCCGACCATATTAAATCCATTGTTCCGAAGTCCCGTTGTTCCGAAATCATCATGATGCCCTGTAATTAAGGTCTGGTTAGGTTTAGGCACAAAAACCACTTGGTTAGGGTCAGGAAAAGATCATGGTGTGGGTTAAAATGAAAAAGAAAGTGACAAACACATAAGCTGTGAGCCTACTTCGCCTCAAGCCTTTCCCAGCTGACCCAGAGCCGGTCGCGGCGCACCATCAAGGCAGAAATACGCCCGCCGGGAGCCGTTCAGCACCGCGGACCGTCGGACTTATGGGATGTCGGACCAATGGGCTGTCGGACCAATGACATGGACCCCTGAATGTCCTGGGCTTTAATTTGTGTCCAAGTCCGCCCCTCATCTCGTTTCTTATACAACATATGTGAACATGTAAAGATACTTTATTTGCACTTAATTATACATTCATACTTTTGTTTTTGTGCAGTCTTATAATTCTGCATGTGACCACCACTAGAGTAAATCTAAAAGAAATCAGATATGAGCATTTGGAAGCTCATTTTTCCACCAAAAAAACAATCGAGGAGCATAACCCGGGGACCCCCTAGCAGGGGCGAGGTCTCGTACCCTCCCACCTTTTTCACCCCTGACCCATTTTCATGCCTGATATAAGGAGGGAGGAGCCGTTTATTGTGGGTCTTTTTTGTTGCTTACACAAGGACAGCACGCTAATTCAGCTGATAGCAAATTGTTACTAATAAGCTCAAATGACAGCTGTCTGTATGTATAGACTAACTTAGTTTGACATTTACCTTAAAACTAGTCCATATCCATTGGTAGCTTTGTCACCTTCTACCTATGCCAATCCTCAATGCCTATGTGCAGTTTCACATAGAGTGACCATGTCAGTGAGTAGAAAAACGTGGGACAGACAGAATGAATGACTGACAGAATGACACACTGACAGTTTCCGTGATTATGTACAGCATACCATACCATGGCTTAGTCATACCAAAAATTAGAAAAAAAGTAAACATTGGGCCACAGGGGGAGCCACAGCAATTGGTCGCATTTTAGCCATTTTTAAGCATTTTTCTGTTGTTATAGCGCCACCCAGTTGCCAATTAGATTTAAATGTCTCCAGTCACCTTGAGGCGTCCTGTTCTACATATCTACCAAGTTTAGTAAAAATCGATGTGGCGGTTAGGCCTAGATAAGAAATTAGCTCTCTAGCGCCCCCATTTTGTGTGATGGGGTCAATAATGGAGGGGTCCCCTCAGATTATGTGTGGTCATATGTCAACAAAGTTGCGTGGTGATCGGTGAAACCTTTACCTTTGAGATGTTATACACCTTTATGTGATGAGCCACGCCCTCCGCAATATTCATTGCCTTATAGAAGCTCAGTTTTAGTAAGTTTGCCAACTTTTGCCAAGAGGGAACTTTAGATATTGGTCCCTAGATTATGTTCACCGAGTTTAATGCAGATCAGTCAAACACAGACAGAGTTTTCGTCATTATATAGTAAAATACTTTTAAACTTCGTTGCTGGCTGAGACAAACAGCCCCAGCTCTCTACACCAGCATGTAACCAGCCAAGCTGGCAGAGCCAAATACAGGGCACACGCCGAATCATCTACGTCATCACGCTAATTTGAATCAATTTTCCCGAACTTTGAGGTGCGGTGGAAACGCAAACCACACAGATTACCAGGACTTCTTTTACCCAGGTAAATAAATTCCTGCTAATAAAAGTTCCTGGAAATGTTGGTGGAAAAGTGGCTAATCATAATACCAAAACACCATAAAGGCAATATCAAACTAAGTGCATTAGACTACAGACTGCTTCCTTTTCTTTATTTGAATAAAAGTGAAAACCTGGAGACTGTAAATTCAAGGCCATAAAGATACTCAGCTCCAAAAGAATCAAACAGCATCCATTTGACAGGTTTTCCATGGCTCAAGTACATATGAAAGGCGTGGAGCGCAATCTTTTCCAGGAGTGATGAAACACCTCATTATTTAGATTCCTGGCAGCCTGTTTTGTATCTACCCATCTGTACCCTAACAGAGGGTTCTTACTTTAATTCTGGATACTGTATTGACTGCAGTATAGAAAACACCAAAGATTTTTTTTTTTTTTCGCACACAGCATTCACATTATAGGCCTACTTTGAGGATAGATACAGTTGGTGTCTAGTCATTGTTAGAGGGCATGGTGAGGGTGAGAGTTGGCGAGGGAGGAAACAGTAAATGCTTGAAACCACAGATTTTAAACTCCAATAAGAGATACTGAGCCCGTTTATATGCACACAATAAACCGATCATTATCTGATTTCTGGAGTTACCAGATTATTCAAGTGGTCATGTAAACAGCAAAATCCAACGTGCTTTATCAGATAAAAGCCATTATCGGATTATGAGAAATCGCATAAACACACCTAGCTTTTTCCCCAATAGTCCGTTTTATTCGGTGCATGTATACCATTAATCTGGTATCTTTCGTTCTTTTACATCTGCACATGTGTGAAAAGTCATAGAAAATATGCCACTTGCATTTCCAGAGGTACAGGGGGACGTACTGTCGTCTCATCGGGGCTCATGACATCCTTCATCAGATCACACAGTTTCAGAAATGCTCTCCGAGACATCCTGAAATTCTCTCTCCATTCTGGATCTGAGAATTCCTTGAGGACCACTCTCTCCCACCAGTCCTTGCTCCGGATGCGCATCCAGCAAGCCCTGACCATTAGCATCGCCTCCATATTCTTCTTATTCTTCTTTGTGTAGCGTTACCATGGTGAAGAAGACAGGATGTTTTGAAACTAACAGGAAGTTTCTTCTTCTTGTTCTTCTTTTCGGTATTATGGCAAGTGGCAACCAGTGTTAAGGTGCATTACCACCACCTACTGTAACAGGAAATTTGAGTTTCACGTCATGTAGTTGGACAGAAATCCGACTAATGGACTGAATCATGTAAACCAGGGTTTTCTGATTATCGCATTACTGAAGTGCATGTAAACGCGTCAGATCAGATTATTACCATTGTCTGATTATTCCCAGTTATCTGATTTTTGTGCGCATGTAAACGTGCTCACTGTTACATTTACTACAGATAATTACTATATTATATTAATACTACAGATTAAGTAAATGTACCATAACAACAGAACCCTACAGCCATTAAAGCTAAAATGTTATATACAATGCCATGCACATTTTGAGACAGCATAGCAGCGCTAACATAACGCAACACCTCTAGCCTATGTTTTATGCTATAATATTATTATGCAGAGAATTGCAACCTGAAGAACTACAGGTCCTTGGAGGCTCACAACTTTTTTTTTTTTATCAGTGGCTAAATAATCTAACACTGTTTTGATCCTTAACCAGAAACAGCCTTGAAATCGTGATTGCCAAACCCACCAGACTCCATTTAAATAAACACTAACTTTAGCGTGTATGGAGCCAGTATATTTTCACATGCAACTGGGTGAATTAAGGGTTTATTTTCACCAAACCAAAGCTTGTGATTTTAGGAGCAGTGGAAATCATGATAGTTTCTGTGACTTTTATTTTGTTTCTGTCGACTTTGCATGAAGTGTGTTTTATGATGATAAAATTACTGTTTATTAAATGGAATCTGGTGGGTTTGACGCTAACAATTTTGGCGCTGTTTCTGGTGGACATATATGATCTTACTCTTTACAAAAAGGTCTGTCTCCTTTCAATAATCTTGTCAGACAAGTACAATAACCATCTGAGCATGCCAGTGGCAAAAACAAGCACTTTTAGTGGATGTAAATGGACTGTGCCCTGAATGTTTACTGTACATTGCAATTTAGCTGATGGCTGTAGTGCTCTTGCTCAATACTGGACTGATTTGGAAAAAAAAAAGTTGTTTCCTTTAGACACAAAAATGTGAAAACCTAAACAAGTGTTCAGGTTGAAAACTACTGTACCCCTTAACCTTTTAAGCCCACTATACAGCTGCGGGAGATCATTGTTTGCATCATCCTGTTAAAACAGATCTAAAGAAGAACCTAATAGCTAGATTTTTGCAGCAGAAAGCTAAGACTTTTGTCTTCCCTGTTATGACCTTGCGTTACCTTACTGTGCAAACGTAGTATTTCGCAGTAATTTCCCTGTAATGGCTGAGGGACGTTGTTTACAAAATCCTTTATCAATCTTAAATAAAAACCATTAACAGCTATAACAGTCATTCTTTTTGCAGCAAAAAGCTAAGGCTTCTGTATTCCATGTCTTCACATTGTACGCTTGTAATGATGGCACTGCATTACAATACGTGCGATGCAAACCACGCAAAAAAAAATGTGATGGCGGCAGAAGAATGAATGATGAATGTCGTAACACCTTTTCACTCTGCTCATAAAAATGAGCACAATTTCAAAAACTAAGTAATGTGGGTATTTCAAATAACTCATGGAGTGTTAAGAACTATTTTGTTTCTATTCCTTAATATAAAAATAATTTGGATCAGTATATTTCTGTGTTTATTTTACCAAATCTGATGAAAAATGTCAGATTTTTCAATTTATTTTTAAATTACACAATTTATAACTTCTTATGGTTTATTAACTTAACCTTTTAGCTTAGTTTGTAAGGTTGTACAGATTTTAGGGATGTAAAACATTAAAAAAATTCTCAAAAAATGACATCACAATAAGCAAAAATACAAATGTAGGCACTGGCAAACAATTTCCATTGCAGAGTTCGAAGGGTTAGGTTTATTTGACATGCAGAAATCCACCCAGTACCTCTCCACCATGTTAGCGAATGTTTTGTTTTCCCCCTTGGCATAAAATAATGTGATGTTTTGAGGGTGTTTTGTATATACCTGCTGTATCTATGCTTGCCAAAGGAGGATGTAATCCTGATTTGACATCTAAAATGGTCAGGGCTCTGCAGTAGCCCCATTTGTGACCTAGTACCAAGCTAGCAAGAGAGGACAGTTAAGCAGCTCACTATCTGCCCCATGTAGGTGAATTGCTTGGCCCTTTGTCTGCCAGCGCTCGGAATGTGACTGATACATGACGATTTAATAAAACAGGCAATTCAGCAACGTAAAACAGATTTCATGAGGCAGAGGCTTGTGGCTTTGTCTTTTTGTCCTTATAAAAGGTTCCACAGGATCTTCTGGACAGATTTCTTGGCAAAGGTGCTTTAAAAGTGAAATATTTTACATACACCACAGTGTAATACCACTGCAGCAATACCAGCTTGTTTGCTTGTGCCTTCAACAGAGTGTACCCCATGCAAACATGAACATTTACATACAGACAGCAGGCAGTCTCTACTTCAAACAAACTTTTTAAGTGATATGTGGGGAACCCTATGAGACAAAATCATAGAGTAACATGGAGTGCTGAGGCCTCAAATGGGGCCAGTTTTTAAGTCAGCTATCTATTGTTACCTATGCTATACCTGCTGTCTCAGCTCAGACTCACTAATATGAGGATTTTCACACTTCAGCCTCTTGAAGTCCGATGGATGAACCCATTCTCACCTGGGCTTGGTGTTTGCCTGGTCCAAAGAAGAAAGTGTTGGTTTTGCATACAGTATTCATGCGATGCAGTGTGACTCAGTAGACTCTCAGAGGTGGCATTTTCTCACCTCGCTCGCCATACTAATGCACACGATGCTAAGGCTTTGTTGGCCGCAGGCTCGAGTAGGGGACCAGTGGCGCTTTCTCACAGGCTGTGACCAAGTGTGATTTTAAGGCTTAACATCTAGACCCATGACTCCCTCATCCAAGAGAGCTTTTGGCAATTGGATGTAAGAGGCTCTGAGAGTCACAGCAGATAGGCTTAACACTCCATTATTTATTGAAACAGGATTTAAATAAGAGATGTGTTAATCAATGAGGGACAGTACAGACTTCCTGATGCCACAGTTTCTTGGGTCTTGTGCACTGTATACAATATTACCAATGGCATCATAATAATGCGATCTCAAACAGTATATTGCAGTTAGGGTTCTGTGCAGCATCTATGTATGTATGCGGCCAAATATTTCATAGAGTCTTACAGAGTGTATTAGATAAATCAGTTAAGTAATACATTATCTATTGCTTCCTGCTCTATATTAAATAAGTGCAGGGTTTTTTTTCTTTCTTTCTTTTTTTTTTTTTTAGACAAAGGTATACACCAAAATGCTTTAACCCTCAGAAACTCCATGTTTAATTGATGAGTTTGGATAGGAGCGGCTCCAAAATTCAATGAAATTAATGGCCAACTTTTTTCCTCAGGTTTCAAAGGCTTCTGCTTTGAAAGATGAACCTGTTGTGCTGAGATTTTGGCAGGGCATGACGATTATTAAATTCATTTAATCTATTAAAGCTGTTCTGCATTACCTAAATGAATTTTTTAATGGGGAGCAGGCTGGCGGGGTAAAGACACACCAGGGAACATGTACAGCACTAAAGCAAACGGACATAAACAGAACCAGACAAGGGTATCTGACGGGTTACTCCCCCAAAGCGGCCCTTATATTATGTGGTTTTAATAACCTAAAACTCAGCGCTATGGCAGGGCTGCCTCTTATGAGACAGCCTATTCAATAAAGCTGGACAAGGTCTTGACTTAAAATGCTGCCAGACGCTGTGCTGTGAGCAAAAACAGGGGTTAGTGGGATGTGAATCAGGAAGAGTAAAGGCAACAACCTGCTAAACAGTTACTGGAATTTATAATGTGAATCAGTTCCATAGTTTCATCTTGACCTTGAAAATACAGTTTTCTTTAAAGACTAGACTTAATCATAATAGTGTATAGAATAAGTGATGGGGTTGTGCAATATCTCTGTTTCTTGGAGGATGTTGTTTTAGCTGTCCCTTGACTTCGGTAAAATCTCCTGCAAAAGCTCAACAAGCCAAAAAAGTCATGTTATAGAAATAAAATCTAAATACCTAGAAATATGTGTAATCCTTTTTGGTGATAGTGAGTCTTCCATTTAACAATAGATGTCAATGATGATTTCAACTATTGATGACTGGGTTGGATAATGATGACTAAGTGTATACTTTTTTTGTTAAGCTGTAACTTGATCTGCGCTGTATTTTTTTTTCTTTTTTTATAAATATGTTACATAAACACTTTAATATCCTGCATTCAAAATGTTACTTATGTATGTAGTAAGGTTTGTAAATGTACTGTTAAAGGTGAATGACCCCTTTCAGACTATATCTGTACCTCTATTTTTGTATTGTTAGTATTAATGATGACTATTGTGTAAGCAGTGTTTAATGTTGTACCTGATTGATGTGAGGCTAATTCTTTTGCATACTTTAATATATGTATAACAATATATCATATTTTTCTTAAACTGATCATTTTTTTAGTATATAAAGTAACTTCATCAACATTATCAGTATCACCAAGTAGCAGGAAATGGAAATACATATGCTGAGTACAGGTAACTTATAATTGTACATCTGTACAGGTCTTGGACCTGGTATATAAACTTAGTTACTGTCCATGACTGTAGCTCCTTTAAAATTTACCTATGCCTATCCAGGTCATACCCAAAATAAATTGAAAGCTGTTCTTGTTCCTTTTTTTTAGTACATATACAAGCATGGTCTCATTTGAAAGGTAATGGTGAAGTTTTTTCCCCAAAAGTCAGAATTGCAATTCTGTCACTGAGTTATAGAAGTTTCAAATCAAAAGGTTTTTTTTTGTTTGTTTCTCTGTTTGAATAATATGCTGAAGGGCCAAACTGGACTGTATTAACTGGAAAACACAATGGGACCAATAAGATTTTACACACCAAAAGAAAAAGGTTAAAACAAGGTGAAGTTAATGTGTAAATATTAGGGTTGGGAACGATTAACGTTCGGGGGTGTCACAGACACAGACAGAAATACGTATTCCTGTCAAATAACGTTACGGCGGCCGTAGTGCTCCGCGGCGCAAGATAACAGCTTATCGGCGACTGAGAAGCCCGGCTCCAGGTCCAAGAAGTCTTCGTCGGTGTCATGACTGCCCAAACATACCTGAACAGCCGAGCCGTGGCAGCACACAGGTATGTGACGTGTCAGAGGAGAAACGAGCCGTTCACATTTCCACAAACCTCACCGCACTTTAGGGACTGTTCTTTACTTATGAAGGGACTGTTCTTTACTTGTCAGGGGAGGAGGGTGGCTGGTTGATTTTTATTTTATTTATTTATTTTATTTTGATCCCCCCTATGTTAATCACTTATTGATGCTGTTTTTGAAGTATGAATAAGTCAATAAGTAATTTATTCCATTGAAATATCATTGATGTATTATAGAAAAGTGATTTATCTTTTTATAAATGACAAACACAGAGTGTAGCAAACACAGAGAAATAGTCTGACATGCTGTCAGTGATAAGCTGCTAGTCATCACAGTCCATGATATCAGTCAGATTCTGCAAATCAACATCCACAGAAATGTATATTTAGGAGCTAAGTGTTTATAAAAAACACTTCTAACAAAACTAAATTGACAAAAATGAGTTTTTTACCCCCTTAAGAGAACAGAGGAGCCATTTGTTTTTTGTTAATGTACATTTTTAACAGTCTATGCTGCAAGGAAGGGCCTCCTGTTAAGGTAAGGAGTGTCATTGACTACAAGGCCCATAAGCCATCAGGCCAATCGCTGGCCACTGATTGGCTATAAACACTGGAAATGTGAAGGATGCACCCTCCTTCTACACAGGCCCTCATTGGCTATCAAGGCCACAGCAACAGCATATGAGGCTCCTATTGGCTCAAGTGAGGTGTCAATCAAAAGGTAAGGAGTTTGCTTCCAGTTTGACAGCGTATTTTCATGTGAGTGGAAGAAAACATGGACAACATATGGAGAAACAAACATTTACAGTGATGCAACAGTCATTTGTGAATATCTATGGATGTAATAACGTGTTTGGGCTAAATATTTTTGCTGGATTTAGATCATCTGGACCTTAAGAAGGGTATGAAGACTGCATGAGGACCATTTTTGTTGGGATATCAATCTGTGGATTAAAGTAATGCTTATAGGTGAGTTATAACTGGGTTTTTTTTTTTTTTATTTTGTTTCGTTTTGTTTGTTTTGTTTTGTTAATTTCTTTCTTTCTTTGTCTAACAGAGGGGTTTTTTGAACCGGCTATGGTGGTTCTATCTGAAAATGGTCCACATCAATGGAACCGCAAGGAGTGTAGCTTTCAAACATTAGGATGTATGAGTAAACCACTTGGACAACAGCAAACAAGCAGCAGTTCGCTACAAATAATAATCATCAAATAAAACCTTACAAGGGCCTGTGGCCTGGATGTCAGATTTCCAAGATAAATAAATATGTTTCGTGCTTCATTATAGTAGCTTATGTTCAGGTCCTGCTTGTGTTCTGTATCCAACCTGTATACAAGACAAATTTGTCACTTGCCCTCACTTTTTGATTTTGTAGGTTTTTTTTGCATCTATACATACAGTATACAGGGCAGCATTTCACTCTATATACAAGTAAAAATCTAACTGTGAATGCGAAAAATGATTTGGGTGTGCTGGTGAGTGACAAATCGCACAAATTTGCTGAACACCTTTGCTATGTATGGACCTAGCTTGACTCTCTCTGTCTCTTTTCTTTTTTGGAATTCTAGTAATTTATATCTGTCAATCAAATCATATCATATTTTTAGATATGCTTTGCTTCATGAAGAGATTCTGGGACTATTTCTAAATCACTACACAGCTCAAGCTTTGACTAGCAGTCTGGCAAGGCCACAGTAAAGCTTTATTAGCTGGCCAATTGTATTTTAGTGGACAGTTGCTATTGATCACCAGCACAGTATTGTGATTTATTGGCTCATGAACTAAATCCTGTCTCTTTGTGTGTGTGTGTGTGTGTGTGTGTGTTAGTTTGGCTTGCAACCCTTTCATACTCACCTCCCTCACTGTGATAAAACAAATGCTTTTTTCTGCCATCATTGTTGATTTGACCAGCATGACTGCAGAAAGTTTGAGTAAATAATGGGTATGGGTAAGAGACACTTACAGATTTAATATGTGTGATGGTACATGCCTGCCTTTTTGTTTAGTGCATGCATGTGTAAAACCAACTCTTCTGTCTTCCAGATAGGTGTCAGCACTGGTTAACTTCATTCCTCTGACTCAAACTGTTGGACAGCTTCTTGGCTTTGCCTTCTGTTAAATGTCCTCTTTAAATACATCTCCGTGTCTCTCCTTACTTCTCTCTCTGGCGTTCTTTTGACAGTGTTTATTTCTAATACTTCATGGATCTTTGATGTTTTTTGAAGTCAGCGGGAAGTATTTGCATCTGTTACATCACCATTTTTTTTTTCTTTTTTTGCTGGCAGCATATTACACATATTCGTTTAAGCAATTCATTCCCCCCTGCTAGGTGCTTGTAATGATAAATGTACCCATGATATTTGAGCCTTCCCTGTCTGTCCTTTTCTGTTATTAATTTATGCGGTCTGAAACAGCTGACCAGTAACGTTCAGCGTTGTGGTTGAGGCACAAATGCAATCAGAGGCAATGCAGGCTTTGATCCATGCTTGTCAGGTTGCATTAACATGTTGTCCCACACTCCCTGGTTTGCAGTTGACAGATGTGTTTACACTTCTCAACAGCCAGTGTCGTCATGACTCCCTTCAGTCATCTAAATGGTACACAGTGACACTGAAGAGCACTAAGGCCCAACATGAGAGACACAACAGCTACCTTGACAACATACTGTAGATGTTTATTCTTATTTTTTGGTTATGTTTTTTTAAGCACATAAAGTCTCATAGAGATGAGACCTGACCAAACAGCAGAGAGACCTGAGGGCTGTACCACAAAGCAAGTTCAACAGAGCAAGGCTGTCTTTGTGCGAGGTGGCTCGTCAAAACCTAAAGCCTCAGTCCGAGTTAACGGGGTACCACGAAGGTGGTTATCAACTTGATCTGTTAATATAGGCTCTCTGATTCCGGCTCTGTGCATGTTTCAATAAAACCAGTTAAACGACTCGTTCAGCACATCATTTGATTCCTAAAATTGATTGATCACGTGCCCCTTACTTTCACTTTTGAAGAATGTTAAAAACCATTACAGTAAAGAGCAACACTGTTGCTACAATTAAGAGAGGAGTGCTTGCATTAATATCACTAATCATGTGACACCTGCACATTTTATAGCTCTGAAACTTTAAACTTGATGCAGCACATTTAAATGGTATACTGAAGAACTGCATTTGCTTTTCCATAATGAGGGATATGAGGAAATCATCTCAGTTTTGGGGCAAACCAAAGTGAAATGAATTTGACTGATTGAATAGGCTATTATCTGTGATAAATTCTGATAGACAAATCAATTTTCAAAATGGTGTTCTCTCAGCTGTGTTGGTGATTTGACATTTGTGCAGATCTAAACTGGACATGTAAAGGTTCTTTGTTCTTCAAACAAAAGACAGCTATTTGGGACTCATGTTCTCAGGATCATTGTCACACCTAAGTGAGAGACCAGTCATCAGACTTGATTGGACAGTACTTTCACAGTAACATGTGACTCTGTGATGTCACCAGGCAAACCACAGGATAAGTTCTGCTCTCTTCTCTCTCTGTCTCTTTGCTCCTGAGCCGCTGACCGACTCAGACGCCTCTTGCCCCTAAACTACTGAAGGGGACACTTGCTCTACAGACTCTTGCTCTTTCTTTTGAGCCGTTGACTGTCTCTTGCTCACAGACTCTTGTTGCTCTTTCTCCTGGACCACGACCTGCTCATGCTCCCAGCAGAGCAGAACCTGGAGACCAGAGAAATTAATGTGCCAAACACAAGGTTTGCAACTAACTTTCCAGCAACAAGGACAGCCAAGTTGAGTTATAACCCCAATGTCTCTGCAAGAACCTCGAGCAAACGGCTTCCTAAGATCTGCACCTTTAGAACAAGGACACAGCAAAGGCTGCACCTGGTACCACAGTTTTTTACAGCCTTCATCTACCAGCTAACAAAAGCAACATGCCACAAGTCATGCCACAACCCTCCATCCATTCAAGGATTGGGAATGTAACAACTGGGCATAGCATTATTATAGTTAGACAAGCTAAGCAAGACTGTTTAACTTTGTAAATTGTGATCCAATGCTGTTTATTGAGTTATTGTTGTGACTGTTTGCAATTAGGTTAATTGTGTATGAAAAGCATTAGCAAACTAACAACACTTAGCTTTGGCCAAGCCAACTAACAGAGTCTTGCATGCAACTAAACATCTTATGTACTAACCCAAACCCTTTGCAACACATACCACATTAACATAGACTCACTTACAAATTTGGCTTTCAACATAGCTACACCCAAAGAGGCAGCTTCTTTTCCTTTGTCTTTGTCCTGACCACATGGTCAGGCAGACCTTCCCTGATCTGAAGCCAGCTTTCATTCTTTAAGTACTCTGTTGTCAGCCATTTTGTTTGTAGGCCAAACAGCCTTTTTTGTTTCACACATCCGCCTTTCTCTCTCTCTCTCTCTCTCTCTCTCTCTGACCATTTGTACACTAGTAACTCACCAAATATAACCTTGAATTTGTGAAGAAAACCTTGCTTTCTTGCATGGCTCCATAGTGAATGAAGAATCAAAAAAGATGAAAATTTTCATGGACTGAAGTAAACAGGGACCCTGATTAACAATAGCAAAAGTATCTCAAAACATATGTTTACAAACTCTCCCACAACTAATGCAGTATAATCCAAGTCTCATTTATCCAGTTGTATGCTTGGTTCTTCCCAAACACATGCATTTCTGTGAAAATGTTAAAATATAAACACTTCCAGCTACGAGTAGTGTGCTCTGAGCATGCATATGAGCAGAGTTCAAACACACGAGTTATCAGGTACTCTGTCGTGTATGAGACTGTTTGTACTGACGTGTTTTAAATCAGAATGTTTCAGCCAAAATGCATGTGTTTGTGAAACGAACATAAAACTTGATAAATGAGACTTTGATTATACAGCACGAGTTGTGTGAGATTTTCCATTACAGCATTGCAAACAATCTTATGCACACCTGAGCATGTGCATGTCACCACATGTTTTATGGGCCCTAGGCGTTTTTGGGGTATTTTTTACTGCCTTTACTTTTAAGCTCATATCACAGTCATTATAAAGGCTACATACACATGCTATATCTTGTTTTTTTTTCAGGACAATCTGGGCTAACCAGATTTGCCATCATTTCATGTCCTTCTATGTGCCTGTATTTTATA
>NC_065512.1:38420420-38439292 GCF_006386435.1 Epinephelus moara
CAAGCCTAAGACGTGGTAAGATACGATATTCCTCACTATATGAAGTGACTGATAACAAGATCTGTATAATGGATTGTAAAGAAATTAGCCAGGTTTTTATTTTGTAGACAATCAATCTGTATTTACAGCGTGATGGGATGACAGCACAATGATGTGTGTGGTATCATTGGAAAGCTCTGCTCCTGTGCTTTCATGTGATATGCGTGGCATGTCTGTGCGAGCCTGCATTCGCGAGTAATCCATCCAAGAGTAATGTGTGTGCAGAGCTGCATGAAAGCTCTGTTATTCATGATTGTAGTGTAACTTTATCACTTTTTTCCGCTGTGAAAACATTGGACTACCGACAAGTACCGACTTGGTCTTGTCGGAAAGCTGTGATTCTGCTGTTTCACGTGATATGCGTTGCTTCTCGCTATGACGCACGGTCGCGGAGAAAATCAATAGAGAAGAACAGGTGTGAATTTGGACGCACTATGCGTCGTTTGGGCCCATAGGGTTAAGCAGAGCTCATACGCATGCTCCGTGCATGCATTTATATTGCGATGTTTTAGCAAAAATTGATGTGTTCGGAAGTACTGAGCATACAACTAGATAAATGAAACTCAGATTTTACTGCAGGAGCTGTTTGATAATTTGTAAATGGATATTTTGATACAGTTTTGCTGTTGTTAAATGCAGACCCTTATTACTTTAATTCATGAAGAATGTGTGCCTTTCTTTAAATTCTTCATTCACTGTGGAGGCATGTGAGAAAAACTATGTTTAATTCACAAATTCAAGGTAACACTCAGTGAGGAATTCATACACAATTGTTCATTTTGCGGGTGAAGTGCTGAATGCTGTCAAGAGTGGTTAGGGTTCAAATTTAAATAATGGTCCGTGTCAGTGGGGTTCTTGTATGCTGCAGTTGTTGTGGCATTAGTTACATATTAATATTATGTTTTAATATCAGTAAGATTGCTATGCACAAAACATTTTGGAAAACATTTGTTTGTTTATATCATGGGGCCAATTCAAGGACCATGAAATACCTGGCCAGTTTCCCTGCACAAACACCATATGTGTCAACCTTCTCGGCAAATGTGGATTTCATTCTTCATGCCAGAACATAGAATCATAGTATCTGCTTTGCCATGGCTTGGTACACCTAGCACTGCAAAGATAATCCATGAAAATCAGCGTTTAAACACCCAAATGTTTGGAAATGTTTCATGGCTCTCTGTTACTGCTGTTGTCATTTCAGACTGTTTGTCACCAATGAGATTATCACGCCCAGGGAGTGGATGGAAGAAACATGACATGACATCATCAGCCACAGCTATGAAACGGTCTCTCCATTCCAGTGTTTGATATGGCGGATCATGCACATGACCTGTGAAAAATATACTGAAACTGAAAATATAGCTGAAAGCCTGAGGCCATTCTGGCTGAACGCCGACCCAGTCATTACAATTTTTTGTCCTACTTTATTCACCTATGACCCCCAGTGTGGCCTTTTAAAGTTGTGGTGAAGTGGATGGGTTGAGTCAGCACTTTAAAGCCTCAGCAGCTGTATGTAAGGGTCTGTGTTGGTGTGGGCATGTTGTTTCAGGTAAAACATAAAACTAAAATGGAAAAATCCACTTTGAGTAACAGGTCCCAGACTGTTCTCATAAACTGTTTTCCTACGAAAAATAATGCACCCAAATTTGTAGATATCCCACATTTTTTCAAAGGCTGTGATCATGTGACAAATTCACTGACAGGATTAAACAAGGAAGCACCCTGGAGAGGTCATGTATGGAGGAAGTTTTGGGGTGGTGGATGGGTCACAAAAATGTGGACTTTCCCTAGGAGAGCGGTGTTTGGAATCATGTGAACTCTGGATGATTTTTCAATATGTTGTCACCATGTTTCTTTTCCTAAACTTTACCACTGTAACTTTATGTTAATTGCCTACTTATACGTAAAGGATGTGACGTCATTGATGGGGCACTAGTTTATCACACAAACTGTTGTGTGTGCGCATTTTCATAGGATATCATATGAACCATTCTATGAGGATATGTTGATAGATCCATGAGTTTAAGGACCGATTGGAAGGTGAAACACAGCACAGGGGGTTTTTAATACACACTCAGACAGGATGTCACAACTAAGGAAAATTATTACGGTGGCAATTATTTCATCATTTGTCAGTACAATTTCAGGACTAACAATAGAAATACAGCATTCATATTAAAAAGTAATCTACAGGTAATGTACACTTACACATTTTTGTCTTTCCACAGGGCACTGTGTTGTGCTCCGACAGACTTGGCCGACAACATGTTTTTTTGCTGGAATGGATCCTCCTTGGTGGCATACCTGGAGGAGGTGGCTAGGAAGAAGCACTGTAAACTAGCCCTCTTCAGAGGACAGAAAATAGATTAGAAAATAGAAAGACAGATTTATTTTTTATTTTCAGTGAAAGTTGCTTTTCCATAACCACAACTAGGGATGCACTGATATGAAAATCTTGGCCGATACCGATATTAATATTGCTGTTATGGCCGATAACTGCTATTTACCGATATCGATATCTGTTTGAAAAAAATTAAAAACAAAAAAACATTTTCCGAGACAATCAAATTTTGTACATACTGAAGAACATGCAAACACTGAATTTTTGAAAGAGTATTGTCTTTCTTTATTTTCAAAACTTTTACAACTTGTAGCAAGTAAGTGTGTAACTAAATTAAAGTGGGGTTTAACCCACTCAATGCAATCGTAAATCAATTTAAGGATCATAAATCAAATTATCCAGACAAAGTGGATTTTTCAAAACTTGCTGATAATCATGCCAAGTAGACATTTATGCATTGCAAAAACTAATTAAACTTGAAAAAAAAAAATTAACAGACACTGTGGTCAGTGCACATTATCCCACTTAAATTGTCATTTTCAAGTAAATATTAAAGTAAATGAAACAACGTTTCCACCAGGCAGACATAAAAACCACTAATACTGCAAAATGCAAAACAATGCAAGTCAATTTCAACTCACATCTACGAAATTGCTAAATCAAAATTGTAGAACCATGATCTTATTATTACTCAAAGACACTGCAATCTTTGTATTGTTGTTGTAATTTCCCAACTTAAAGCAGCCCCAATGTTCTCAAAGTAAATATCCCAAACACTCAAACAGTGTTTCCGCCTGACACTGTAGTTATAGGCCAGGCCTACTTCATCAGAAAAGGCAGTTTTTTTTAACAAAGAGAAGCATTTCTGCTTTCTCGCATCGGATCCTATTTCTCTTTTCATCTAAGATATGTGATGCAGCGGAGAATAGACGTTCGTTGTCAACGCTTGTACATGGAGCTGAAAGGTACGGGGCTGGAAAGCGAGATGTGTTGCTTTTCCAATACTGCAATGGGCTCTCATTTCTGGGGATGCGGGGCTCACTCAGAGCTCACCTATAGGAATATAGACAAGTGTATACCTATGTACAGTATGTCTGGTAAATTACCAAGAATCTGGACATTACAACATTATCCTCCTCCCCTTAAGAGCTTTGTTTAATTCTGCTCTGAGCAGATGACCAGGGCTAAAGCTCAACCTCAAGGAGGCAGTGAAGCATTACTAAAAGAGGTACTTCATCATAATCAGCTTTGTTATTTAAGTAAATCTATTATTTTAGTAAATCAATATAATTTACTGCATATTAATGAAAAAAATCATTACACAAAGGAATTTAACAAACTTGGTTATCTATATAAAAGACTGGGTCTGATAATACTATACCCGCACAATTGTTTGGCTTGTCAGGCCTGCCTGCTGTTCCATGGTCGAGTTTTCCTCCAGAATTTCATCATGCATGTCAGCAGCGACTGTCCACCCTCATCGCTTGCTGATTGCATCTTCTTCTCTTGCGGTTCTTATGTGACAGGTTTTTCCGTGGCTCTGTCGCTGTGTGTCATTTTGTCCACTTGCTTCTGAAGCATATATATTTCCGCTTGCTTGGTGACAGTGTCAAAGTAGCGGTCTTTGTATCCCGGATCCAGGATCGTTGGCAAGTAGTAAAGCGGCTCAGAGAAAGCACTTCCAAATCAGTCGTTTACTGCTTCTAGTAGAGTGCTCTTTGCTGTGCGGACCCCACTGTCTGTTTCAGCTGCCTTGCTCAGCAAATGTTGCAGTGCCACAACAGAGGGAATCACGCCAGCAGTACTAGCCAAATGTGAGCTTATCTCCCTCGTTAACTGTTCAAATGGAGTGAGAAGCGCGGTCATGTTTTCGATGAGGCCCCACTGGCATACGCTGAGACAAGCGGGAAGTTCATGATCTGCTCCATACACACTGAGTGCACACTTTTGATCCAGCAGGATTTTCATCATATAAAACATACTATTTCATCTGGTTGTGACATCTTGTTGTAGCTTTTCCTGCCAATAGCCACACAGTCAGAGATGCTTTGCTGGCTTAAAGGGATAGTGCACCCAAAAATGAAAATTCAGCCATTATCTACTCACCCATATGCCAAGGGAGGCTCACATCACTTCCGGAGATCCAAGGGGAGAGGGGGTAGCAACACAAATCCACCTAATGGAGGATTACGGCGCCCCAGATTCAAACATCCAAAAACACATAATTGAAACCACAAAATATCTCCATGCTGCTTGTCCGTAGTGATCCAAGTGTCCTGAAGCCCCGACATAAAAAGTGTGAACACGAACGCGGTGCCCATGTCTCCCGGTCTCACGTGAGCGCGGTGCACAGAGAGGCAGTTAGAGCTACAGGCTACAATAAGGCTAAAAACAGAGTTCAAATGAAGTTTTTCCGAACAACATTTTTATGAAATCCTATAAATAAGAAAAAGATACACTTTCTGTACTCCAACAAACTATTACTGACACTATTAAATGGTCAGGCTCTGTCATATCTTCATAGGCTCATAGTATCTTATTATCCCACCAAAGCACTGCACTCTGAGAATGCAGGCTTACTTGTGTCTCCAAACGTATAACGGGAGTCAGAGCCTTCAGCTATCTGGCTCCCCTTCTGTGGAACCATCTTCCTGTTTCAGTTCAGGAGGCAGACAACGTCTCTACATTTAAGAGTAGACTTGGGACTTTCCTCTTTCATAAGCTTATAGTTAGGGCCGGCTCAGGCTTGACTTAGACCAGCCCCTAGTTAGGCTTATAGGCCTAGTCTGCCGGGGGACCTATGATACACCGAGGCCCTTCTCTCCTTCCCTCTCTCTTGCTCTCAGATTCTGAAAAGTGGGTTCTTCTGTTTTTTGCTCACATTCATGTCCTATTACTGCACATCACTAACACTAACTAATAATAATATTGTTATTATTAGGACTCAAGAGCAGATAGTGGGCGCGCATTGGGTGTATTATTAAGGGAGACGTCCTATACACTCATTAAAAAACAGACCCGACCAACCAAATTCAAGATGGTTCAGAGCCAGGGACAAGATATCCCAGCTGAAATCTCTGACAGAGCCGGTTTTTGAAATTAAACTTAAATGTTGTCTAAGAGCACTTTTTGGTGGCAAGGAGTAGCAGGAATGATATAGGCCATCACGGCCTGGACCCTTGGCCGTATAGCTTAGGCAGCTATACAAATGTTCTAACGATAATGACTGTGTATGCAGTGCTCTTAGATGCAATATATTGAGCCTGTTTTTATTTTATGTTACTGTATTTTATTACCACTATCATTCTCAATTTCTATTTCCCTTTTTAATTGACTGTTTTTATTGTTTTAAATTGTGTCTTGTTGCTTTTAATGTCTCTGTAAAGCACTTTGAATTACCTTGTGTTGAATTGTGCTATACAAATAAACTTGCCTTGCCTTGCCTTGCCCTATTATTATAATCATTGTCATTATATTACTAGCATTCATGCTATTGTAGCTATTGTCATTACTGTTTACTGTGCATCTCTCTGTGTCTCTCCCTCTCTCTCAATGTATCATTTTGTCTGTGAGGGTCCAAGGACAGAGGGATGTGGTATGCTGTAAAGCCCTCTGAGGCAAAGTGTGATTTGTGATATTGGGCTTTATAAATAAAATTGAATTGAAACTAAAATTTAATTTTGTGTCCAAGACGCACTAAAAGAGAAGTCTTGTTCTGAAATTTTGCAAAAAAGTTTCACATCATCAAAGTTAGCCAAGTATTCAGCCGAGACATTTAAAGTCCTTATGATAAAAGTTTTTTTTGCTGCTGCAGGCTGCAGTGGTCTCTCTCAATGGACTAATTTAAAAAGTTGTTGTTCCCATTAGATACTGAAGATTGAAAAATACAGGAGTTCTCCTTTAAAGTCATGTTGTAAAAATGTGAACCAGTGACAGAATTTAATTTTTGATTACAGTATATGTATCCATGTGCTCGCTAGGGCTGTAGTCAACCAAAGAAAATCTTGGTCAACCAAAGTTGCACATAATATTCAACTAATCGATTAGTTGTGGGGAAAAAAAATCTGCATGTTATTTTTACTTCTGCGGTGGTTTGTCACTCTGCAGTTACACCTCCAAAACACTAGTCAGCGGTGGAGGACTGTGTTAAGTGCTGTAAAGTTTAGTTCAAATCAAACTTTATTTATATAGTTGATTCAAAACACACATTAAATATGGCTTAATAGAGACAATTTCAAACACAAGTACACAAATTGGCTTCACTATAAATCGCAGAACTGACAGACAAACACTTGTCTTTATCTGGACACATTTCCCCCACCAATACAACATGCTAACGTTATTAGCACAAGTCTATGGCGTTTTACATTGTATAAATTAGCCTAGCGTCTAGCAATCTTTTCCTCTTCTCATATAAAACCAGAGACAGCAACATGTAACAAAGGTAACGGTACATAATTTGGCTCCATTACAACTCACAACTTTCACCGACAAAACATCTGTCTTATACTAAACACGTTTTCCAAGCAAATACAACATGCTAACGTTATTAGCGCCAGCCTATGGCATTTTACATTGTATACATTAGCCTAGTGACAAGCGGAGATTTCCTCTGCTCATATGAAGCCAGGATAAATCCCGAAGTATAAATTTCTAAAGGATAAATCACACACACACGACTTCAAATGCTATTTTAGTGGAGGCTTTACTGTCTTCACAATGTATTGTTTCTTATCGGTAATTACAAGTAAATACAAGCTTTGTTTCCACTGAGGGAGATGGTGTTGGTACACAGAAACAGACGGGAGGTCTGCGTCACCGCGACGCTGAGCGCGAATTTCAGTAACTACTAAAGCTGTCAACAAAAGGGGTGTTTTGAAAACACCCCTATTTTCACTGGTAACTTAGCCTGTCCCCCCCATCGCAGGAAATAATGGATTAATCCTGGAAAGCTATTGATGTAGCACTTGTCTCTTTATGAAAGTAACACAGCGATTATTCGACTAATGAGAATTTGGTCGGATGAGATCATATCAACCAAAGAATCGACTAGTTGACCAGGAGACTACAGCCCTAGTGCTTGCATGAATGGATATGCGTAAAATGTTGCAGCTGATTACTTAACCCTATGGGATCGAACGACGCATAGTGCATCCAACTTCACACCTGTTCTTTTCTATTGATTTTCTCCGCTACCGTTCATCACAGCGAGAAGCCGCATATCACGTGAAACAGTAGCTTTCCGACAAGACCAAGCATTTGTTGGTAGTCTAATGTTTTCACAGCGAAAAAAAATGATAAAGTTACACTAAAATTATCTACAACAAAGCTATTACTCTTGGATGGATTACTCGCGAATGCAGGGTCACACAGAAATGCCGCTCATATCACATGAAAGCGTAGGACCACAGCTTTCCACCACACACATCATTGTGCTGTCATCCCATCACGCTATAAATCCAGACACACGCAATCCCTGTCTATCCACATTTGTAGTCCGGCTTTCAAGATGCAAATATCTCCATATTGTCCAGTTGACACTCCATCAAACTTTGTATGACAAGACCAGCCACTTCACCTTTGTGCACACAGACAACTGTAGCCTAATTATGCATGCTGACAGGGCAATAGTCACCATATACACTGAGGGGAACATAAATGCCCAAAATGTCCCCCCAATATATAACTGAAACTGAAAAACAACAACAAACTTTGTTTACTGCAAACAAAGTGGCGAATATTATCTTGGAGGACATCATTGCACTTGGTTGACTATTTTTCTATTATCTTAGATGTAAATATTGCATGTTTCTTTCAGATAAAACACATTTTTGACTTGTGAATGAGTCAATGGAATTTCTTGCAATAATTTTTTTTGGACAACTGTGAAGTGACAGCATCATGGTTCTTATATTGCCAGATTCCAGAGAGTCTCCCCTCTTCATATATGGTAGAATATGTCAACTTCCAACTTGCTATAGTGAGATACATGTAAAAATGTAAGAATTTAGTAACACAGATTTGTTTTTTTTTCATAGATATAGAACATAGAAGGACATGGAATGATGGCAAATCTGGTTAGCCAAAAAAAAAAAAAAAAATATATATATATATATATATATATATAGCATGTGTATGTAGCCTTTATAATGACTGTGATATGAGCAAAGGCAGTACAAATACCCTAAAAAAGGCCTAGGGCCCATAGGGTTAAGCAGTTCCACTTATGATGAGAAAGTCAGTGCAACTGAAGCTGCAGACAGAGTACAGTCCCCTCCCTCTCCACATGTCAGTGATGTGTGACCGACCCGGTAAAGTGATTCTTAAAGTTCAGCCGGTGAAGCTACTCAGCTTCCTCCTGCTTGTTCTGCTGTTTGACCTTGCAGTTTGATTAAATGGCTGATTAAACACAGGGAGGGAGGAAACACCCACAGACATGGCCCTGCACATACAGAGACTCACATACAACATGGTATCAGGCATCTGCACACACATGCACACACAAAGAGACAGCCACACAGATAACCATGCCCATGTGTGCCAGCAGAGATAAGCACACATACATGTGATGATGGAGCTAGAAGTGCACACACACTCTTCACATCCATTTGCTCTTACTGTCCACTTAAATCATCAGTGTTTTGTTTCAGCTCACTGTAGTGACTGCGATCAGTAATTTACTCTTGCTTTGTGCTGCACTTAGGAAACAATGGTGCCACACCCCCAGATACATACACTGCAGTTCGGAAAGTTTCTCAGCTATAGTACCAGCCTCTCATATCTCACGTTGATTTGGTGAATAATACACAAGCAGTAAGTATTAAGATGAAGTGGTGGTGGGGAGTTTCATCATTTGTTAATCTCATAATTGTCTGTGAAAATAAACATTCACATATGTTAAGATTTACCTAAAACGGAAAGTAATACTATTTAATGACTAATGTCTCCCAAGAGAGTACAGCAGGATTCACAGCCTATTCTTTATGCAGATTGTTCCGAGTCTGTCCTAAGAGACTACTCCACTGATTTTGTAGAAAAATCCTATACAGCACAAACAGCGATATTGGTTACGTTTGAAAACGCACATCAACATACTACACAATCAGTCAGTGTGTACTGCATTCTGCTTACTAAAGTAACCATTAAGTATGACAGTGCTAGCTGACCTTTCACACTTAATTATATTTGAGCAATACATCTTCTCTGCATCACATAACTTAATTGATCACAGTGCTACTGGTCCAAGCTACTGTTGAGTGAAAACTGTTTAACCCCTGTGATATGCCTATATTACTGTGCATTCCTAGTTTATTTACATTTGTGATAAAGTTCTCTGGCGTGGCGAAGTTTCTGTCCGGCACAGGCAGAAGTGCTCTGCAGTGCGAGCATTTCACTCGCATTTGCCCCTAAAAATATATATATATGTGCTAACTGGGAAAATGATTTAGGCGCACAGTGTTCGAGTAAACACAACCTACTGTTCACCATAATCGGCATCGGACATTTTTCATTGATAACCGATCAAATAAATGTGTTTTAAAACTCGCTCCTCTGGCTCTGATACAGCCGTCTCCCTCCCTGCCTGCAGTCCCCACTGCACTGGGCTTTGTAACAATGTCCCGCCTATAGCCCCCTCTGATTGGTTACACGGCACAAGTGATAGCCAATCAACACTGATGCCTGTGCATGCTTTCACATCATGTCACATTGAGACACAGAGCACAGACGGAGCGGGAGAGGCCAGCAACAGAAACCAGACAGAAACGAAAGTTGCAATAAAAGTCCCCTATGCTGAAGTTTTAAAGTCACCACCACAACGTTATATGATCCATTTCAATGATGACATGCTTGCCCAGAGGCGAAATTTCGACGTAACTGCCTGTTTAATTCACATCAAGCGCGATACAATTTTGCAAACAGCCTAAATGATTTAGCTTCTAAAAATAAATAGCACCAAGGCAAAAAGTCTGGTAACCACTGAAAGTTTAATCTTTATTTATAAACTCATTATGCTATAAAAGTTTAATCTGAAAAGTAACGACTAAAGCTATAATCTTTTTGTTCGTTTTGATAATAAACACGTTCCTTTGCAACACATACATTTCTATTTCTTTATTTTGTGACAAACACAACACCAAGCTCCCCCGCTCCTGAAAAGATTTCAGATTTCAGGCACACAAATCTTCCGTGCTCCACATTTCAGGCACAAAATTTTTTCTTGCTTTAACCCCTGATATCATCGGTATCAGGTGATATTGGGTGTAAAATGAATATCGAAATAAACCAACATGTTTTTTTCTCACCTGACCTGGATATCCCGAATCACGTCCGACCTATGCTTTTCAAGACCCGTTGGGCTTTTGAGACCCGCTGGTATTGGGCTGAGATTAAGAAATCTAACACCAATACTAAATGCTATACAGCTGTGACACACTACATACTACATTTTCTGTCATACGATAGTATAAATAGTATGTTAGTATGTGATGTCAAACACAGCCATTATCATTTTTATCCAACTCGTTATCACTCTGAAGTTGTCAAATACCTCCACTTGGTCAGTGATTTTGGTGTATGACACCAACGAGAAAAGACATCCTTTCACAGGGGTATGATACGCCGACAGGTGGCGTCAGTGTAAAACAACGCCAGAGGACATCACTATAAAAAGATGGGCAGGAGGGGTGGTGGATGGGTCCAACAAACACTGGACTTTCACCCAGGCCATTGTTTGCCTCCTGGGTGTATGTGGAGCCAAACCATGATATTTTTTCTAAATCTCCCCTAGTGCTTTTGTTTCACAAAGAAATAAACATAAATATGAGGTGTTTTACCAATGTTGTAAGTTACTTTTGAAAACGACTATTCATATAATGAGCTGAAACTGTAAATGTCTAGAACTGTATTTTGAAAAGACACAATGCATGTAAGAGCCGTAAATTGACACAGTGTTCTACAACATCAACAACAGGAGGATACCTAGCTTCATACATAGGCATGAAATTCCACTGACCAAACAGCGATAATTGATGAGTTAGCAGAGAGAACATTTTGTTTTAGTCTAGATTTTCTAATTCCTTGTTAAAAAAAATATACCTACATTACTCAGAATGAAACAGACATAAAGCAACTCCTGTGATTTCAACACTAAACTTACAATCATTCAGAATGCTGTTGGAGCATGTATCTAATCTTTGTTTAGTTCAACCTGTGAATGATGGTGAGAGAGCACTGATCTGCAAGTTATAGGAAGTGTGAGTGAGAGCTATGAATATGATCAAAACTTTCGTCTCACTTGTAAACTATCCGGGCAATTGATCCATGTGTTTGTGTATTTTTAAGCATATACATTAGCTATCTAGTTAAACTGTTATTGTTGTACCTGAACTCCTAAATATACATCTTTTACATCTTTTATTATGTAGTTGCATTAGGAAGGGATCATGGCCAGTATAGACAAGAGAAATAACTACAAGAATCGTAAAGCTTCCAACATATGAATTGCACATGAATATTATACTCTAAACAGCTTGAAAAACCTATTCTTAAAACAGATATCATAAATACTATTATTGTTCTTTTACTGTATATGGATGTGGGAGAATGCTAATTTCTTTTATAAGTCTCTGCATGACAGCACTCCACAGGTGTTCATGTGGGCCTGAGTTATCTCACAAAATTTGCATGTCATCTCATCTAGCAGCTCAGCCAGATGCTGTGCTTGGAATGTGACACACAGGTACAGTAAATCAGAAACCCCAGGCACACTGACATCAGCCTACAATAGGGAGGTAATATCTCGAGCATGGGAGAATTGACTTGATTCCACAGTGTAGTAAGAGGAGCAGGGATGTAATCCGCAGTGGTAACACAGAAGTAATTTAAAATATACACGAAAGTGATTGGAAAACCCTATCTTCATACATATGTAATGTTGTGCGATGGTAGAGGTACAGTTAAATCACTGTGATACCACACGACACGTGCAAATATACATGAGGGGAGCTGCATGCTGACAGTTCTCACGTAAAACTCTGCGTGTGTGTGTGTGTGTCATTTTGGGTGAGAACGAACATGAGAGAAGAGAAAGAGACTAATGTTAATCAAAAAGCTATTTGCCTGTCTCTGTCTGACTCAGTCATTTAGATTGCCACATCCTAAACTAAACTTCACTCAATTCAAATAGAAATTGAGAAATACTTCCTCGATTACAATTCAGCCCTGGCAACACTCTTGTCCTGCTAGGGCTTTCTTGGTCTGTAAGTGAAAGAGCTGCCATCACACATTCTGGTCACAAGCAAAGCTGACTCAATTTTGGATCTGGTTGGATCGGGACCTCTAGTATTTGAATGAAGTAGCTCACGGGAAATGTGAAAGATGTATTGAAGCAGCTATAATCCATCATGTTTATAATAATATGTCAAGTGTCAATGTGACACCAATGTGACAATGTGAAAGGGGTCACTTGTTTAGCTGTTAAACCCAAAACTTTACTCTTGGTTCAATGTCACCGCTCTCATAGTGTTGTATAGCTCTAAAAACTCACTGTACACTAACTGCTCAGCACCAAACAGCAGACAGACACAATTAAAGACTAGCTGGTGGAACATTAAGCCAAAGAGTTTGATTTGGTGGAGACCAAAACAGAGCTAAAAGAGAGTGAATACTGTACTACAATTCGGGTGGACACACTCCAGATTAATAAATGTATTGAAGCAATATTTGCTAACAAGTTCACCCAACCCAATCCTGAGAAAAGTGGTGCCACTGTACATTTCTACAAATCACTGATATGTTACATTGCACATTATTATGTGGCTGAAACTTAACATTTTTTTTATGCACAAAAACCTCTTGGTTATGGTTAGGAAAAGATCATGTCTTGGCTTAGAAGTACCTGGTTTTGGGGGCACAATTCCAGCAGGAGAAGCAGTAATGTAGTGGTAAAAAAAAAAAAAAAATCTTTTCGTACCCAATTCCTCCAAAAAGAACCCTGAAATTAATTGTACACTGATTAACAGGTATGAAGGACTTGCACATTTGATTTTTAACATATGCCTGTGCACTGCTTTAGTGGGAACTGGGGTTTTAAAGACTAAGAGATAGGGACAGAGGTCCCCTATGAGTTAAGTTAGCGCTAGGGGCAGGAGTCCCCGCATAAGCTCAGATCTACTCTTTGAGGATGAAAAGAGTAAAGTGCTGCAGTGGCCCTTGACCCCGGGCAGAGCAAGGCCAGGGTGTGCCTGGCCGCCCGAGACGAGATACTTTGTTTGAGGTCGAGCCCGAGCATTCGTAAATGCAACTCGTCTGCTCATATTAAGTCTGAACACTCAAAAGTTAGCTCTCTCATAAGTACAGGAAAGCTATACTGACGAGTTAAGGACTTATCTAATAAAACATATTGTAAAGCAGTTCAGTTTGAGTAGAGGAGTGTATTAAATAGAGTATTGTACAAACTGTAAGAGAAACAGTTGTCTATGTGACATTATTGTACAAATCTGAAAATTATGCTGCAGTCACTATAAGAGGGTCGATCAATTTAAAAAGTATCTATATTATACAATAACTACATAAACCGATTGGCCTACGGTAACTATGTAAATAAGATATAGTCTACTGTGTTTAAATTCCTGCTTTGTACATAGTCCACAAGCGTACGGCCCCAGAGAATATGTCCTAAGACCTGTAAAAAAAAAAAACAAAGCGTAGTTTCAATAACTTAAAATAGCTGAAGACAAAAGTGTAGTGAAATACCAGGAAATAAAATAAAAGGATAATAACCATGTTAATAAAATTTGTTACTGAAAAAAACAGCAACACGTCACTTTAAAACACCCATGTTTGATGCCCAAAAAGCCACTGGAAACACAGCAATGTCTCACTAAAAAACAACCAGTTTAATTGTTTGTTGGTCTTGAATGGTGGTCTGCAGCTTGGCTGCTGTCTCACCTAGGTGATACACCATCCACCATCACCACCACCTGATAACAAAGTCAGCGCATGTTCTACAAATACTGATATGATAGGAATGACACGTACAAATGTAATGTATTCATGGTTTGCAGAAATATACAATGTCAAGATTAGTTCAACTTAGCCCCTTTAACACTGCCTGCTTAAGGGGGGAATATTGCCCTGTTATAGTGCCTTGCTAGTTTAAGTTTATAGTTAAGTTTTAAGTTTATTGACTTTATTAATCCCCTGAGGGGAAATTCAATGTTTTCACTCTTGCTTGTCAATTACACACAGGTCCGAAAGACACACACATGCACAAACAGGACCTATACATGCACAAAGTGGAGAGATGTCAGAGTGAGGGGGCTGCCCTTGGTCAGGCGCCCCGAGCGGTTGGGGGGTTCAGTGCCTTGCTCAAGGGCACCTCGGCAGTGCCCAGGAGGTGAACTGGCACCTCTCCAGCCATCAGTCCACGCTCCATATTTGGTCCGGACGGGGACTCGAACAGGCGACCCTCCGGTTCCCAACCCAAGTCCCTATGGACTGAGCTACTGCCGCCCCCTGCTATTCTGTATATTAGGTATGATTGTGGAATGGGGGGACAGAACATGAAATAGTAACAGCTCCAAAACGAGGTCTGTATAAATGGAACAGCCAGTGGGATGGGATCATTGGCAGCACGGGTGTGACGTTTTGATGACGTGTTAACGTGTGTGACCCACCACTGGAGATTTAAAAAGTAGCTGATAGCAGTTAGCAGCTAACTCAAGCACCCTCAAAGCAGAGGACAAGATCAGCCAACATATAGCAGGGATGGTAAATGCTTGTTATTGCCATGTTTTGCTATTGTTATTGTTTATAAAGCGTAGCCAATGCCTGTTATATGTGAACTAGACGCCATACTGTTGTGTCAAACGTCATGCCTCTTTTGATTTCACAATGCTGGTATGCAATTTAGAATTACACACTGGAGCAACATGTGTCACATGTTTTACACAATAGTATTTAGGGTGAACATTGATTAGGATGCCCCTCAGTACAGCAGTGTACTACCTTCTCATCCAACAAAATGTGATTTGAGGCCTCTCTTTGACTTTTACTACCATTAGTTATAACTTTTCTTCCTGTTGAATGTAAAACACGTATGAAATTTACTTTGGGACTGGAAAGGATTCAGATTCAATAAGTAGATCCAATACTAGATTCGGGTATAATGAAAATGATATTGGATCCTTACCCTACATCATGTTGAGCCACTCAGTCCCTTTTCACAGCTGACACTTTGACTCGTCATAGTAGGAAAAGCACAGGTGCTTCTAATAACATTTACAATGGCTCTGTTCTGTTCCAAGTGTCCCAGTAAGCCATGACAGTGTGACAGTGAGCCAACAGAAACTAAAACTGAAATAGCTAAATGGAATTCAGCCATCATTCATCATTTTTTTAATTATAATTTACAATTCATCATATAATTTCAATCTACGACGGCCAAAGAGTGTTTGTTATTCTTGAAACTTGAGACAGATGGTGCTTCCACAGTAACTGTGCAGTGGATTTCCCCTGAAATAAGTGAATCAACGGGAACGAGTAAAGCTGCATCCCATTCTACTGTATCACATTTCAGATTACAGTTTTAACCAGGTAGTCTGTGACAAATTACTTTTTTAAAGCAACCTTCTCAACCCCTCCGGCCTGTAGGATTGCACCTAGAGACTCACAGCCTCCTTGCATCTCTCCTCTACTACACTGTAATCCTTTATGACACAGCCTCGTACACCATCCATTAAGAGTCAGCCGCCAGACATATTGAGACCTAACTCTGACCATGTGTGCATGGCTGTGACAGCTACAGTGTTTCAGATGCATGGGGTGGAAGTGGGGGGAGGTGGATACTACCTGGATCCCCTCCTTGTTCCCATTTCTCCCTCTCATCTCCCTAAGCTTTATCGGAGAGGCTATCCCTGGAGACAGACACCAGTCGACACCCTACCCTTCCATTCCCAGCAGATGGGACTTCATCCTTTGCCGCAATTGTTGGACAAACCGAGTAAGAGAAAGAGAAAGAGAGGGAGGGCAGGACTGACGGGAGAGCCATGTGTGGAATATTTGACCATCCATGGTCTCTGAAGGTCTCAAATGACATATGAAAGGGAAAATTTGGTAATATGTGCACATGTGCTTATGTGTGTGTGTGTGTGTGTGTGGGTGGGTGGGTGTGTATTTGAGTCCCTTAAACTATAAGTGCTAATTTACAATAAGCATGTTTTTAAGTGACAAATGGTTAGAGAAGTGGATTTCTGTATTTTACAGTGAAACTACCTGAGGGTCATTGAGCAAGGGCAGAGTATGACCACTCCTACACAGCCACACTAAACTAACATAAAATGAAAAATAGCTGTACTGAAGCTCACCATCTTAAATATTTTTACAGTACCTTAAGCCCTTTTTTACTGCTTCTTTCAATGGATGTTATGTATTAAAAGTTTGTTGCACTTAAAAACGCAGCTCACATTTGTTGGCAAGTATAAAACTGTCCTCGAGTCCCCTTGACATTTTATCAACATCTATATTTAAAAATGTCCTTGAGTCTACTGGTCCTGGCTGGGTTTCTGTCATTAATATCTCTGCAATCTGGCCATGCCCCAGCATGTTTTCAAACAAACTCTATGTAAAATATATAAATCTTTTTACTGCTTGAAAACGACAGGCCAGTTTCTGGACTGTCTTTTATCTCTAAGATAAACATGCCTTCAGTCACTTTTTGGGAAAAGTGAAGGCAAAGCAGCTGTCTTGAGTGTGCAAAAAAACAGGACCTTTTTTTTGTTGGATGTCCTTTACAGAAAGAGCCATTGTCAGAGTCTCTGATGATCTTGGCAATCCCACTGCATCACTGTGCATCACAAGGGGAGTGCTCCTTGGTAATGATGAATAAGTGGAGCTTTTGACACTGTTAATCTGAGTTGAATTTATAAATTGAGAGACTTTGGGGAGGGTATATTTTGTTTTCCATGTCCCTCTCTCACAGGATGTTCTAAATAACTGCTGGTCATTACATTGTGGCATCAGCTGCTCTGTCTGGCATTCCCCAAGGTTCAGTTCTGGGTTCACTTTTGTTAGCTTTGTATGTACTTTCCCTTTTCCAGATTGCTGCTATATGAACAATATTCAGCCTTATTATAAATACACTTTAGTTATGTCAAGGACTGATACTAAGTTCCTGCAGCACTATGCAGATTTAACTGAGATGCTTCATTGTTCTCCTGACAACCTGTTCCTGAAGGTGATGAAATGTGTTAAGTCTGCTTTATCTTTGGATGAGTTAGCTGGCAGTAGATCCCTTTGAAGTTAGCAAAAATAACTTATCCAGGGGGCTAGTTTCAGATTTAAAGGCAAGCATTTAAAATGATTCATGAATATTGAAGTTTCAGGGGTTTGCACCATTAGCCCCAAGGCACATTGTTTTGCCAGATTCTGCCTTTTCACAATCTTTACAGTGGAGGTGGCTAGTGCAAACTTAACATAACTCATAACCAGAAAAGCTACAATAATAAGGAAGAAAAGCCAGTTTGAAAAATACCAGAACTTTCTTTTGAGTACAAAATACAGATTATTGTGTACTTATTTTCACACTACTTAAGACCTTTAACCTTGAAAAGTGCTACGCAAATACAGTGGTCACACAGCAAGTATACAGTACATTACACAACCAATCCTGCATATTTCTGAAATGTCAGTTTTTGTTAAATAGATGGCTTTAACTCGTGCACACAGTCTTAAGACACAGACTGTTCATGTATTTTATATATTATCCTAATTTGGTTATTTATATGCAATGAAGTTGCATGTTGCAACTTTAATTCAAATATGGTCTGCTCCTATGTAACCCTGGCAGACTGATGCTCGTGGGAATGTGTGTCTGATTAGAACTCAGTAATGTGGTGGGAGACAGGAGGTGAAGGTGGTGGTGAGGGCAATGGAGGAGTCAGGCCTTTCTGTCACTGATGCTGTATGACTTCTCTCTCAGCTGATGAGATCTAGTCACTGTGGCTCATCACTCAATTCACCCTGACACACACACGAACCAGGCTAATTGAGCATCACCACCCCTGTGCCCTTCCAATTACACGTTCACATCAGAAAAGGAATAAATAAATCTGTGTGTCTGTGTGTCTGTTTGTGTATGTGTGTGTGAGAGACACAGAGATAAAAGGTAATGTGTTGAACTGTGCCCTCGCAGATGTTGGCATGGCATATACCAGGGGCAGTTGTTGGGTCAGTGAATATCTGGGGCTCAGCCCTGAAATCTTTGAATGAGTCTGATGGTGAGGCTTTGATTCATACATATTACAATATGAATAAGTGCAGTGCTTAATTTGAGCCGGAACTTACTGGAACGCATACCAGGATCTTTTCAGAAAAGGCCCTGGTGCGTTCCGGAACTAATTTGCATGGTTCTAGAACTCTTCACATCTAAAAACTACATACAGTATTGGCTGATGTCACTAGTGCTGCAGGGTGGAGTACCGTAGTACTA
>NC_065512.1:38439933-38475915 GCF_006386435.1 Epinephelus moara
TGATACTACTCAGAACCGTGATACTTTCACTGGTATCGTACCGTGGGTCCCAATTTTGGTACCGTGACAACACTAGATGTCACAACCATTCCATTCGGAGTTGTGCAGTGAGGCGGCTCGGGTGCCGCTTAAAAAAGCTCTCTCAGAGGACCAAAGTGTTCCCCTACTTCTAATTTTACCAATTAATCTCTCAGAGGACCAAAGTGTTCCCCTACTTCTAATTTTACCAATTAAGCACTGAATAAGTGATATTTAAAAAACAACAAAAGTTAATGGTAGTAGTAGTTGTACTTAAAACACACTGCCAACTGTCACAAAACAGCCTCCTTTAACATAGTTGCAAGTTTATAAATCACACCAAACTAATTCAGTCTAATGTAACGGCCCTGCAATAAATCCATCATACAATAGGATTTACACCAGCCCATTGTCGTGATGTATGTCATGTAAAGTTACATGACACTACTAACAACGAACAATTTTTTTGTTTGTGAACCTAACCACACTTTGTTGACTAAACTGAAGGAAATGAATGTGAAAAGTGTCTTACCTATGTTGTAAGAAAAAAGACTGTATGCTTGTATCAAGCAACAACTGTACATTTCCTATGAAAATGCTATGAAAAGACAATATGCATGTAACAACCGTAAATTGACAGGGCTTTCCAGAACATTCCAACCTGACTAGGGTGCCTAGTGTATCATATTTTGACGTTTAAGTTCACTGACAAAGTGGGGCTATCTGACGAGTTGGGATGAGGATGCATTGGTTATTCTCCCTAGAACAAGTAAACAAAACTTTATGTGTAAAATAAGTGGAGTGCATCTTGTTTTCTATTACTGGCATACTCTGTGCATATAATGCTGCAGAACCTTCGCCTTTTATTCAATTATTTTTAAGAGTAATATTATTAAATAATAAAGATAATATTCTGAAAAGAAACTAATGTTTTACAACACTTTTAAAAATGAACGCCTAGTTTCCAGTTCAAAAAAGAAACAGCAGCACTGAACACTCTCACAGTGCATTTTGTCCCAGAACACTGTTCAGGATGCGTGACAAACAATATTTAAAAGAACAACAGAGTAAGTCCATGCAGTAAATGAAAGCCACACTATCATGATAAATAGGCAGATGTCACTGATCTAGTCCTACACAGCTGTTCCTTAGTGGTACTTGTTGATGGTGCCAAGAAGAGGCTGAACCAGGATACGGGTAATCTGTAAATCTGATGGAAAGAGATCTGTCAGAAGGGAACCTTTCACAGACGGGTTTGGAGATCTCAGAGTATGATCACAGGAAACACTATCCCTTTCAGAGTGAATGAGTTAACCATACCTTGGGAAAAGTTCGATTCGCTTGCCGGATGTTTTGTATGGAATTGATTTACCACATCAGAATGAAGCATAAGACTAAAGCATCCTGACTGAGGGAAAAGCTTAGGCTGTACTCATCTCGTGCAGATAAACACACTAACATGCACATTGTCTGGGTGAAAGCATGTGTGTCTGTGTCCCTCTAAGTGAACAAACAGAATCTACGCTGCACATATTGTCAAATGCATTTGTGTATTAGAAAGTGATTAAAATCCTGGATGCTGCTTGCAACATGAAGTTTAAATGAGAAGCTTTTCTTTGCTTGGCGAAGGTGTTGTCAGCCATTTTCGTACATTTTCAAAAAAATGTTATTAAATATTGTCAATGTAAAGATGCAACTGGCTGCACATTGATGCCAGTTCACCCTGGTCATCGCAAAGGTAAACATGTTTAAAAACTGAAAAGTTGCACTTAATCCCACGATATATCTATAGACAGACAGAAATGAGAGGAAATAAGATCAGTCAGTCTGGTATTTAGTCCACACAGACTGTTTTGTCACCTATCACACCTTCCTCTGACAGAGGAAATATCCTTTTATCTTAAACAAGCAGTCAGTCCATAAGGTCTGCGTAAAGGTATCTGGATGCACTTGAATAGATCTACAAAGAGAACAATGAAACATGTGATGTAGCACTTAGTAATGGGAGCAATTTAAACAGACTTCAGTGTGCAGAGATAAACTGTGATGGTGTAGCATCCATTTGTCTGTGAAGAGGTGTTGCCATTTTTGCCATATACTAAGGCACGTCTTGGACTTTCACCTCTAAAGGCCCGAGACCTGACTTGGACTTTTGCTTCCCAAGACTTGAGACATGAGTTAACTTTCACTCCTAAAAACCTGAGCAATGGTTTGGACTTTCACCTTCAAAGATCTCACTTGGACTTTTGTCTCTAAATTCTTGAGACTTCACTTGAACCTACCCTCTAAAGACCTGAGACATAACTTGGACTTGCCATCGATCTACTCAAGACTTGACTTGGACTTGCCTTCTATGTATACATACACACACATATGTATATATATATATATATATATATATATATGTATATATATGCTTTATTTGGTGATATTTTTATGGTGTTTCTATGTCATAAAGAACATCAGCTATCACAGTCACACCTGATTTCAATAAGGTATAATGTTGTTGTTTGATCACTGAAAGTACTGTTTTGAAGCCGATTGACCGACTTGTCTTTTGGAGCTCCGTCTGGATCTTTTCATGGAAAAAACACTGTAGAATGGTCATACTTTGAGCAATCTTCTTCAGATTTGAAATGAGTGTTCATTGATAGTGTGCCTACAGCCCCACAGTGTCATTTACCTGCTCAGATGAAGCCACAGACAGTTATTCATCCTGAAAAACATTTTTTATTTTATTTTAGGCAAAATCTTCAATTTTTTACTGACTTCAGAGGCCCATTACCCTGTCTCTGTATCACCTATTGTGTTTCTGACTTCATGCATGCATGTAGTCAGAAACACTCTAGTTCAGAAGCTACAGTCATTTTAATTTGGGTATGTCATTTTAGGCGTTTTTGCTACAAATTGGGGGTGGAGTACAAGAAGTAACACTGACTGTTCACTATGCAGAGTAACAATTAACCATAATCTTATCCCAACTCCTAACCCTAGCCTAGCCCCTTGATGGAGTGAACTTTAGCCAAGAGAGGTTTAAATTAACCATTTTTGTAATTTTTATGATTCAGCAAGTCACAATTGTAAATTAGTATCACATAATTCTTCTTACCATGAGTAATTCTGAGTATATTTTTATCATTTTATCATTTCTAGTGTCAAGGTTTAACAGTCAAGTCTTCGAGCTTTTAAAATATATTTTCTCATCAAAATTGGAAGAGTAAAAATCAACCCCAGCAGCTTTTTCTCCCCAAACTTGTGTTTCGTAGCAACCCATCATTGCATTTCCTGCCTGGATTGTGCTCCGAAACTGGATTTTCTTATCCAGTTGTTACCAAGTGGGTTGTTTGCCTAAACCTAACTACACACTAACTACAGCATTGTTGAAATATAAAGTTACAACGTATCTGTACAATGCCATGGCGATTGAGTTGATAAAAGGGTAAATCAAAGGTAAGGAGGTCAAGATGCAAAAATGAAAGAGTAATATTCCTTAAAACAAAAATATTTTAATTTTTACACAAGTAAAGAAATGAAAACAAATTCACTTTAACTATGGCTTAGGTTCCTGATGCCACTGGATGAGCAAATTCCAAATCTCTCAAAACATCGACATATTCTCACAAAACCTACAAAAATATTCACAGCCCCTGCAACTGGGAGGTAATCAACAAAGCATTTTGTTCCCTCTTGAATTTTTCATGTGCCATGTAGAGCAAGCACAAAGCCTATTTTTCACAAAAGTCATAAAAATCCAGCAGATTGACTGCCACAGTCAGCACCATCCTGTACTGTTGTCTGCTGGGGCGAAATTAGTGCTTAGACTGCTGTCAGCGCTATTCATCCCGATGGCTCATCTGTCACTGGGAGCTAACGCTAACAGCAGGCAGGTCACTGTGCCGATCGTCCTCTAAAGAACAGAGAAGGCTGCACTCGGTCATTAAAGTGATAGATTTGCTCTCTCCACCTCTTTCTGCTTTTTTCTCTCTTTTTTTACACCCTCATCTGCCAATCTGTTGCGCTCTGACTGACAGATTCCTTCTCCTTCTCTATTTCTCTTTTCCTCACCGTCCTCCACAGCCTGCCACCCCTTTGCTTTTTCTTTCTTGTCATTCTCCCTTTCACTGCAGCACTGTTGGTCACTTGTTTATGAGCCTGAGAAAAAGACAGCCAATGGCATCCCATCCTAATTATCCATCAGCTGGATGTGGGCATTTATCATATACATAATTAAAGCAAACAGAGGAATGGGGCTTATCTGTGTCCCCCTGGGAGCCAAAGGTGACATCATTAGCCCACGTTTCAGAGGCCTGAGCCTGAGCACGAAGGTAGAAGAGGAGGAGTGGGGCGGCGAGGGGTGTCTCTGAGTGGACAGAGTCATTAAACTGGGCCTTCATTCATTATGAATGAGCTGTAAGGCTGTCTGTTCCAGCCTGTAATTCCAGCCCCTCTTTGAAGTGAAAGAAAGGAGAGAGAGTGAATACAGAGACAGAGGAAGCCTGAGAGACAACTGAGAAAAGAGAAAGGCAGCAAAAGAGATGAAGGAAGAAAATGAGGAATGTGCTAGAGCAGAAGCACTTTCTACTTCTACACCCCTCTTTTGATACTGCTGCTGTCTTTCTTCCTCAGTGTCCTTTGTTAGGCCTTTGCTATTTGGTCCCTTACTCTTTCCATCTTCTTCCTTTGCTAACGGCAGGACTTTAGGGATGGCAATGTCGGTTGGTCGGTAGATTGGTTAAATATTTCCACAAATGTCTGACGGATTGTCAAAAAAGTTAATTCAGACATTCATTGTACCCAAAGGATGAATTCTTATAACTTTGTCAATTGCTTCATTTTTCGTTTAGCACCACATACTACTCAAAACTTTTATTAAAAATTATCAACAGCTACTGTGTGTAGCGTAGTGTAGCACCCCAACACTCTAAAATAAGTCTAGGCTACTTTATCTCGCCCTAGGCTGGAATGATGGGGTGTTTGGGTTTGGTTTGTAAGGTAGATACCACAAAGGTTTACCTGTATGAGTGAATTTAAAATAGTCTACTGATCTACACTTAGAAAGCTGACAAACTTAGCAGTAGAAATATTCACCATAAATGTACACTGTACTGACACCAGACAACTCTCCTGAATAAAAAATAAACCAAACTCTACTAATATTTTTTTTCTCTTGCAACATGTGCAGTACACATAGTATTCACTTGTTTTAGTTTGAATGAAATAGAATCTAAACATTAATACTCAGACCCTCTTTAGTGAAAATGTAATAAAACAAAATATATCAGGTCTCTTCTAAAAAATAAAATAGTACCTGCCCGAATAGTAATATGACCAAATTAACTTTCCATTTAGTGTCACCCCAAGATACCCCAAATGGCGTCCTCTCTTCAGCGGCCTTACGACAGCCTTACATGACTGGCTCAAACACATTCACACAAAGCACTCAATCCGGTCTACTGTGACTAAAAGCAGAGGTGATAGCAAAAAAAAATCCTAAGCCTGAAATTTTTTTTTAAGGTTGAGGCATGAGGAATGCCTCGGTGCCGGTATGTCAGCTCCTGGTAAACACGTTACGTGCTTTACTGCATGCACAGAGACTTTATGACTGGGGTCTAATTCATGCTGTGATAGGACTTTCTTGCCGCTGGTTGCGTACATCAATTTATGAGAGCACAATGTGCAGAAACATGCACCCGGTTCCCTTAATTTTTTGCACCAGCTTCCAAAAGGCTTTCCGTCTATGCCTATCTCTTTTACCCACGCCCAACACCATTTATTTTTGAGTCCTTTATCGACTATCTGGATGTGTCCCCGGGTTTCATTGACTTACTTTCCGTCTTGATGAGAGGGTCCACGGGATGGGCTCCACTAGGATCTGAAGTTGGCTCTGAACCAAGTTTGTTCCTCCCCCCCAAGACCTGCCCCCGCTCTACTTCTGATTGGCTAGTAGCCTAACTTTGGTCTGGTTGGGAGCGAAAGCCATAGGTTGATAGCAAAGGTCTTCTACCAGAGCCCGTCTACTGTCTGTGACACACGCATGTATGCCACATCAACTTTTTTTTTTTTTTTTTTTTTTATTCCTCGCCGATCGCCACATGCACGGCGCCGGATTCCCAATCACCCCTGTAAAAGTAATGTACACAGTGTGTGGCTACACTTTTCTTAACATCTGTCTCCTCTCTTCTCTGCTCCTTTTATTTTCGTTTTCCCTCTCTTTTTTGCCCTTCTCTCCCTCTGAGTCCCTCACCTCTGTCTCCCACAATCACCATCTCGGACGCTGACTGACAGCAACCAATTAAACAAAATAGCTGAAATTAAAGATACAACCTACATTTTTCTCTTACACAGTTTACCTCAATTTGCCTTAAAGTAATGTCTAGAAACAGTTACATTTACATTCTGCTTATCTATGACTTAAGTATATTAATCCTTCATTACCCACTTCCTCTTTATTTACCAAACCAAATTACTTTAAGTTTAACAACCATCCTGCATTATTTTCCTTTACTTTATAGGTATTAACTTGTTTTAGTACCTTGTTTTTTTACACTGGGCTACATAAGTAAAAATGATCCTATCCTGTTTTCTGATGTGACAGTTCAGAGTAAATTGACAGTAAATCTTAACAACTATTGGATAAATTTTAATAAAATTGTTGATCCTCGTACACAACACCTGAGAGAGTGGGAAAGGGAAATAGGCACCGTCATCTCAGAAGATGCATGGTGTGAATGTCTTCGTAGCATACACACATGTTCAATTAATCCAAGACACCAGCTAATTCAATATAAAGGTTATACATAGACTCAGTTATTCACATGTTAAACTGCAGTCGTTTTTTTCATCCTCTTCACCACTATGTGTAAAATGCAAACAGTCTGAGGGTATGCTAGCACATATGTTCTGGTACTGCACTAAACTCCACAGATTTTGGTGCGAGGTTTTCCATTTTTACTCTGAGGTTTATGGATATGACCTTCCTCCAGACCCAGAGACAGGCATTCTTGGCTGGTTTCAACAGCTCGAGACTCTTAGCCACAGAAAGGTTCTGTCAATCCAGTATGGGATGGTCATTGCTAAGAAAATTATACTTAAAGTCTGGAACAAAGAGATACCTCCAAGTTTTGAAGCCTGGCTCACGGAGCTCTTAAGTATCTTGTATATGGAGAAAAATGGATTTGAGATATCAGGGAAATCAAAGAGATTTCATCAGATATGGCAACCATTTCTTGATCACATCACGCAGCGGAAAGGACCATCAGGACACCTCAGTGTTTTGACTGTGTTTGAATATTTGTTTCTTTGTAATTTCTCAAGTATAATGAGATTACAGTCGCAGGTGGCCACAGAAATTTTTGTTATAGAGTACAGATTTTCCCTTTTTTTCCCTCTCTCTCTTTCTTTTTCTTCTTTTCCTAGCCTGCTTTGGGGAGAGGGGTGGGAAGAAAGGGGTAACTTGACTGTAAACATTATTGTAAACATATACTTTTCAATGTTCATTAAAAAAAATGACAAAAATTTTGGAGTCATGGTAGATGATGTTTGGAAAATATCAGAATTTTATCTCAAAAACTGTTTTTTTTTTTTATAGCATTTTGAATCTCGCTCTCTTGCGAACAATTGGAGTCAATGCAAAAATGGCATTTTTAAACATCAGTTTTTCACTTATAGAGCCAATAAATCATTGTTAAAAACAAATTACCAACATCTCCATACTGTCTGTATTTTCGGATTTTTGTCTTAATAACTGAATTTTTGACAGCCGTTTGAAATCTGCCTTTACACACTAACAGCTGCTGTCTTGCACACAGGTGACTGGCTTAGTCAATTTGTGAAGGTACATGTGACATTTCCATTTGCCAATTAGCTCAGTGAGATAGAGGATGGTTCTTGGTGTTGAAGATTGTGAGTTCAAGCCTCAGCTCATGCAACATTTCCATATGAGAAATCTACCCAAACTTTTCATAAAGGTCCAGTCCCATGCCAGATGTCCTCAACTGGAAACACAAGACAATAGTCCTGATGGTGGCACTACAGCAAGCCTCTAAATTTCAAAACTTTGAAAATTCATAACAAATCAACCATATGTGCTACAGCTTTGGAACTTTCACTTTGAAATTTGCTTTTCCATGGCATGGATGGCTACTGTCTGGCACCCTGATGCTTGATGCTTCAATTTGTGAAGCCACACATGAACCGTCACTTGCCAATTAGCTCAGTGAGATAGAAGAAGGACATCAGTCTCAGAAGTTGTGAGTTCAAGCATCAGCTAAGACAGAACAGACATTCTAATGTGAAAGTCCTATGTTCAGGCATCATGCTATGTGGATTAGAGACTACCTATGTTCAGGCATCATGCTATGTGGATTAGAGACTACTTAGGTTAAAATAATTATGATCCAGGCAGTTTTGCAGAGAGACAAATACTCTTTATCAACACTTTTCCCTGTTATCTCTTGTCTCTTTTCCCTGTTTATTTGGCTTAGCTATCAGTCAGTATGCAGAGTCTATCCAATAGCTACTTAGTCAAATCTGCGAAGGTAACTCCAACACTGATGCCTGAAACAATCAATCCATCAATTAATAGTTGTGGATTAATTATGTGTTTGTATTATTGATTTATTGACTAATCATTGCAGCTGTAGAATTCCTATAATGAGCTAGAAGTTTTAAACATATATACCACAGAGTTGTCTCTTGCTAATTAGCTCAGTGTGATAGAGCATAGTCTCTTATGCTTAGAATGCCACCTTTTTTCATCTTCCTACACTCTGCTTATTGCTCAGAATTGCCTAATTTTGCCTAAAATTGCCCAGCCCTGACCATTGCTGCGCAGCAGCTATAATTTACCTTGATGTTCTGTTTTGCACATCTGAAAAAGAATAAATACGTTGGGGATTTTTTTTGTTTGTTTTGTTTTAAAGTTGATCCTCACACTTTTAACCTAGCTAGTAGTAGTAATGCAATACCATCAAATACCTAGAAAACAGATGAAAAACAGATGACATTCCCATCAGCCTTAGTTGGACTTGTGCTAATTAGCTAATCTTAGCAACTGAAAACCAGGTATTCATTATACTTGCTTAACATCAGGATGTTAGCAATGGTGTTGGGAGCATGTAAGCATGCTGACATTAGCTTTTAGCTGTTGTTACTAAGCTGCAACCTCTGGCACTGGAAAATGAAGCCAACAGGGGAGTGCTTAAAAACTTGCCGGCTCCAGAAGCAAGTCAGTACCCACAGACCGTGTGTTAAATGCCTAACTTTACAGCAGAACTTTAAAGCCTGGTACAAAAAACAGTTTTGTTCTCAAAAAATAGTTTCACCTTTCAATTTTCCGGAGGATGATTTTTTTATTTTTTTATTTTTGTTACTCACCCGTTGACATGTTATTAAGGCTTAAAGTAAAGTAAAGTGTTATTAAGGGCAGCCGATTTAGCCCCCTTTCCACCAAACACTTTTGGTAAGATACCTTTGGAACCAAAAGTAACTGTTCAGACATGGGACCTAGACCCTAGCATTTCCACCGCAAACAGCGCTCTTTCATGTGGGCGGGGTTGTTGTCACTCACTGCTCCATCCAGCACTCACTGTATTTCCTCATTACCGGTGACACAGATGGAAGTCTGCACCTTGTTTATCGTCCACAATATGGGATTGCATGCCGACAATTTCAGAGCAAAATAAAATAGGCTGCAGTGAGAGTCTCTCTCCATGGGATATTTAAAAACAGTGGCTTTGTGCATTTAGTCCTTTCAAGGCAAGCTTGGGGGTTTAGTGTTGCTGGAGCCCACAGAAACGATGCTCAGCAACGTTTTTTTTTTTTTTTTTTCCTCCGAGTGAGGATTAGAATATGTGCACTTCACATAGCCCATTTGAAATTGATAAAAACGCTTGGAGATTACTTAAGGTGTATGTCATATAAAAACTTAAGCATTGGTCAAAGTTTTTAAAGTGAAATTTAGGTGTGATGATTGATTCACGTTGAGAACTCATGCATTGAGTATCATTACAAGTTAACATTCCATCTTAAAAGTTGCTGGCAGTTGGCCCAGTGAATTAAGTAATTTTTTTCCCCGACTCCAGCTGCTGAAAGAGGTAACAAAACATCCTTTCTGTGAGGTTAGGCTTGAATAGCAGACCCCAAAAACAGAACTCAGACGATGAAGTGCAATTAAATGAAAGTTTATTGCGAAAGTTGGAGGTTGGGGGTGGGGGGGTCTGCAGGTGGTGAAGATTTGATGAGGAACTGGAGATCCACTGGGCAAGGCAGGCAGACAGAGAGCACGGGAGATGATCCTGAGGCACAGGCAAAAAACAAGTCAGGTCACAAGGTGAGGAAAAACCACACAGAGATACCAAAAACCACAAAGAAGAGAGCCGTAGCATCAAATACCACTTGGGTGACTGAACGATCTGGCGAAGACTGGAGTGATGAGCTGGGGTTTATATACTGCTCGGGTTGATTACTGGATAGGTTGCAGGTGTGTCAGATTGGCAGCAGGTGAGTAGCAGCAGGAGGATGGCCATGCCCAGACAGACAGAGAGAGAGAGAACAGACAAGGCACACATAGGAAACACAAGGGAGGGGTAAACATAAGAAAACACTGGGAAAAGCGGGGAAGGCACCGCAGACCATAACACTTTCATTTTATAGTTACAGTTTACTAAACTCTCCACAGTATGAACAGTGGTTACACAAGCCTCAAAACCAGCCACAACTCAGCCCTGAGCAGAGTGACCGTCTGATATTGACCAATGACCAAAAAGCAGTGTTCACAGCTCCACCTTTTAGTACCAGATCTGTGTGCCTGGTACCCCAACAGAAGAGGTACCAAAAATGGGGACAATACAGAATGGTTCCATTGGTACCATCTGCAACTTTTCACAGTGGAGACAGAGAAAATGCGTACTGAACAGAACTGCAGCGTACCATACCATACTCATGCGCGCAGACGGCACTGGGGACAGGGGGGGACATGTCCCCCCCAGATTTATAGTGACCCCGATCCGTCCCACTGCCCCCCCCCCACACACACACACACACACAGGTAAGGATCAATGTTCCGTTAGTTAGGCTAACTTACATTGCAGCACAAAGTTGAAATGGCAGCAGCAGTAGCCTTGTCAGTGATCAATCCACATTACACCGATTCAAGAAGGGGAAAGGCTGGAGCAGATCCTTGCTGAGTTGGGAAAGCAAGGTGTTCAATTCTCAGTTAATAACACTGCACAGCTGATCCATTGATAACCCGGTGTTTGTGCTACGACTAATGGTTCGTTCAGTTGTACTCGTAAGTCGGAAAAGCACTGAAATCTAGCATCTACAAGCATAAACGTTGGGTTTTTCGTTTCATTTCATTAACTGTCCATTTTTTTTTCGAATTCCATGTTCCATGTCCCAGTTTTTAAATTGGGAAGCACTCAGTTCGGAGGTTACGTTGTTCGAAGCTCCAAGTTCCGACTTCCAACGTAAATGTAACGCACCATAAGGCACGGGGGTCCTAAGAGGAGCTGATAGCTGTGCCTGTGCCTGTGCATATACAACTGTCTAATGACTGAGCTGGTGATTTTTCAGCCACATGAAGCCAGAGAAGACAGAAAAATAATCACAGTGTTTTTTTCAAGAACCAAAAGATGTAAATATCCTATGCCTGTTGCCTGTTGACTTTCCTAGATGTGGCAAATATTTGTTTTGTAATGTTGAGTAGCTAGTCTGACAATAATAAGAAGGCATTTGGACTTACCTGAAGTTGGCTAAATGTGAAATAACAGCATTCTAGGCTGTAGGTGAATATCTTTAATGTTGTTATTTTTATGTACAATGTTATTTTAGTAAGCAGCAACAGTTTGATCATGTATGGCTAGTGTTGATCAGGTAGGCCTTTGTTTACCAATGTTCATTCAGTCAGAAAACTCACGATTCTAATGTTTATTGCAGCTTCAGTATGTATGTATGTATATATATACATATATATATATATATATATATACACAAAATAACTAATTGAGTTGGAATCATTTGCTGACAGCTTGGTCCCCCCCAGTTCAAAAATCCCATGACCCCTGACCATACTGCTCAGTGGAAACGTGAAACAGGGCTTTTTCGTGTCCTCAGCTTTTAAGTCAGATCCACCTGTTGCTCCTCCACAGTGCCAGCCTCTTGCCCAAATATAGTCACTTTTGTCTCCAAAAATCCAAGATGGAGACAGCCGAAATGCCAAACTTCAGGCTTCAATGGGTGACGTCACAGTAGCTACTGCCATTATTTTTACAGTCTGTGGTTGTTACATCTGTTGGTTGGCAAAGCACAGACTCTTCAGGTCCTTGAGTGCTATTTTTAGGTTTATTACTTCACATGTATTTCACAGCCATTTAACCCGATGTACATTACCTATACAACGTGAAATATGGCTGCAGAATTTGGGCAGTTGTAACATTTGCGTTAAAGTGTACTTTTTTGTACTTTTTTTTCCACTTTTTGCCTGCAGCATGACAGGTTACACCAGTCACAACATCCAACGTAACAGGGCTGTCCTCCTCCAAAATATACCAGTATATTGTTTTTACAAACAAAAATTACGACCATACAGTGGCACCTGGTGGCCGTACTAATTATTGCAGGAGCAAAGGAGGAAGTCAGGTGATGTAGTATAAAGAGCAAGAAAGTCTGCTTGGGGTGGATGGGAGGGAGGGGAGATGGGTTGGTGGATGGGTGAAACAAGCACTTGACACTCCTCCAGGAGACGAGTGTTTGTCTCCTGTGTGAAACCAAAAGTCAATGTACCACAAAAAGTAGTATGTTGTAGTATGTGATTTGTGACATGTGTCACCTGAGATACAGATTCTTATTTTAAACCAAAGCATCTTTTATCTAAACTTAACCCTATAGTTTTGGTGCAATTGTGACCATTTCACTCCATTAACCATGTGTTTAAAACCAAAACTGACCTATTCTGTCGTCCATGCTAAATTAGGAAACACTCCAGTGGGCTGTATTCAGAGGTAGGAACATACGACCATGGTACAATGTGGACGTTTGGGTTGGAGGACTTGTTGGTCGTAACAAATGGCAAAATGTACAGTAACAACAGCGATGGGTCAACTTACTGTTTATGTGTGGTCTATTGTCTATAAAAACACACAGATGGCATTTTGGACACAGTAAAATTTTGAGCCACTAACAGTAAAATGAAAATGCGTTCTTAGAAGTACATGCATGCAATAAGCAAAGGTGCACAGCTGATGGCACTGATGCACATGCAGCCTATCACAGAAACTGGTTTAGTATTTATGTGAGTAAAAGGTCGAGCAGCTGTTTGTTTGCAGCAGTCAGGGTCTCTGTTGATGCCTGTAGAGCTTTTTAAGCTCGATAACCTTCTTAAAGTGGGTCTGGGCTGGTCTCTCCCCTGTTCACTGACATAAATGTTCATTGATAATCAATCAATCATTTTATTTGTCACATGGAATATAACAAGGTCAGGTTGTCAGTTGCATAACTTCCAGTGAAATGTGATCCCATCAGCACCTTTACAATGTGCACTGTAATTTAGTCTTTTTCATGTCTTCTTACATTTTTGGCTGCTGCTTTATGATTGTCCATGATGCAGATGGTTGTGGTAATCCATGGTTTCTCGTTGAGGAGTGTTTTACCTACACACATACAGACCTCAACAAAGTGGCTACATAGTTGCTCCTCCCAAAAATGGGCAGCACCACACTGCAGCTGGCTCTGAATGGTATATAGCATTGATCCACAGCAGGAACAGGACAACACCTCACATTTCCAGTCTTCTGCTCTGTCTGGCACATAGAAAATGAGTCACCTTGAATGGCCCTGTCCAGGATTTAGGCAAGTTTACAGTGAATCAAAGGATAGTACAGCTCCTGATATCCCGCTGGAGGCTGATGCAGCAAGGATGTCATCCAGTTTATTGCCAACGTCTGTACATTGGCTAGCAGGATACTAGTTCAGTCGATGCCCATTTTTCTCCATGTTGTCCTCGGTATTTACTGATGTTTACACTTGATCAGCCTTGATCTGGCTAGCTAGCAGCTAGCTAGCAGAAGTCAGCAGGAGGAGAGTTTACAGACTGGTGAGTGGATTTCCTCATCCTGATCAGTGACTCCCAGCTACAAGCCATCACCGCCCAACGGCAACCACAAAAAGCACCACCAAAACTTAGCAAACAAAAATAGATATAAGAACCTAAATTTGGCATAAATTTTGCAGAACTGACAACGGCGACTGTAAGGGTCTGTGCCACATCATAACAGCAGTTATTTGCCAGACTGAATACAGTGACATGAGTGGCTCTTTTAATCATATCAGCCTATTATCATCTAGTCCTTTTGTGATGAGGCAGCACGTTTACCATCCATCATGGTAGACCTACTGTAAATACCTTTGATGCGACATTTTAACCAGGATTTATTTTTTTTTACACTTTTTGGCCATTTGTTTGTGAAGCTCTCTTTTGCCACATGCTTGTTTCCACTCATCATCTCCTTCTTTTCCTCTATTTATCATGTCTTTGTGTTTTCTTTCCTCTCTTTCTTCATTTCTCCTCAGGTAAGGCACTATGAGAGAATTTTCCAGGTTTTTGAAAGCAGCACTAGCTGTGAATTATGGGCACATTTACTCACTTTAGGACTGTTTAGTGGGCAGAGTGAATAAGGCTCATGTACAGTAAATAAGACGAATGGAGCAATCACAGGCATTGCACCAGCTTGGGGAGAATGCTCAAAAGCAAGTTTGCCTCTCATAAAACCTCCCACAGTGCTCACTCACAACTGTCTTTGTGTTTCTGTTCTGTGTGTGTGTGTGTGTGTGTGTGTGTGTGTGTGTGTGTGTGTGTGTATAGTAGCTTCAGCAAGGGACGCAATTTCTATCATTGTATTTTGTTCCAGTGCACACGCTGAGAGTTTATCCACTTCAGTTACTTGAGCTGTGGTGCGGAGAGACAAACTCTCGTAACAAACCGATTCTCTCCATCAACACGGACATTACACACAAACAATAAAGCAGTGATAATCAATTGTTTGTGCCGCACATTTTGTCATTTTAATGAGCAGCCAAAATAGTAGAAGATGTCAAAGACACAGGCGACATTACCATTCATGGGTACACAGCACACACATAATACACACTCACACAGACTTCCACCAAATATAAACCAATGTACCTCATTAATGAAATACCTTGTGACCTAATGTGGATTTCAGCCCTTTTCATCTTAATGAATGTGTTGCCAGGAAACAGTGAAAATGAGATTCATTGCATGAAACAAATGACATTACAAAAGGTTTTGCTTTTGCTGTATTGCACAAAATTAATTAATAAATCCACTATTATTAAAATTTAGGTTGGAATTTAACCACCATTAATATAAGGTCATAATCTGAGGATGATAATAAATAATGCTTATGTGCTAGGGCTCCTCTCGGTTCACTTAATCCTTAAAAAAGCAACTAGTTTCCTTCCTTCTGTCTCTCTTTCTTTCTGTTCCTCCCTTCACGGTTTGGTTTCTGCTGAGGCAGGCACAAAAAAAAAAAAAAAAAAAAAACAGCCGACATGCCCGATGAGAGAAACAGAGAAAAAGAGGTAATCCCCATTAGAAGATGACAGCGTTTAAAGCCAAACAGACACAGGAGCATCCGGATCTATCTGCCTTAATGAACCAATGCAGCACTTTTGGCCTGAGCTTGCAATTATTCTCACTTTCCTTGCAATCACTCTTTCCTTATGTTTGCTTTTACTTCATGCCACATACAGCAGTTTACTCCCCATCTGCCTATTAGTAAGTGTAACCCCTGACCTACTCTCCCAACATTACGTTGACAAAACATGATTTATGCATTGTGGCATGCGGCCCATTGCATGGGCATTTGGTTACACATATCACAAGTGTTCACAATCAGGAGGCCAATTATTGCATATACGGAGCCTGATGCCCTGGATAATGTTGTCATGGGCTCATATCTGACATTTTGACATGTTTACCGGGTCTTCCTTCTACATTTCAACATCCCTGTGATAAACAAATAGAAGTTATCATAGCTTCCTTAGATTTTTGGCAAGCCATCCTGCCACAGCAGTCTGTGGGTGGCTTGTTTTACCTTTCTTTGATGCAGGGTCTATTTTCATATACAATGTTATGAAAACGCAAACACAAGCTTAGATGCTGACCTTAAGAATGACTCATACTTATAACAAATGCAGAGTAAAAAGGCTTACTCCATCTATAAATTGCCCCCAACTGACCTTCCCTTACCCTTTCACTTTCAGAATACTGTTTAGTATTCACTCTCACTGGATGAACATATATTACAGTATGTTCCTACACATATTGCTGGCAGATTTCCTGTGCTGTATATGGAGCATGGGATGTGTGTTTTCCTATTGTTGTAAAATGTTAAATTATAAAGTGGAAGGCCAAAATTATAAGCTTTATGAGTCTTACAGAGAGAGACAAAAAGTCATACATTGATTGATGGTGAAGGTTCTCAGTCACCCAGGTCATGGCAATCCGAAGTGCTATATTGTAGGCAACTGGACTTGCTTGAGTGTCTTGCAGACGTTTCACCTCTCATCCAAGAGGCTCCTTCAGTTTTAACTGACTGGTGTTGAGTTGCAGGCTTTAGCCTCTGTGTGGATGTGAGCCCTTACAGAGTCATTGAGGTCACGTGAGCTCTGAGTTTTAAAGAGCTCACATGTGAAACTCAGAGTTCACATGTGACCTCAGCGACTCTGTAAGGGTTCACACCCACACAGGGTTTAAAGCCTGCAGCTCAGCACCAGTCAGTTAGAACTGAACAAGCCTCTCGGTTGAGAGGTGAAACTTCTTCAAAAAACTCTGCCTACGATGTAGCATTTAGGATTATATATTTATTAATTTCAGTTGTAGTAAGTAATCATTGTATTTTTCAAAGTTGCTAAGAGAAAGAGGCTCTTAATGCTAAAGGAATACTAATCAAAGTACTTATTTTTTATTTTTTCATTTTCTTATTTTTGGTAGGTATATGTCCCAATTATCAAGAGAGCCTCCAGCCTCTGAGTAAGTGTTTCCCATGACCTTAGTTGACTGTCAAGTGGGTGCTGTTTGCAAAGAGAGATGCTGTCAACTTCTGTAATGCACTGCCAACAGGAAACGTCATGTAGCTTGCGAATGATAATGCGTAGTTGTTATCCCCTTTTTATCAAACTCATTGCTGCAAAGTTTGTGCTCTGCTCAGAAAACAGGAAGCAAGTTAGCAGAATTTGCCAATGTTAGCACGATTCCCAGTACAATGTTAGTTTTTATTTGTGTGATATCAGCACCTGCTGAGTCATCGACAGCTCCCACAGACTTTTTGCTCTGTTCATCATCGAGGTGATGCAAATGACCAAAAATTCAGTTTCAGCAGTCAGTCTAGCTGATTGAAACCTATACAGTAATGTGCTTATGAGGCTGTTTGACTTGAAAGGATATGACAAACTTCCAGAGGCAAATGAACCTGCACCAACTGAAACAGAGAACAGATCATAGTCCATAGGAAATAACAGCTCTTAAGTCTGCATATTTTCTTGAACAACCTGAAGAATGTTCCTTTAACTGGTCCTAGAGACAGCTAATTCTTCTGTGCCAACTCAATATGACAACTGTAGGATGGATGCATCATTCATCATTCAGGCAAACCTACAACAACAAAACAGGGCTCTCACTAATAGTACAAGCATGTATACAGCTACCTGGATTTATCAAACTGCTCTACCTGAAACACACATTTTTGGGTGTTGTTGATTTATCTCTATTTGCGTCTGTCCACTGCTTTACCACCAACAATGACTTCATTTGGGTCCTCCTGTAGCACCAGGTGCTACTAAATGAGGTTACGCAGCTGGTTATTTCAGAGGTCTTAGTAAAAAGGGTCAGCCTGTAAAGGAGGCCACATCAGAGGGACACTAATTGACTGATTGGACTCCTCAAGAGGGTCTCCATCTTCAAAGACATCAGGTCAGAGAACACTTGGGAACTGATGGAAAAGAAGATACAAACAAATACATCTGATTTTTGTTTCACAGCAATTCTTTGTTGTCATGTGATGCCGCGCATCTCCTCTGAGGCCATCATATAGTGTGCTTGTATTTTTCTTGTTGAAGCTGTAGCAGGATGTTTGTCCTTTGACGGCCTTTGGATGGTGTTTTTTCACAAAGTCTGTAGTCACCCACGCCAGATCTTTTGTTTTGATCCCTTTTGCACAAAATAGCACAGTGGTATGAGGATGAAATTATACTCACATATACTCAAAATCACTCATGGTAAGCAGATTTATGTGATACTAATTTACAATTGTGACTTACTGAATCATGAAAATTATAAAATGGTTAATTTAAACTATAAAATGGTAGGACAAAAAAAAGACATTTATGAGGCAGTATTGTACTGACGTACTGCCTTTATTTTGAAAGAGACTGTATGCAAACTGTAGATTTCCCATGAGAATGGAAGTGTATTTTGAAAATAGGCAATAGGCTGAAGTTGACACGGTTTCCTAGAGCATCAACAACCAACGCACCCAAGATACCTTGTACATCATATATCAGCATGGAAAGTCCATGACCAAATGTCAGTATGTGATGAGGTCGGAGTGAGAATGTGTTGGGACAGCTCAGTTTTATGAATCTATCCAGCAAGAAAATAATTCTATAACTAAAAGATTCAGCCTTCAAAGAGCCAAATTAGCTGAAAAAGAATGAAGGTTACTTTAGCCTGTTAACAGAATGTTAGCCTGAATTAGTCAAGCCAGTTCTGAAGAACAGGACCTTGTTTGCTGTTTACTCGCGACACACTCACTGTTTCTGCCAAAATGCATCAAGCTGCCTCTAGCTGTCATCTGAGGTCACTTGCTTTTCCTAAGGTCTTGACATTGCATTATTTCCAGTTCTTTTTTTCCTTTTCCTTTCCTTTTTTTAAGCATATAATTAACTGCAAGTCTTAACTGTAAAAAAATATTGTTTATTAAGTTGACATTTGAAAGTTTGTGTGTGCAGTTTGGAGAGGATCAGGACTGACTGACTATGAATAAATTTGCTGTGTTTGTTTCGCAACCAGGAATGTAACTACTTTAAATATATACCATAGAAGCGTGTAAACTTGACAGAGCTTTGAACCAGGAATTCAAAACTTTGACCCACATAGCTTTTCCCACTACACAGCCATAGAAAAGTGCTTTCAGATATCAGTCTCATGGCAAAACAAATCAACAACCATACAAGGAATGACACACAGCTGCACAACAAAACCAAACAATCTGTCTCTATTTTGGTCTGCGGGTGCAGCCGACTCCGAGATTGATTTTGAACAACATCTGAGATGGTTACAAACGACCTCTCCTCTCCACTTCTCTGCTGGTGATATATGCGGTCGTCAGGTAGGCCCCTCTGACCCTCCAAGAGCCCATATCCTTTTGAACACAGAGCCTGATTACCCTCGAGAACACAAACACACACACACACACACACACACACACACACACACACACGTTGTTGCCTTGGGGAAAATGAGAATGAGAGGCAGATCACTCTATCTTGTCCTCTGGCCTCTGACAGGTGGGCTCTTTCGCCAAATCCCACCTGGGACATTCGTTGTGGCTGATCAGGGGCATAAGTGTGTGTGTGTGTGTGTGTGTGTGTGTGTGTGTGTGTGTGTGAAGCTTAAGCTCAATGTGACATCTCCCCAAATGACTTTGAAACAGTGTTCCCTCATCTCCAGGGAACAAGGTGGATTTATAAAACTGATGGTGTATATGACCCTCATATGATGTCAGCAGTATCAGGTATTATTGGTGTGCAACTGACAATGACAGTTTCAATGACAAAAAAAGTTGACCAGTTATGTTTTTGCAGCTTGGTCTTCTTTTCAAAGATATTTCAGTCATAAATTGACTTGCCATTAACATATATTTCCCCACTTCCTATCTGCGTACATAAGACACTTTGTAACAAAAACATTATTTTCCTACAGCACATACCAGCATGTGTTCCTAACTTGCAAAGTAATTCTGCAGTTTATTTTCTTTTTTTTTTGGTGTTTTTTGCCAACCACAGAGCACAAAGTGTGCAGTCACCATTAGTGATGTGCTCGGAGCAGACAGTCTAGTGTGCATCAGGACCCCGTTCTTCCAGCAAGTCCTCCAACTCACAAATACTGTACAACTTACAGGGTAATTTCCTGAATCCGAGTTGTGAAACGATCAGTTTGGTTTGATTTAGGCAACAAAACTACTTGGTTGGGTTTAGGAAAACGTCATGGTTTGGGTTAAAATCAGACTGTATAAAAATAATGTTTATAGCTACTATGATATTACCCATTGGTTTTTGGAGTCACGTTTGAAAGCCTCAAGTTTGGCATTTTGGCCATCACCATCTTGGATTTTTGGAGCCAGAAGGAGCCAGACTGAACAAATTGGTGAAACTGTACAGCGTTGTAGGGGAGCAAGGGGTGGATCTAACTTAAAGACTGTGGTCACTCAAGCGACCACGCCCTTAATTAACATTAAGTCTAAATTAATTATTAGATATTATAACAGATGCTTTTTAGTTGTACTTGAACATGACAAGCTTTTATTGCTTCAAACCTTCATAATTCATTTTAAATGTCAATATCGCACCATAACTGTATAAAATAATGGACGTAGCCTAGTGGTAGAGTGTCCGCCCTGAGACTGGGAGGTCGTGGGTTCGATCCCCGGCCGGGTCATACCAAAGACTATAAAAATGGGACCCACTGCCACCCTGCTTGGCACTCAACATTAGGGGTTAAAATTGGGGGGTTCGATCATCACATGATTCCCGAGTGCGGCACCGCTGCTGCTCCCTCAGGGGGGCTCCCTCAGGGGATGGGTCAAATGCTGTAAAGTTGGTAAATTTGGTAAATAACTGTGAGCCGTTCTTAAGGGGCCATTTGAGGAACTGCAGGTTATGGCACATCCACTGTAGTTGCTACTTGGTTAAAATAATTGTGTTTGTTATGTCACTGACATGACATACATAATGCACTTAAAGGTGTACTATCACCTGAGTGCAGCAGGGGTACATGCCCATAAATGTCTTGAACACAGAAAATAAGAAGAATAAGGAAATACAGGTAGAATGCAGAATTTTGAAGCTTGTAAAGGTATGATGACAAACTAGCAGCAAACACAGTCAGCGTCCTACTCAGCGCAACTCTCCCTCTATGTCTCCTTGAAAATATGAATGAAAGGCTTAACATTATTGTTACAGGGCAGGATTTTGGACAGTGGGTTATTGTCAGATTTCAAATTAAAAAAGGCTTGGCTTTCAGAATATTAAAATCTCATCAAACCCAATGGGTCATCTCTGGTGACTTGTTTGAGCCAGTCCTAAGTGGCTTAATGTGACAGGGTCAGTTCATAGGATGTTGCATGTTGTGTGTGTTTTGTGTTTTAGTTACGTTTATGAAATATTACATGTTGTGTTACTTTGTTTATTTGCATGTTGTGTTACTTTGTTTATTTTACTGTTCATTATGTTTATGAAATGTTGTGTTACCTTGTTTGCAGTATTTTGATTATTTCAGTTAGAGTTTATGTTGAACTGCATGCAGAGTTTTCATTTTGAAACTGACATTGAACTGCACACGGACTCGCCCCTGGCAGCAATCAGCGCAACGAGCCACAGGTGGTGGCGAGCGCAGGTGACATTCTTTAGCAGGAAAGCAGCGTGGAAGGGAGAGAAAGAAGACAGAGGACCTCAGCGAAAGGGCCGGACGGCGAGAGGAGACCACCACCACCACCACAGGAGAACAACCACACGCCTGAAGCGCAGCCTGTGTCCGTTTGGCCTTGCAACTCCAGCCTGGGTGAATAGCAGGACGCTATTCCCCAGGCAAAACGTGAGTGTTGTTTTGTTTGCACGTGTTGAGCGGCGGACACAGAAGGCCGGCTGTGGGGCCAGGCAGGTGTGGGTTGGAGGAATATTGGTGCTGGTGTGTTGGTGGGAGACTGGCGGCTGTGTTTTGGTGTACCTCCCAACAGATCCAGTAGTGGACCATGGGACCGCGGGTCGGAGGGTGGACAGTAGACGAAGGGAAGTCATCGGCTGCAGTTGAGGGGAAGCCACGTGGAGAAGCAGAGGGGTGTAATCACGGTGCAACCCTCTTGCAGCTAAGTACCCTTTCTGCCTATTTTAAACCATTTCAATCAGGATTTCCCTTCTTTAATTGTTGAACAATTTTAGTTGACTAGCCTACTTATCTCGGGATTTTCTCTCTCTCTTTTATGTGTCTCCAACCGACGAGTGACTGATTGCCCGTCGCCACCTTCAAGGTCTGGGGTCTGCCACCTTCGGGTTAGAGTGAGACCAGTACACAGGACGGTTGGACTGCCGGGAGAGACTTTGGGCTGGGGTTTTTATTTTACTTTATCACTTTTTTATAATAAATCTTGTATTTAACTTTGATTTCGATTTGTGGTTTTTAACTCTGCTCAACCCTGATTGTAAATGAGAACCTGTGTTGCCTTTTTAAAATTAGAGTCCTAGGCTCTTTTAACCTAGGTGGCGTTGTCGGTTTTATAGCATTTTATCTAAATTTTAAAGCTCCTTCAACCTTGCCACATTAACACTGCACATCAAAACTTAATGTTAAATGTTTTCAACAATACAGACATGCTACACATCGTTAGCTCAGTTAGATTCTCCACAACTCAATTGCAAAGTTAAGTTTACAATGCCTATGGGTAATACGTTTGGGATTGGGGTGATACAGTGGGTTGTTCAAACAGACAGTGCAAGTAAGCAGATAAATTACATAGGAAAGATATCAAAACCATAATAAATTTTATTTTTTTCCTCTTCTTGGCTTCACAGCCAAATGTAACTCTAAGGCATTCTGTGGCACATTATGGATAAAGACCAGCAAAACACATTTCCTGTGAAATCCATCTATAATGCCATAAAAGGAAAGTGTTTATAAGGACACACTGTGACACATTCATGATCCCGTACAGAAGTACCATACGTGAAAAGTAGTGCAGTGTATACAGTAATAAATACACAGCCTTGTAAGTAACACCCCATTGATGTGGGACTCTTCTGTCTGCTTCTGCTGGCGGTGTGAAGGCAAGCAGTTATTTAACCCTGAGGTGGTGAATGTTGGCATCATGTCAAGCAGAAGTAAAGAGAAGAAAAGGCTGCCTGTTGAATTATTGAAAGCACAGGGGACATTTCAAGAACAAAAGAGTCCCCTTAGATAAATGCCACCTCGACCTGCTTCCCCTGAGAGGATGTTTATCAGTCAGCCTTTCCACAATGCACCTGGATGCACACATGTACATAGACGCAGACTCACAGAAATATTCATTGCCACTGCTTGCTGGAGATGAAAGCTACTTCAGTAATGGATGGAAATGATGGCTGCAATATGTTCAAAAGTCCTGACTCCTCCTGTTGTTCAAGGCTTAAGATGGATAATTAAGCGATTAGACCCATAATCCAAGTTTCATAATGCTGCAAAGCTCACATGATGGCCCCGAGACTCTTTGTGGATATTTCTCCATTGAAACAGGTGTGGTCATTGCAGAAACTTAAGAAGCCAGCTAAGCTAAAATTTTGTTAATGGTTTGATTTCATTTCAAAAGATTTTGTTACATTCTTGATCTTCATGGGTTAGGGAACAAACCCATTGCCAGAGTTGAAGGCAAACATACATGAATATATCCATCTTTTCTACACCCTTACTTTTCAATGTTCCAATTCCATGGTCATACTTCTGTATGTATGTTTGCATCTCAACTATGTCATACATGTCATGTTTCTGACAATGTCAAAAATTTACTGAATTCTTGAGGTCCTTGAGCCTCATAACCATGGACAAGAGCTACAGCCATGCTAGCAACTTTTCAAAGCTACCATCCTCCTTGTAAAGAAAATTGTAAGATATCTAGAGCTTTATGTTTCAAAAGTTTTTGTCCTTTTGGCAGTTGTGGTGAAGACAGGCAGAAAGTCAATATGTTTAATCACTCGCGTCCTCTGTAAATGTTATTAGTGCTGTCAGCTCTGCATCCTCTGGTACAGGAAGAATCAGTCTATTCATTCCTCTCACTTGCATACCCACTAGAGGATTTGGCATGTTGGGGAATTGACCTAACCAATGGACAAATCAAACATATTGTCAACACGTTTCCTCAGTTCTACTTGGGCACAGTGGTACTTTGAGCTGAATGCTAATGTTAGAATGCTAATATGCTCACAATGACAATGTGAACATGCTGATGTTCAGCTGGTAATGTTCACTATATTCCCTGCTGTCATGTCCAAGCAGCTTTTGTGTGATTTCTTAATATCCTGGTATTTCCATAATGAGATGAAAATTAGAAGATACTATGTTGTCCGTTCATAAACAATATATGGACAAATTTATAGCCATAAAGTTGCTTATAAAACACATCTCACTATATTTCAGAATATAATACAAAACTGAATAGAAGAAAAAAAATATTCCAACAGCTTACAACAGGTAATAGATAGAGGATGTGGTAATCCTGGACCAGTCCAGCTGGTCAATACCATCTCTACAATATGTCAACTCTGGTGATGTTCAAACTATCTTCAGGCTGTTGTCTGACCCACCAGTGTCTGTTTTTTTTCTCTCTCTCTTTCTCACGTGACTACCTGGTAGTGACTGATAAGCCAGTTCATCTTTATTTTCCAGAGGTGGGACCAAGTAAATGTTTTGAAAGTCACAAGTGAAGCGTGATCTATAGTTCTGCATCAGACTGACACTGTAACTACAGTATATGAGTCTGTATAGACGCGTACCTTATGCCGTACTATAAGCCGTAGCCTGACGTGCACTTCCCCAGATAGTAACTGCATGTTGCAGTAACACAGACCTTCTGTTTATTTTTTTAAGCTGAAAACCATTTCCCTCACTGGAAATGAAGCTTTTATTTACTTTTATTTCACAGATAAGAAGCAATAATTTGTGGAGACAATAAAGCCCCCACAAAATAGCATTTTGAGTCCTGTCTGTGATCTATCCTGGCTTCATATGAGTTGAGGAAAACTCTTCTAGCTGCTAGGCTAATTTATGCAATGTAAAATACTACAGATTTGTACCAATAATTTTAGCATGTTCTATTTGTGGGGAAAATGTGTCCAGCAGAACACAAGTGTTTTGTTTGTGACTCTTGTGAGTTATAATACAGCCGGTTTGTGTACTTGTTTGAAATTGGTACTATTAAGCCACTTTTAATGTGTGTTTTGGGTGTGTTTTGAATCAATCAAACTTCATAGCACTTCACAGAAACTCCACTTCCCACAAGTATTTTGGAGGTGTAGCTGCAGAACAACACATACACACATACACTGCACAAGTATCATACACTGTATAAATAATGTACGTAGCTACTGTGACGTCACCCATTGGTTAATGAACCACGAGCCTTTAGTTCGGCAGTCAGGCCATTGTCATTTTGGGGTTTTTTGCTGCCAGATGTGACCTTGAGGAATGAGGGGTGGATCTGACTTATAGACTGCAGCGAGTGGTAGCAACGCCTTCCAGACAGCCTGTCAATCAAGAGGCCCCGCCCTTAAATATGCATAACTTAGGGCCTTAATAATATGTAAACAGGTGAGTTCTATAAAAATAAACTCCTTATATAGTTGTCATGAATGTTGAAACTAGCTATAGAGACCGAAACCATTTTTTTTGCACCGAGCAGTAAACATGATTTTTTCTGCTGTAAAGTTGTACATTTTAACATGGAGGTTTATGGGGATTTACTGTGTTTTGGATCCAGCTTCAAATGGCCATTCAAGGAACTGCAAGTTTTGGCACTCCCACACTGGCTCAGCCTCGGAGGCTGCCACTTGACAAGTATAAATGCTGACAACAGCCTAGGCCACATGCCTGGGCTATGGCATAGGCTTTGTGTAGAGCCAACACACAAGCAAAAATCTGCTTTAAGTCTCAAGACTTTGTAATTATCTCCAAAGTCAGGTTCCAGATTTATAAACTTTGAATTTAAAGTCCTGAACAAGTCATAATACACTGTCCACCTAATGTAATGCCATTTTAACAACAGAGTAATACATTTACAAAAATCATGAATGCTTTATAAAATAAGCTGGTTTAGCTAAAAACAGCTAAGCATTAGCTTGCTAACTATGTTACTATAAGCCCTGATTTACAGTTATATGTGCAACTTTAATGAAGCTGGCATAACATAAAGTTATTTCTTCAAGGTTCTCTTCTGCAACTTCACTGGATGTTATCAGATTGGTTTAAACAAAGTGGATTGGAGGAATTAAGTGTAAACTTGCAGGGAATTAACCACTACTGTTAGTTGATTCTGTGAATGTAGGTACTCCTGGCACACTTTTTAATCTTTGGGCCTGGGGGAAGATGTCAAGTATTTTCAAGTTTGTGACTTAAGTCAGACTTGAGTCCATGACATGTGACTTGAGTTGACACACACATCTAGCACTTTTGATTTCTTTTTTTTTTTCTTGACACTGTGACATGTTGCCCTGATTAATTGTCCCTTGAGCTTGATAAGCCTAATGTTCAACAATTCACACTATACAGAATAGAGATAGATTGATGGAATTAACATCCTTTTTTTTTTCTTCTTCTTTTTTTTTCTCACCAAGATTTTCTCGAGTACAAACAAATCATTGGTCAGCGCAGATTTTGTGAATCTGATGTTTTTTTTGTTGTTTTTTTGGGTATCCTCTTGTTTTTAACAAAACCAATTGTAGAGAGGTAATCAAAAAAGTTGTTGAATGAGGCCCATTGTCTTCCTTTTTTTTTTTTTCAAATCTACAAGAGTGCTTGTTAGTTTACCTGTGCCTGCTGTGCAGAAAATGTAAAATGCTGTTTCAATGGTCAGTTCTAATTTCAACAAACAAAACTTTTAAAGATGAGAGCTCAACAGAGAGAAACAAAGACGTTTTCTTTCGTCCGGAAATATGATGACTTGGGATGCTGAAACACTGGAGTGCTGTGCGCAGTAGGAGGGGAGGACAAAGGGTAAACAGAGAGAAAGGACAGTGTTGCTTCTCATTTTCTCCCCTTCTTTCATCCCCTCTTTCTCCAAGTCCCCCATCCGCCTCCATGTCTTGTTTTGGCTAATCTTCACAGGCCATGGTGGTGACAAGGAACTGATGGGGGTTCAGTGAAGAGACCCCAGAAGGGCCCTGTGGCCAGAGTGCACCCCCCGCAGTCTATAATGCCTCGCCTTCCTTGAAGGATGGATCCGCCACTCGCTTCCTGGCTGCTCCCAAAATATGTCCCCCTGCGAGCTTCCTGTGCATAATTGTCCCCAGCTGTAACACTGGGGATAAATAGGGCTGTGGAGACAACAGATTTGTAATTTTGGGGTGAGAGTGAAAAGGAGGAAAATTGGTAGCAGGCCGCAAAAATTAGCATTCTTTTGGCTTTAGAGGGCATTAAATATTAAATAGCTGCAAAGTCCCTTAAGTATTGGGGTCTTGGGAGAGAGACTGCCTGGTTGGAGAGATGAGAGACAGAGGTGGGGAGGGTAGGGGGTAGAGAGCTTCAGAGGATTTTTGTTTAGGCCACAGATGGTTGGTTTCACTAGACTACGTACCTCCTACAGTGTTTAGCCCAGGAGATAGTGTCTATTATTGATGCTTGTTTAGAAGGGGTTTGCTGTGCTTCACTGACTTTCACATATCAGCTTTCATGTGTCTATTACACTGCAGCTTGCCGGTGAAAGGCTTCCACACAATGGTGAACACAGAAAAGGCACATAAATAAAAATATAAACACAAGAATCACTCAGAAGTGATGGACTCTGGTCTTTCAAATATAGTGTCAGATTTTTAGATGTTTTTTAATTACTCTATTCAAACATGACAGGACAGTGACCAAAAGAACCACAAGGCTTAACCCTTAGATGCATAAGTGAGTCAAAAATGACCCGGTGAGGTTGTTTTCTTGCAATATCGATATAATGAAAAATTGTCATAATTTCATATTCCAGCTATTCCTCAAAAAACAAGTTATTGATATCATGCAATTTAAATTTTTAACTTAACAAGTTATTGATATCATGCAATTTAAATTTTTAACTTACATTTTATACATTTTAAGAAATTTTAGTTTTTGTATTACTACTCCAAGCTTCCATAAGTGGGTCAAAAATGACCCGCATTCATTTCCTATGGAATTTCCTGGGAACCTTTGATTCTTATCAACTGTGACTGTCAGGAACATATATTTTGTGGTCCACACAAACTATACCATAAGTGTCACCCCTTAAGAAGACTGTTTTACACAGCAAGATCTGATACATGTAAGTATTATCTTCATTTTCATCATCATGACTACTGTGTGAAAGAGTAACGTTATGTCTTATCATGTATCAAGAAATTAACACTAGCTAACTAAGCTAACTAACATTACTGTATGTGGTGTGTGTGTGTGTGTGTGTGTGTGTGTGTGTGTGTGTGTCAATTATGACTATTATGTGAAAGAGTATGTTTCTCATCATCTATCATCAAATTTGCCTATTTTATACTTTGCGAAACTAGCTAGCTAACTAAGCTAGCTAACAGTACTGTATGTACTGTGTGTGTGTGTGTTCCATGACTATTGAGTGCGAGTTACACACACGCATATATTCTCTCTTTCTCTCTCTCTCCCTCCCTCACACATACACACACACACACACACACAAAATGGATGTTGACATTGTTCTATTGCTGTTGTGCAATTTTTTTTCTGAATTTTCAAAATGTTTTAAAAATGTTCATAATGTTGAAAAAGTGAAAAATAAAAATATTTCAAACATGAAATTATTCTTGTGTGGACCACAATATCATACAAAATATAATACAAATTATTATTCCCAACCAAAATGACAAAAGTGACATAAAAACACATTGATTGTAACACGGGTCATTTTTGACCCACTTGTGGAAGAGTGTAGGGTCCAGTCACTCGTGCATCTAAGGGTTAAATAATATTTGGATCCTTGCAACAATTGTGAAACTGCTGGAGGACAGTGCTGAGTTGGAAAATAACATGAGGGAAGAGGGGCGTTTCCTTACTGGCTGCACTAGTGATCAAATTTAAAACTTTAACTCAACATCCACTTTATTAGGTACACCTGTAAAATCTAAATTGATGCAGTAAAACAGCTCAGTCATAAATTCTACTACAGATACCAGAGAGGCATTCATTTAACTACATGTTTATTATTGAGGTTTGTTGGCTCAACGTAACCACGTGCATTTGTTGTTGAAGGAAGAAAATGCTAATTTGCAGTGTTGTACCAATGTAATGTTTATTGTGATACTCCTCCAATGACGAGCATGCATTCAGCCACTGAGATTTGCATAAATGTAGCTGGCCAATCAGATGTGCCTACTTAAAAATGTGCGGACTCCACAGTATATAAGGCAACACACAAGGCTTTTTCTCTTCAGCAGTTTATCCACTGAACAGCTTTCAATCCCTGCAAGGTTGGGCAATGGCTTCACCCAGTTTGGTTGCCTAACTTCTTGATTGGCTGGGGGCCCCTACTGCTCCACTGCAGCCGCCTGGGTTAAAAAGAGGTAGGGGGGCTATGGTGAACAAATATTAAAAATATGATAACCCTACTTCTATAAGCCCAGGTGGGGCCCTCTACCTGGGGGCTCTTTCACACCTAAGCCACTCGCATAAGAGGGTGTAGGATGGTGGGCAGTTGTGATGTGGTGCCTTATACACTGCTGGATCCACATGTATTTGGGTCACATCCTAATTGGCCAGCTACATTTATGCAAAATGTACAAAACCAATTTTACATTTACATTTTTTGTTTTTTCTAATTTCCTTACGTCAGTTAATAATAATAATAATAATAATAATATTATCTTTGTGGTATAGCGGAACACGTTGTCACGTTCAGTAATCGTTCAGTGTTCTCTTGTCTCCCTCTCCTCTGTGGTCGTCTTGTTCGTGCATCACTGTCACCGTCATGGCGATCCCATTTTGTCCCACCAAACTCATTTGCTTCTTTGTCCAAATCGGATTCAGAATGTTGTTAAAAACAGGAATTGTCAGAGTCTGAGTCCATCAACATCTCCACGGCTTGCTCTACCGTAAACTTTTCTGCTGGCGCCAGCATTTTCGTTCAGTTTACAAGCTGCTACATTTCCATCAACAACATCCAGGTTCCAGCAGATCTTCTTCATTTGTATTTGGACACGACAGTGCTTTTCTATTTCATAAGATGTGTAACAGTGCAACCTATCTTATAACAGTGAAAACACAGATTGATGGAATATCTCGTGAATGACGGGGAAGCATTGTGTCATAAATGACTGAAAATCTTGTCAATGGCAGGAAAAGTGTTAAAATAACTCAGAGTGCACTTGGTTTCACATAGGACATGGACACGTGGGGGGCAGGCCTGTGGATAGTGACTGGGACAGACCAGAATGAGGACTGAAGTGGCTGGCTGAGGGTGTCAAGCGTGGCCGGGCTGGAAAACAGGAGGATCAGGTTAAGCCAACAAAAACCACAAGGAATCAGAGAATCTTGAGGCAAAGTAGCAAACATAATCTTAATCTTAGGTTAAAGTAGGCCAAGAAGTACCACTGAAGGTGAAACAACAATCTGGCAGAGAGTGGAGTGATGAGCTGGGCTTTATACTGCAGAGTAGGGTGTGGTAATCAGGTGATGACTGTCAGGTGTGGAGATGAGCCAGGTGCAAATGATCAGGAGCCATGTCAGCCACTCAGACAGGGGAAAACACGGAACAGGAGGGAGGGGGAGAACAGTGGAAAACAATACAAGGGCAGATCCTAACAGTAACCCCCCTCTAACGGGAACCTCAAACGACACACCAGGCTTGTCAGGGTTGGCAGCATGAAAGTCACTAATGAGATCAGGGTCCAGAATGAATGAGCGGGGCACCCAGGAGTGCTCCTCTGGGCCATAGCCCTCCCAGTCAACCAGATATTGCAGGCCACAACCTCTACGCCTCACATCCACCAATCACCGAACAGTGAAAGCAGGGTGGTCATTGATGAGGCGGGTAGGAAGAGGGAGTCTGGATGGAGGTCACAACGGGCTAGATGAAATGGGTTTGAGCTGGGACACATGGAAAGTTGGGTGGATCTTCATATTATCAGGCAAGTTTAACAACAGTGGGGTTAATGAACGCTGGGATAGGAAATGGGCCAGTGAATCTAGGCGAGAGCTTGCTTGATTCAGTAAGCAAGGAAATGTTCTTAGTGGAATGCCAGACAGACTGACCTGGATGATAGGGAGGGGCTGGGCTCCGGTGTTGGTCGGCGGAGCACTGGACTCTTGGGTGCACGTCAGAGCACGACGGGTCTCCTGCCCGATCTGCCTGCAGCGCTGGATGTGATCCTGCACAGAGGGGACTGCCAGTTCTAGTTCCTGGGCTGGAAACAGGGGGGGTTGGTAGCCCAGTGAGGCCTCAAAAGGGGATACCCCAGTGGCTGAACTGGGTAAACTGTTGTGGGCGTATTCGACCCAAGGTGGATGCTCCAGGTGGTTGGGTCAGAACCTGTAACACAATGGAGGGCTGCCTCCAGACACTGATTTGCTCTTTCAGACTGGCCATTAGTTTGCGGGTGAAAGCCAGAGGAGAGACTGGCAGTGGCTCCCAGGGCTTTGCAAAAGGCATTCCAAACCTGAGAGATAAACTGAGGGCCACGATCAGAGACAATGTCCATGGAGATACCATGATTCCTAAACACATGTTCCACCAGCAGGCCTGCAGTCTCCAAAGAGGAAGGAAGGTTGGGGAGAGCAATGAAATGAGCAGCCTTGGAAAACCGGTCAACTATGGTGAGAATTACTTTTTCACCTCTTGAGTTTGGTAATCTGGTGACAAAGTCCAATGCGATGTGTGACCATGGCCTACTGGGGAGAGGCAGAGGATGGAATGGACCAGCCGGGGTCTGATGGGAAGCCTTATTTCGAGCACAGGTGTTACAGGCCGCAACAAACTCCCTAGCGTTGTTGTTAAGCCCTGGCCACCAGAAATGCCTTTTGAGGAGGGCAATGGTGGGTCTGGTGCCAGGATGACAGGCAAACCGGGAACTATGCGCCCACTGCAGCACCTGAGACTGGGCAGAGACAGGAACAAAGAGATGGTTAGCAGGACTGTTACCTGGGTCTGGTTCCTGTTGCTGTGCATCACTGACCACCTTCTCGATTCCCCAGGTGAGCAGGGCGATGACACGCTCTGGAGGTAGGATGGTATCATGGCTAGCTCCTTCCTCGACGTAAAGACCAGCCACTCCTCCACTGCCCGAATCTTCTCCAGATCTGCCAGGACTCTCCCGCTCTGAATGATGTAACCCAGAATAGACACAGATTTAACATGGAATTCACACTTTTCAGCCTTTACGTACAGTCTATTTTCCAGGAGTCTGGTGAGGACTTGACGGAAGTGAGAGATGTGTTCTTCTCTAGAGCGGGAGAAGATGAGTATGTCATCTAAGTAGACAAAGACAAATCTGTTCAGGAAATCCTGGAGCACATCATTTATCAGGGCCTGAAAGACAGCAGGGGCGTTAGTAAGGTCAAAAGGCATGACCAAGTATTCAAAGTGTCCCAAAGGTGTGTTAAATGCAGTCTTCCATTCATCCCCTTCTTTTACACGGAGCAAGTGATATGCATTACGGAGGTCTAGTTTGGAAAAGATGGTGGAGCCTTGCAGAGGCTCGAAAGCTGAATCAATGAGGGGCAGAGGGTACTTGTTTTTGATGGTTATATTATTGAGTCCACGGAAGGGGGCAGTGATTGGGCAGTGATTGGAAGTCCAAGGACTTACTAAATACTTGGTGTAGATCAAGATATTCAGGTGGAACATTAGAAAGGTCCAGGTCCACCAGCTCTCATCATGCGGAGGTGCTCCTCTGGAGTTAACGCTGCTCTTCCCAGCTGCATGGGCTCTTCCTCCGCAGGACGGGCTGCAAGGTGGACCCGCCTGCCTGACTGGGCAGAGGCCACGGTGTCAGTGTGCTGGGAGGACTGGGGTGGGTGCAGGCGTGTGGATAGTGACTGGGACAGACTGGAATTGGCTGGCTAAGGGCGTCAAGCGTGGCCGGGCTGGAAAACAGGAGGATCAGGTTAAGCCAACAAAAACCACAAGGAATCAGAGAATCTTTAGGTAAAGTAGCAAACAAAATCTTAATCTTAGGTTGAAGTAGGCCAAGAAGTACCACTGAAGGTGAAACAACGATCTGGCAGAGAGTGGAGTGATGAGCCGGGCTTTATACTGCAGAGTAGGGTGTGGTAATCAGGTGATGACTGTCAGGTGTGGAGATGAGCCAGGTGTAAATGATCAGGAGCCACGTCAGCCACTCAGACAGGGGAAAACACAGAACAGGAGGGAGGGGGAGAACTGTGGAAAACAATACAAGGGCAGATCCTAAGAGAGCTCAGCCGAAAATTCCAGAGCCCAATTCTGCTGAGCAGAATATACTGTGTTTTTGTCATCATTATTGAGGCCCAATGCAAAATTCCCCAAGAACCAAAAATATATGCATATTTCAGTTTGAAGTAGGCATTCCCAATCACATAGGCTGGTTTAAGATCAACATTTGGACCAAAGAAACTGGTTTTGACCTGCATATGAGGCATAGATGCATATTTCATGGGCAAAGGTTGACTCAAACCAAACTATCCCTCAGTTCTCAAGTCTTGAGGTTTTTATTTAGAACAGAACTCTTAATTTATACACATAAATAATCTGTGCTTGGAGCATAGTGATGTTTTCTATTGGAGGTTCAAAGTTGAAAAGTGTCTCCTTTGTATATGTGATGCTGTGTGTAACATGAAAGCTTAACAGTCTCTGCTCTTTTTTCTGTTGTACATTTGACACCACCATTAGTTGCTCTTGAACTCCATCAGATGTTTAGAAGAGATTGCATTTTATTTGAGCAGAAAGTTGAAGCATTAGTTTAATAATCAAGATATATGTATATATATATATGAATGTTTTTATGACCAAGTAAGCATGAAGGAAGTGACAAAAATAAGCAGGCCCTGCTTTAAAATGTTTATACAACATTGTGGATTGGACATTTGAAACATCCAAACCTGCCATGTCATCAGGCTGTCTGTGTCATGTAATATTACAAATGGATTCATATTTTTGCAGGCTGAAATTTGTCCGTGACAGGTTCTCATAAATTACAAGTTCCTCTCTGGAAATTGAAATAACATTTTTACAGTCGGTACGGTACGGTTTGTTTGTTCTCTGCAGGTCTCTCGTGGTAAAAGTGAGAAATTAAACCTGGCTCCTGTTTCTGCAACCTGCTCAGCATGGTCCCACCTTTCATCTGCCGTTCGCTGGCATTGTGCGAGCCTGCAAATAAAAACAGGACGTGATAGACTGCCTGTCATCACTGCGCTCGCCTGATGCGCTTTAATTAATTACGCTCTGCAAAGACAAGTCAGAGAAAAAACCCAGAGAAACAAACTTTTTGTTTGTGGCTTGCTGGCTCTCATTGCGCATCTCTCCTTTGAAGTGGCAGCTGATTTGAAAGCAAGTGACCCCAGGTTTCCTCCCACTTTCATTTTTTTTTCTCCCCTGCCCCCATCTGAGTGCTGACTTACTCATCAAGGAGGGCTAAAATCAAATTAGCAGCCTCTTAGTCAATCACATGTGGATCTTTCGCTCATTACAGTGCTCCCACAGCTCACCTTCAGCAAACTCCTTGCACAGATCTTATTGCACCTTGCTTTTATTTCATGCTGTCAGCAAATGAGCGCTGAGTGCATCCTAACTTGATTTGCTTCTCTGTATTTACACTTCCCATCACAAAGTGCTCTGACCTAGAAGGCCCCTGATTTCTTGTGAGCATTTCTAATTCAATAAGTCCTTTGTTTAGAACAAACGAAATAAAAACTTGCTGTGGCAGGACCTATTTTTATAAAACTGTCAAAGAAGATGCTCTGATGTGTTGCCAAATGACCTGGTGAAAAGGATAGCATGTCATACAGAATTTGAATGGGATGGTTTTGAAGAAATTTTAATATTACAAACCCCACAACATGAGTGGTGGTATGATGTGCACTGGGCGATGGCTATTTCAGACACATAGAGACACATAGAGACTCGTCAAATGCTGTCTCTTTGTCAGTGGATGTTGGCGTCAGAATCCAACGCACAAAGGCACTCTTCATGGAAGTATGATACGCACTGGGCAATGACCATTTCTGACACTGCTGGCAACTATACCGTACTATACGGAATCAAGACAGCCTGTTGGCAGGAGGGATGGTAGATGGGTCTAACCAAACAATCAATCAATCAATCAATCAATTTTATTTATAAAGCCCAATATCACAAATCACAATTTGCCTCAGAGGGCTTTACAGCATACGACATCCCTCTGTCCTTTGGACCCTCACAGCGGATAAGAAAAAACTCCCCCAAAAAAAACCTTTAACGGGGGAAAAAAACAACATCAAACTTTCACCCGGGAGCAATGGAGGTCAGTGGAGTTGTTTTAATAACATAGTCTGCTAGCATGTATAGCATGCTACACTAGTGAGGTATGTCACATGACATTTTTAATGCAAGACACTTTTTCCCCCCTAAACCTAACCATGTGGTTTTGTTGCCTAAACTTAAAGAAATAAACCTAAAAACGAAGGCACAATACATGTAACAAGTGTCAACTGACACGTCATCTGTGAACATCAAAAACCGTTGCAGAAGGCTACCTAGCACACAAGGTTTTGACATTTTGGTCAAAGTGGTAGTAGGGATGTAACGATTACCGATATTACGGTAAATTTCAGTTAATTTTTACACAGTAAGAATTACCGTTTATGTTTAAATTAATTGCATTATCGCGGTGGATTATCAGGACATGTAATAACAGCCTCATTCAAGTCTTGCGATGCAGGCGCTGCGTGAATGCGTACCATGTGTAAACACAAAGAATGAAAACATGGCGGAA
>NC_065512.1:38477753-38521741 GCF_006386435.1 Epinephelus moara
TTTTGTTCTACTCTTGCATTGTTTTGTTTTATATATATTTTTCCTCTTGTGCTAATAAATAAATAATATATAAATTGTTTACATATTTTGCTGACTGTTAAAATGCACCAGACAAATAAGCTTTGCTCCTGTAATGTGTTTACATATTTTGTTAATTTATACATACATATTTTGTGCCAATCCCTTGCCCCTTTAATGTGAAAGTTTCATTTTAATATAAGATTTTGGCTGTTAACATTTTAGTATGATAAGAAAGTTACAAGATTTAGTGAAGTTATTTCAATGTATCTATTTTTTGGACATTTTACAGCGCTTAAAAAAAAATCGCAATATTATCGTTTAACGTGATAATTTGGTCACTATAATCGAGATATCAAATTTTCCATATCCTTACATCCCTAAGTGGTAGTATTTGAAGAGTTGGACTGAAAATGAGTGAGAACTCACACCTGGCCCCTGTTACTCTTAATGCTGTTTCATATTTTAAGTCTTGGTTTTACTGCATTAGTCTCAGTTCTGCTCCAGCTCTTACTCAATACCATAAGTTGCAAATGCTCCAAGCAAACCTAGAGCTACATGTAAGATTTTTTTGTTGACTTCTGTGGTCATTACACCTTGTACAAAATTGATTCATATTTTTTTCACTCCAATCATACGGTCCTGAACATTTCTCTGCAATAATCTCCATCTCTTCAAATCAGTCGTTATCCACGCAGCTTTCTCCTCAACACTAAACAAGGCAAACCTCCAGACAATGCTGCAGTGATACAGGCCATGATAGTTCATTTTGCTTATATATCACACAAATGACTGTGATAATGTTGGGATGAAAGCAGGTTTTTTTTTTTTGCTTAAAAAAAAAAAGAGAGAGTTGAGGCTATCATTTTTTCCCCACTCACTGCCTGTTTGTACATCACGCCTCCCATACTGTAGATAGCTCTTCTTCTCTTCTCCATGGTAAAACTTTGACTCCTCTTCTCAGCTTTTTCTGTCACTGTCTCTTGTGTATGTCCGACTGCAGAACAGCTGTTACTTCCTTGTTGGCTTAATTTTTCAAGCCCAGAGGTTGCCGCTTAGTGTCCATCAATGATTTTAAGGAATTTTTGGCATTATACTTAAAGGAATCTCATGCTTTAGTTCTTTAACTCTATAATATGACACACTGGATAGGTCATTATTGTTATTTTTCTTCTTCTTCTTCTTCTTCTTCTTATTATTATTATTATCATTATTATTATTATTGTTTTATTTTCTGCTTTACTACATAAAAAGCACGCTACTTCCTGTAGTGCCACTGGACAAAAATTGTGAGGTCCAGTATCAAAACTGGTCTGGGAAATTTGAAGACTAACTTATGTTGTTAAGAACATGATATTAACTGTTAGACCGTGACAGGACACCAAGTTTGGTCTTATGCATGAAAGTTGCAGTCCATGCCCTTCCTCAGACCTTACCTACACAACCTTACCTTCTGGTTCACAACAGAAAGGGAACACTACTTCCTGCATTGTCACTGAATGTTGGTGTGCTCCAACTTAGTCCAATTTGAACGGGTCCATGTCATTGGTTCGACAGCCCATTGGTTTGACATCCCATTAGTCCGACTGTCCGCGGTGCTGAATGGCTCGCGGCGGGCGTATGGTGTGCCGCGACTGGCTTGAGGCGGAGCAGGCTCACGGCTTATGTGTTTGTCACTTTCTTTTTCATTTTAACCCACACCATGATCTTTTCCTGACCCTAACCAAGTGGTTTTTGTGCCTAAACCTAACCAGACCTTAACCACAGGGCATCATGATGATTTCGGAAAGGACTTCGGAAGAATGAGTTTAATATGGTCGGAACAATGGGCTGTCGAACCAATGGGCAGTTCCCATTTGAACACCATTCCTAGTAATACTGGTTTGGTACAGTTTTCTTTATCTTCATTTGGGCCCTGGATTTGAAGTTGCGGGGGAGTTCTTTTGAAAGAAAAGTGAGATTTTCTCTGCTGCAACATGAGCATGATTATTGTTCTGTTGGAAACGGTAAGCAGACTTTGTTATTGATTTGTGGCTATTGAGTTTGAGCTTTGAGTCCATGGTTATATCAAGATGAATTAGTTTTAGGCTTTTAGGTTAAAACAGAGTCATGATAATTATTATTTTAACTGTATTCAGTTAAAGAAATGTCAGGCATATGCAATCATTAATTCGTTTTAATGCTCTATGGGAGTATGTCTTGGTAATAAAGTTAAATAAGTGTTGGTATTATCTGAGTCGTTATAATCTCAGAGTTTTCCGGCCTGTTTATGAATATTGTCTAGTCAAGTGTTTTTGCGACATTCAGACTCTTTGGATGAAATCTCAATTCCCTCTGTAACATCCATTCAGAAGTCTGTGTGTTTAATGCCAAACAGATCTGACAAAAATAAACTGTCACAGACATAGCACTTGGTTCTGTCTCTGTTCACCCAAGTCTTTCAAACTTTCTTCACAGTGAACAAAGACAGGGTGAAGCCCATATGGGTAGCAACTCAAATCCAGGAAGTATGAGTTGAAACTTTCCACATATAGAGACCTGCCAGTTATGTCACCAGCAGACAATTCTCAGCACACCTTTGGCAGTGTTACATAGGCTCACAGAGGAAAGTGCTGTGTTATGGCTGCTAATGAGCTGTTAGGCAGACTCTACCTTGTTGTTGGTGAAGTAGCTCCCTTTGAGTTACTTTAGTGAAAAAAAAAACACCTTTTGGCCACCTGACCTTTTAGTCCTGTAAAACATTTCATGATACATATTCTTATTAGGATTTTTTTTTCTTTTCCTGATTTCCTGAAGCTCCTCTGAGCCGTGACAAGCAACATGTTTTGACCCAGTTATACAAAGGACCGTTCTTACATTATGCACCTCCATAGCCTAATTCACTCAAATAATATTTTACACTGAACAACAAAACTGTGATCTCCCGGGTTCCTCTATGGTCCGACATAAATGAAGTTGACCCAAACAAAGCTTCTTTTGAAGCAAGGATTTTAACCAGTGGGGTGTAACACTTGTATGTGGATGTCCAGATCCCACCACCCAACCAACCAACAACCAGGACTTGCCAGAGCAACATCCAGGACACCCCATAAAACAAAACCAGTTGGGTTCATCATAACATAATACTAAACTAGTGGTACCACTGCAATAAAACTAACTGGCTGTCTGCGAAGAAGTGTTATTTTCGCCAACAAAAACTATGCTGAAAGATATTCATTGACACCCTTCTTTGTACTACAATACTAAGACCAAAACAAAACTAAAAGTAAACTTCAAAATAGAGAACTAATGTATTACATTTTCATCAACATATAAAAACTAAGTGATAATATGAAGGATGGAGGAATAGACACGTAAACTAATTCATGTTTCATGCAAAACAAGCTGAATGCATCTGTGGAAGCGAACACCGTTGACCCTGATTAGTAAAACAGTATTCTAGTAACTGCTTGGCCTGTTGCACTACCATCAATAAGGAGCATCTTGGGCCTGATCTACTGTGGTAGACCCTGGCCTCTATGGCCCTTGTACTTAGGGCCTGTTCTTTTGCTGCAATGATTAGTGCCTCCATGCTGTCTGTCAGTCCAGCATTCTCCAGCCACTGGTAGGTCTTCATGCTGTTTGCTCCTCCACCTCTTTGCTCTCATCAGTTTTCTGTTGTCTGAGACATTCACTTAGCAGCTCATCCTTTGGGACTATCTTCTAGATGTACTCCTTGATGGCCTCCCTCTTTCCGCTTAGTGTATAGCCTCAGGGTGCTGGACTTGGGGTGGAACCCTCCATGCACGGTGAGGAGCTTTCTTGTCTTGATATATGTGGCTTCTATCTCGTCCTTTGGCCAACTTATGATCCCAGCTGGGTATCTGATGACTGGCAGTGCGTACATGTTGATGGCTTAGACCTTATTCTGACCATTCAGCTGACTTCTCAGGACTTGCCTTACTCTCTGGATGTATTTGATTGTGGTCAACTTCCTTGCGGCCTCCTCATGATTTCCATTAGCCTGTGGGATCCCAAGGCACTTGTAGCTGTCCTAGATATCTCCTATGTTGCCCTCTGGTAGGTCAACTCCCTCAGTACTGATCATCTTGCCTCGCTTTGAAACCATCTGACCACTCTTGTCTAATCCAAATGACAGCCCTATGTCCTTGCTGTAGATCTTGGTGGTGTGGATCAGTGAGTCAATTTCTTGCTCATTCTTGGCGTACAGCTTGATGTCATCCATGTAGAGCAGGTGGCTGATTGTTACTCCACTTCGGAATCAGTATCCATAGCCAGTCTTCTTAATGATCTGACTGCTGTTCTGCATAATGCTGAATCCTCTCAGTGATGACAGTGCATCCCCTTGGTATATGCCGCATTTGATGTTGACTTGGTTCCAGTTCCAGACATTCCAGTATCCATGTGTGTGGCATTGAGTTGTAGGCTCTCTTGTAGTCAATTCAGGCGGTGCACAGGTTGGTCTTCCTGCTCTTGCAGTCTCGGGTGATTGTTCTGTTGACTAGCAGCTGGCGCTTGGCTCCTCTGGTGTTACTGCCAATTCCTTTCTGTGCCTCGCTCATGTATTGGCCCATATGCCTAGTTAACTTAGCTGCTATGATGCCTGACAGGATATTCCATGTTGTGCAGAGACAGGTTATCAGTCTGTAGTTGGTTCCCTTCTGGGGGTCTTTCATGATCAGGACTGTCCTGCCCTGTGTCAACCATTCTGGGTGGGTCCGTTCATGGAGTGCAGTTAGCTTCTTCAGACAGTATGTATGGCTCATATCAGGGCCCGGTGCTATCCAGCTCTTCATCTTTGACACTTGCGTGCCATTAAGAAGGTTACTGGTTATTGTACAGGGAGGCTGCTGTGGCCAGCTCTTAGGTCCACTAGCCATTGGGCATCTGTGTTTTGTGATGCCTCTCTTTCCCATATGCCCTTCCAGTATGTTTCCATCTCAGCTCTTGGCAGGTCTGACCTGCTATTATTTCCCTGCCACTGAGGGAACACCTTGGCTGGTTCAGTGGAGAACATCCTGTTTATTCTCCTAGCATGTACTTCTTTGGTGTATCTCTTCAGCTGAGCTGTTAAGTCTTTTTTTGGCAGTTTCAAGTGCCTCAGGAATGGAGGGCTTGTTGTATTTTCTTGGTTACCCTTTATTCACCATGTTCCCGCTGTGTAGTTCTGCTAGTTGGCTAACTTCTCTCCCTGTTGCCATTATCTTTTAGTTTAGTTTATCCGGGTCCGGGTCCGGGTCGCGGGGGCAGCAGCCTCAGCAAAGAAGCCCAGACAGTCCTCTCCCCAGCCACTTCCGTCAGCTCTTCCGCGGGAACCCCGAGGCGTTCCCAGGCCAGCCGGGTGATGTAGTCCTTCCAGCGTGTCCTGGGGCGGCCCCGAGGTCTCCTCCCAGTTGGACACGCCCGAAACACCTCCCAGGGGAGGCGTCCGGAAGGTATCCTTACCAGATGCCCGAACCACCTCAACTGGCTCCTCTCAATGTGGAGGAGCAGCGGCTCTACTCCGAGTCCCTCCCGGATGTCCGAGCTCCTCACCCTATCTCTAAGGCTGAGCCCAGCCACTCTGCGGAGGAAACTCATTTCAGCCGCTTGTACTCGCGATCTCATTCTTTTGGTCACTACCCAGAGCTCGTGACCATAGGTGAGGGTTGGAACGTAGATCGACCGGTAAATCAAGAGCTTTGCTTTTTGGCTCAGCTCCCTCTTCACCACAACGGACCGGTTAAGCGCCTGCATCACTGCTGACGCCGCCCCAATCCGCCTGTAAATCTCCCGCTCCATCCTACCCTCACTCGTGAACAAGATCCCGAGATACTTAAACTCCTCCACCTGAGGAAGGACCTCCCCCCCGACCTGGAGTGGGCAATTCACCCTTTTCCGGCTGTGGACCATGGCCTCAGACTTGGAGGTGCTGATTCTCATCCCAGCTGCTTCACACTCGGCTGCGAACCGTCCCAGCAAGAGCTGGAGGTCACTGTTCGATGGAGCTAGGAGGACCACGTCATCCGCAAAAAGCAGGGACGAGATCCTCCCTTCATCGAACCTGACACCCTCCACCACTCAGCTGCACCTAGAAATTCTGTCCATTAAAGTTATGAACAGAACTGGTGACAAAGGGCAGCCCTGGCGGAGTCCAACCCTCACCGGGAACAGGTCCGACTTACTGCCAGCCACGCGAACCAGACTCATGCTCCTTCGGTACAGGGACTGGATGGCCCTTAGCAAGGGGCCACCAACCCCATACTCCCGGAGCACCCCCCACAGGATGCCCCTGGGGACACGGTCGTAAGCCTTCTCCAAATCCACAAAACACATGTGGACTGGTTGGGCAAACTCCCATGCCCCCTCCAGCACCCTGGCGAGGGTAAAGAGCTGGTCCACGGTTCCGCGTCCGGGACGAAAACCACATTGCTCCTCCTCAATCCGAGGTTCAACTATCGACCGGACCCTCTTCTCCAGCACCCTGGAGTAAACCTTACCGGGTAGGCTGAGGAGTGTGATCCCCCTGTAGTTGGAACACACCCTCTGGTCCCCTTTCTTGAAAATGGGAACCACCACCCCGGTCTGCCACTCCAGAGGCACTGCCCCCGATGTCCACGCAATGTTGCAGAGGCGTGTCAGCCAGGACAGCCCTACAACATTCAGAGCCTTGAGATATCCAGGACGAATCTCATCCACCCCCGGGGCTCCGCCGCCTTGGAGCTGTTTCACTACCTCAGCAACTTCTGCCCCAGAAATTGGACAACCCACCCCCGAGACCCCCGTCTCTGTTTCCTCACTGGAATACGTGTTGGTGGGATTGAGGAGCTCCTCAAAGTATTCCTTCCACCGCCCGACAATGTCCCCAGTTGACGTCAGCAGCTCCCTGCCCCCACTGTAAACAGTGTGAGCAAGTTGCCGCCTTCCCCCCCTGAGGCGCCGGATGGTTTGCCAGAACCTCTTTGGAGCCTATCGATAGTCTTCCTCCATGGCCTCACCGAACTCCTCCCACGCCCGAGTTTTTGCCTCCACGACTGCTGCCGCTTCGCTCCGCTTGGCCCGCCAGTACCCATCAGCTGCTTCCGGAGACCCACAGACAAACCATGCCCTGTAGGCCTCCTTCTTCAGTCTGACGGCTCCCCTCACCTCTGGTGTCCACCAGCGGGTTCGGGGATTACCGCCGCGACTGGCCCCAGCGGCCTTAAGGCCACAGCTCGCCACAGCTCGCAACCGCCGCCTCGACAATGGCAGAGCGGAACAAGGCCCATCCTCTGCCCTCGGGATGCGGTCGAAGCTCTCCCGGAGGTGGGAGTGGAAGATCATCTGGACAGGTTCTTCCACCAGGCGTTCCCAGCAGACCCTCACTGTGCGTTTAGGCCTGCCAGGTCTGTGCGGCATCTTCCCCCGCCATCTGATCCAACTCACCACCAGGTGGTCAGTTGACAGCTCTGCTCCTCTCTTCACCCGAGTGTCCAGAACATATGGCCGCAGGTCAAATGATACGACTACAAAGTCAATCATTGACCTGCAACCTAGGCTGTCCTGGTGCCACGTGCACCGATGGACATCCTTATGTTTGAACATGGTGTTAGTTATGGCCAAACTGCGACCCGCACAGAAGTCCAATAACTGAACACCACTCGGGTTCAGATCGGGCAGGCCGTTCCTCCCAATCACGCCCCTCCAGGTCCCGCTGTCATTGCCCATGTGAGCGTTGAAGTCCCCCAGCAGAACAATGGAGTACCCGGTCGGGGCACTGTCCAGCACCCGTCCCAGGGACTCCAAAAAGGGTGGGTACTCTGAACTGTTGTTCGGCGCATAAGCGCAGACAACAGTCAGGACCCGTTCCCCGACCCGAAGGTGCAGGGAAGCAACCCTTTCGTCTACCAGGGTAAACCCCAAGGTACAGACAGAGAGTCTGGGGGCTATCAGAAAGCCCACCCCGGCCCTCCGCCTCTCACCCGGAGCAACTCCAGCGAAGGAGAGAGTCCAACCCCTCTCAAGGACTTGGCTTCCAGAGCCGGAACTATGTGTCGAGGTGAGGCCGACTATATCTAGCCGGTAGCGCTCAACCTCTTCCACAAGCTCCAGCTCCTTCCCCGCCAGAGAGGTGACATTCCGGGCCTGGGCCCCGGTAACCCTCCGGGCCGGGTACATGTGTCCCTGTTTTTATCCATCATGAAAGGTCTTTTGAACCGTTCTCCGTCTGACCCTTCGCCCAGAACCAATCTGCCATGGGAAACCCTACCAGGGGCAAAATGCCCCCGACATCATAGCTCCTAGGGTCATTAGGGCACTCAAACTCCTCCACCACAATAAGGTGACGGTTCTCGGTTTAGTTTAGTTTAGTTTATTTCGGTCATTTTCAAAATATGGACTCAAATACAACAGAGAAGGAAAGAAAACAACAAATAAACCTGAAGTCAATGCTAATATAGCATTACACCAAAATACAAACAAACAAACAAAACGAGACCGAAAAGGGCTCCAACCGTCTCTTCCATGGAGGGTACTGGTTCTTATGTACCATGTCCATCTTCTATCCAAGCATCTCCAGGATTACTGTTGCTGTACTGTGAATCAGCTTGTTGGCCACAGTGATGGTCCTTGTAGGGATGGTATTTAGGGCAGCATTCACATCTTCTAGCAAATCACCTGAAGGTACTTGCCAACTCAGCTTCGGGATTCATCGGAGGCTCCACGTCTTCCCCGCAGTCTTCCCCGCAGTCTTCCTTCTCAGATCAGCTGCTCTTACATTGAGGGGGGGGGTGTCTGGGAGGGGATGGAGGCGGACTCCGGGGTCTTTTTCGGACCTACTGTAATTGTATTGCAGAGTTTTGCACAGCGGCAACCGGATCTTTGCTCTCAAACCACAAAAAAATGTGATGGCACAACAGTCTCCTTCACATATATATGTGAAGGAGACTGTTGTGCCATCACATTTTTTTGTGGTTTGAGAGCAAAGATCCNCGTCCATGGCAAGGTGCTATTCTTCTGTTTGTTTGGGTTAAGCGCCATTTCATGCTGAGCCCTGACCAAAGATAACCCTTCTTTAACGTTAGTCATCTTCTGGGACAGCCCAAAATCACACAGTGTATACTGGGATTTAGCCCCACTAGTGTGTGGGGAGCCACTGTACTCTATTATTGGTCCGATTCTGTTTTCCCTTTATATGCTTCCATTAGGACACATTATCAGCAATTTTAATGGGTTATCCTTACATTATTACACTGATGACAGGCAAATCTATGTGTCTTTCAAGCAAGATAATTTTAGCTGCCTTAACAGTTAAATGGAGTGCTTAACTGCTTTTGAGAATTGGATGACTAAAGACTAAAACTAAATCAAAATCAGGTGCTAACATTGACACTGCTGTAGTGGTGGGTGTTTTGCTCCTTGACCACCTTATGGAGAACATAATAATTATAACGCTGTTTGTCATCAGTAACACATTAATGCTCAGTGCACACAGTGCATGCTGGCATTCATTAATGTCTTGTGTTGTGAGTCACAGCATATCATAAGAGCCACTCAGGCACTTCACAGCCAGGGGTTAGTAGGCTCTGTGATTAATTGCCATCTCATATTCTGATGTCTGTCTCATTCTGACTTATTTGTTTTGGCCCAAAAATACAAACTAATGAGAAAAGGAGTAGTGTTCCTGATAAATTGCCTGTTAGTGGAAGGTCAGACGAGCCATCTGGAAGACCTGACAGAACCTGTTCCAGCGGTGGTGTGTGTGTGTGTGTGTGTGTTTGTGTGCCTGTGTGTCTGTGTGTGCCATCTGGGCACGCTGTGTGCAACAGTACAGAAAAAGTACAAGAAAAGTGTGTAAGTGCACGGAAGGTGCAGTATTAGAGGATATATTCTATATGTTTGTTATTCTACATCTACTCCATACCAGTGTTTGTCACTGGTTCCAACTGAAGATGCAAAAAATATAATACTGTATAAAAGCTGTCAAGAAATTTCATCTTTAAGAATTTAAAAAAAAAAAAAAAAGTTTTCCCTGAAAGCAGTTGTTACTTACTCAAAGAAATGTAAACAGCACATATGTTGTTAACTATTTTCTTATGACACACATTTGTTTCCCAATAGTGAGCATTAACAGCAGTAGGATGGTGTTAAGAGGTTGAGGTGAGCTGTTGTGTAAAGATTATTCTGTGGCTAGGGGAAGTACATTATATGATGTTATTGTCCATGACAGTGGCCATTATAACAACGCACATGGTAATTGTAGACATTGATGTTGCTATTGTCCACCATTATAGTCTAATAATCTCTGATTTAATTGGGATCAAGTGCATGCAGGTAATTACACATGTAGTTTGGAGGACAATTGTACTTTATGTGTATGATTTTTCAGTGGAGGTGTCTTCGGCTGAATGGATCTTCTCCACAGAGAAAGGTGGTTCTACACTTTGTAATTCAGTGGGGGAAAGGATTTCCTGTGCTATCATTCCACTGATGAAGGTGATCTCATGCCTAAGTGTTTTGGGTGAGAGACATTGTCTGTGATGCTTTATAGTTTGTGTAATAGGGTCCTCCATCCTCCTGATTCTGCTGGCGTCAGCTGCTGTTAACCTGCGGCCCCACCCCATCTTACATTATAAACAACAAAGGCAATGGCATGGTAAACTGTAAGTGCGTTCCATTTGACTAACATGGCTCCTCATTGTCTCTTCCTCTCTTTTTACCTCTTTCCAGTGGAGATACTGATGTGAGATGCAATGATACAGGAATCTCATTTATAAGACGACAGTAACTCATGATGCACAGCATTAAGCCTTTTTTGAAATAGTGGACAGTAGAGGTGACAGGAAATAAGGGAAGACAGAGTGGTGAGGACACACAGCAACAGGTCCCAGCTGTCAACATTGTACAACCTTATGCAACCTGACTGTCCAGGCTGCATACAGACTGTCTACAAGAAAGACATTGGTTTTCATCGTATCTTTCAAGTCTTGCCAGGGCTTTTCTTGTTGTAATCCTTCCTCCTGTTCATACTGGAAGGACAGGAAGACATCCCTCACTAACGCCCTTTCTATGTAAGTGATGGGGGACAACATACACCGTCCTCGTTTCAAAGTTTATCATTTCAGCAGTCCAAGTCAGACGAATCAAGTTTATATCCTTCTAATGTCTGAACAAAATTCTGTCTTTTTGTTTTCACAGGTAGGCTAGTGTTTCCTTATCAGGCTGTGGTGGGGGGATAGTAACAAAAGAAGCATTATGCACTAAAAACAGTTTTACTTTGGAACATATTCACTTGATTTAGTGAGCTCAAACTACTGAAGCTTCATATTTGCCTCAGATGAACTTTGGAATTCAGTTTTACACAGGTCTCCTATCACTTAAGGGTGGCTGTGGCTCAGAGGTAGAGCAGGTCATTTACTAATCAAAAGGTGGGTGGTTCGATCCCCGGCTCCTTCAGTCTGCATGTTGAAGAATCCTTGGGCAAGATACTGAACCCCAAATTGCTCCCGCTGGCTGTGTGAGTGCATGTGAATAGTTACTGAGTAGTAGGTGGCACCATGTATGGAAGCCTCGGCCACAATGCATGACTGTGTGTGTGAATGGGTGAATGTGACATGTAGTGTTAAAGCATTTTGAGTGGTTGAAAGACTAGGAAAGTGCTATAGAAGTGCAGTCCATTTACTTACACTGGAAGAATGTTAGGAAGAGTATGAACCTACACATGTGGACCTACACATCAAGATATGACACGCCACTTACCCCCTGTGTCAGTTTTGGATGGTCAGGGATGACCTGTTACATGTATTTTGTCTTTTTAAAATATACGTCAGTTTTCCCAAGAAATGTACAGTTTCTGCTCATTACATGTATGCAGTCTTTTTCAAAATAAACTTACCACATATGTAAAAGACTTCTTTTTTAGGTTTATTTCCTTTGGTTAAGGCAACAAATGTCCTTGGTTAGGTAATGTTATGCAATGTCATGTGACATACATTACTAGCCTAGCATGCCACTGTGGGCTCCTGGGTTAAAGTCTGGAGATTGTTTGACCTGCCCATCCCATACAGACTTAGTCGGTCTTTATACTGCGGGAGTTTAAAGCAACGTGAAAAACTGCCGCCACCTGGTGCGTATCATACTGCCACAAAGGTTGCCTCTGTGGGTCAATGACTGATGCCAAATTCCAGTGACAAAACTGCAGTATTGACAAGTTGGGAGTTAAAACAGCCTGGTATGAAAAGGAGGTATGTTTACATCTAGCAAAACCTGTTTCAGTGTTCATATTGGCACCTGAGTGTTGCTTTAAGACAGACTTGAAAAACTGTGAACTTGTCTTTTAAATGCCTAATTACCTAAACTCACAGTGACCTCCAACAGTCATGTCTGTCAGGAATGAAATGCACAAGTAGCACACCAACATTATTAGCTTTACAAAACTTTGTGGAGTAGAGACTGGAGTGAATAACTGAGCTATGGTCATTTCCTGGCTTTAACCCGGAAGTTTTTTTTGTTTTTGTTTTTTTTTAATTTATACCTAACCAAAAACTTAACCAGAGCCGTGGCCAATCAGACAGCTATCATATGAATCCAATTTGTAATGGCTATAAGTAACACTACTGTTCAACCAAGCTGTCCTGCTGATAGGGGCTTCAGATCACAAATACTGTATGTGTCATGTGGGAAGGTAATGACAAATTACGTATTTTTGTTGTTTAGTTACAAGGACTTGTTGACGATTCTTCACTGCTGCACCATCTGTTGTTGACAAAAATAGCAAGACCCCCTCCTGTCCACTTTCAATGCAACTCCTGTCTTACCGATGGAGAGCCAAGCAGCCCACAATCAAGTCCAAGCACTTAAGTAAGATATAGCTCATATTGTGCATACTAAAATAGTGTTCAGAAAATGGAGTTGGCTCAGGTGTCATCACACGTTGTTAGTGTTGAGCTTAAGACATGATAACTTTTCATATATGAGGAGAGGACTGAGAGGTGATTAAAAGCTTATAAAAACTAGTAAAGCCCCATTGGGATGTGATTAGCATAACAGGGGGAGGTGGGGAGTAAAATATCCACTGAGCTGTAAATTAACTCATCTTTCCAAACAACATTTCAACTATCGAGAAATTACAGGTCTGTATTAGACATGGACATTCTGCAGGACGATGCCAAAAGTGAAAGCCAAAAGCCTCTCCATAGGGGAAAGGGAGAGCTGAAGGGGAGGAAAAGTGAATTTGGGTCAAAAATTATTTTAATTTCAAAATAGCATCTTAACACACAGACATGAAACATACAGTGATGTCAATCGGTGTAACTTACACTTCCAGGGAATATAATATAATAATTATCTCTGATGCCCATCATGAACAAACATCCATAAATTAGCGTACAAATCAAAGAAGAACAATACCCCTTATACCTCCAGAACAGAGCCTGAATTTTATCATGTTTTTACGTTTCCTTCAGGATCAAACTAATCCAGTGATAGATGACTGTACATCTATGAATACTAAAACAGGAACTGCTAATAGCTAATTCATCATACATTTAGTGGTAAAAAAAAAAATTGACAAAATGTAAACAAAAGAAAACAGCAGTACCTTTCTGTAGCAACATAGCACAGTTGATGAACTTTTACAGGGTCTTGCTCTCTTGATGGCTTTAATTTTTTCTGTTGTCATATTGGTTCCCAAATAGCCCTAGATGTTGGTGTTAACATGTCTTCACCCATCAGGTTAGCAAAAAGACAAAACATGTTTTACTTCCATTCATCTATGTTTTCACACAAAAGTTGAATTTCACACTTAGCTATTAAAAAACTAGAATTGCTGCCTTACGTTTGTATGCCTCCGCAAAGCAGTCTAGTTGCAGTTACAGTTTACATCCATATCTGTCTAGACTCATATGTAGCCATTACAGGAGAGAATGCTTCAAATGTTGCTGCAAAGAAGCTGCATATTGTAAAATGTGGATGCTTCACACAAATTTTCAACCCGGATGCACCAAAGATCTATACAGTCAGCCCATTTTAAAGTGGGCAGCCAAGATTAGCGAGTCACTACAGCTTGGCCTCCCCGCTGAAATTCTACTTTTTCATGATTAATTGATTGAAGATGTCCGTGTGTTCTGTGCCAGGTTGCAGTCAGTCCAAGCTGCTGGAAGCGAGCGAAAGCTATGACGTCACATACGCGACTGTGTAGTTTTTTCTAATTACTTTTTTTTCAAAAGCTTATATCTCAACAGTTTTACCACAAAGTATGACTTTCTTGACCTTAAAATTTATGTGTTAAATTCATTAACGACATATTTGGATTTCATGTCAAACGGGACCAAAAGATAATATTTCTCTCCTCATTTACTGCCATTCATATTTTTTCTGATCTAAGGTCCCATGAGCTTCACCGGAAGGGGCGTGACTTCGGCACTCTATGGCTCTCCATCATTGTGAGCGGACACTGCGCTGTGTTCACAGTGCTACATGGAAATCGGAAATTTAAGTACTTAAAGTGTGGCTGTTGAAGTGCACAATAACACAAATAACAATAATAACAATAACATAAAACAAATTTAGCCATGCAGGATATTCGTGCATGCCATGCAGATGGAAGTTTGTCACTGACATCAGTTTTTTCACTGCCAATCACATGGTGTAGCCTACATAAAGTGTTGAGTTGAATTGTTTTAGTTCCTACGTTCCCTGAAGGCAACGTGATAGGGGAAGGTCCCTAGCCTTTTTGTTAAGCTGTCTGTCATGATTCCAAACCCCTCTCAGCTGATGCCATGCCCCCACGCTAGATTAGGGCCAAAAGTCTGAAACTGAAAAGAAAAGATCCGAAAGTGAAAAAGAAAGATCTGGAAGTGAAAAAAAGATTTGAAACTGTAAAAAATAAGATCTGAATCTGAAAAGGTAAACCGTGCAACTGAAAGAAATAGGCTCTGAAATATCTAAATACATGAAAGTGAAAAATGAAAATAAAAAATGTATTCAAAAGAATTACCAGAGTGAATCATAATTACATTTAACCTGTAAAAACACTTTTGGTACACTTATTTTTATTTTGAATACATTAATGTATTTTTCAAAATTCAAGATCAAAACTTGAATTTTCAGTTTCAAATTTTATTTTTTCAAGTACAAAACATTTGGCCCCAATAAAGCTCCACTGATGAGCTTCTCTATTGAAACATTTGGCGTTCAGGGCCTACAAAAGCACATTTAGCATAGACTACAGGATGCAACATTGCCCCTGTAGTTGCTTGTGTTGCTAGTCAGTCGATGTTTAAAGAATTGTATTCCTAATGAGTAGACCACTCTACATTCCTATTATTTATGTAAGATCATGATTATAGTAAGAATGAATGCAAAGTGAGGCAAAGATGCATTGTTTTCTGTCAGTGTTAAAAGCAGGAAATCATTGATATTCTGGTAGAGAATGCCTCCCGAAATTCCCCAGTCCCCACTCAAGTGGTTATGAATCCAGAGTCAGAGAAACAATAATCATAATTGCATCTGATTGTTTGTCTGAGTTGCTTGTTTGTATGACTTTGACCAAATGTCATTATCTGCAGCTGCACAAATTCACTAAAGGCATACTCAAGAAGAACAAAATCTATCTGTGCAGTAACAATTATCTTCTTTCCTGAGGAGATGAGGTCATAATAACTGTCAAGACCCAACAATTTAATATTACTGGTGATCAACATGGCCATGCCTCAGTGTCGTCTACCTCTATTAGTATAAATGAGGCTGTAATGGAAGGTATTACCACACAAGAAAATACACTAAAACAACTCCATTAATATCTCTCTTTGGTGATGTTTTTTCTTTTGTTTTGTTTTTTGTTTTTTTTTTCCTATTAAGCGGACAAATGGAGATTAAGAACACTTCAACCTGTCTAAAACCTGACACGTTTTGGTGTCAGTGCCTCAAAAAGTGGAGCACATTGCTTATTTCTTAACTCACAATGTAATTCAGATTGAACAATTTGTTCTCTCCATGCTCTCTGGCCTCAATAAGTGCATCCAAAATACATGCTGCATTCAAGGGTACAACTGTAATTTAATTTTTCACCGTTGTAATTGTTTTCATGTTTACTATTATTTAGACTTAATCCACTGCATTTATGTATGCAGGATTTATAGCATGCCACACCTTAACCCAGTGCATTACTATGTAAAGAATATGTTGAAACTTTGGTTAGGTTAAGGCACCAAAAGCAAGTGGTTAGATTTAGAAAAAAACATTGTGATTTGGCTCTACTTTCATACACAAAGTGAACACTAAGCTCCTGGGTGAGAGTCCGGGGTTTGTTGGACCCATCCACCGCCCTTCCCATCCACCCTATAGGGACTTTCCAGCTCCTTACATTACAGCAGCATTTCAAACTGATGCCATCCAGCGGCATATCATACTGCTGCAACAGGTGCCATCCAGCTGATTAGCGGTATATCAATACAATGCAAAAGGTTGGTGGCTAGACAGGCGCTAGAAAAACAACAGGTCGCTAAAATGATGTTTGTTGGTCTCAAACGGTGAACTGCAGCTGTCAGGCATCTTGCCTAGATGTCATGCCATCCACCATCCCCTCCACCTCCCAATGACAAAGTCAGCTCATATACTACATCACTTTAGAAACACTGACAGGACACATAAACGTACAAATGCAAAACTGTGAAATGAAATTGGTGACTGGGCTGCACACCGTGTGTACAACAACTGTCTTCACTAAAATGTCTGGGAAAGATGACAAATGGCAGTTTCATTTATGTTTTTATGATTGGCATTCTGCAGTGTTGTTCCAGATTTCACCCGCCACTGACAACTTGAAAACAAAACTAACTAACATGAACACAGTGCTAGTCTGAGTGAACTGAAATTGAATGTCTTGTCAGATTATATGGTAAAAACTCTACATTCAGTATAATTTTTCCATGCAAAACCTGACTGCAATCACATCAAATATTACTTAATTTTCAAACATCCCAGGGTATTCTTATATTATGCAATAATCTATATTTAAAGCTGATAAGAGACTCAGGGAGAAAGTTGGGCAAAAATTAGTGTTCAGACTCTTAATCCCTAATATGGGTTAAGCTCCAAAAAACACTGGATCCTACACCTCCCACAACGCATCTCATTGATGACCCTGCCTAATATATGCATGCATCTTTCAAACTCCATGCTCCCAATTCTTAACAAAGGCTTTTGTTTAAAAAAGTATCTAAGCCCAAACTAAAATAATCCTGACTATTTGACAAAGTTCTTCCAGAGCCACAGACAGCCTGAGTAGCACAGCCCATGAATAGTAATCTATCCTTTGTGTGTAAAATTGAGGATTTTCCCTTTAAGACTTTTCTGGTGTGTTCACACCGTACACAAAGCAAGGTGAGATTACATACAAAGTCAATGTAAAGATGCACTTAGATGCAAATTCATGCCAGGAAAACATGAAATTTGCAAAACTTTGCGAAAAAGCCTGTCAGTGTTGAGCTCAAGTTGAGATTCTCCTGACGTTACTGAGAATCAGAAATAGAGGACAAACTTATTGTCACCATCTGTGTGTGACCGGGTGAGTAGGTAATCAGGGCCAGCTGCGTTTAATTTCCATCTCACACAATATTTATGAGCAGGCGCTGCATTAGACAGCCAGGTGTGTTGGGGTCCTTTGTATCCGGTTAGCAGAAAAGCTACGAGCACAGGTATGTACAGCAGGATTCTTAAACTGTTTTTAAAGTAACTTATTAACCAGTGACCTAACAATTGCACTGTCAGGCAGACGCGACAGCAAGAGAGGTTATCTGCACATATAGCCACAGCGACGGAAGCATATCGCACTGTCAGGCAGACGTGACAGCAAGAGAGGTTGGCCACAAACAATTGGGGTAATGCGCTTTTATTTTTACATTTTATGTTTTTTTATTGTTTATTGTTTTTAGCATTGTTGATGTACATTGTTGGAGAGTAACTTTTATCTGTCACTTCAGAGCCCGGTGCATGGTGCAGTTGTCAGCTGTTGTTTTAGTATTGTTTTATTTGGTTTTATTGATTCTATGTTTTATTTGTCTGTAAACCTGAGCCAAAGCACTTTTTAGCTTGTAGCAGTGGTTTGATTACGGGGAGACGGAGGCTGGGCATTGTGACGTAGATTTTTATTTGCATGGTTTTATTTTGCATGGAGTGTGTTGTGTTTTACTTTTGTATTTATTTCATATAGCACCTTACATCTCAGTGTTTTAATTGTCACACTGCCTAGCTAAGTCTATTGATCCATTGTCTGTAAATCATCTAATGCTACCTCTTTTTTAAATTAAAACAAGTATTTACTCTTTAACAGTTATCCTCATTATTACGGGCCTTACGGGGGGGGGGGTTGTAGTAGTTAGCCACAGTACACAGCTACTACATGTGGGCACCTGGAGCTCCAGCACGCAACATCAGAACTTCACAGAGGCATAACAAAAAGGAGAGGGCTTGGAAAAAAGTGAGCAAAGCCAAAGGACTACATGGCAAGTTCTTAAAATATGTTTTTGTGACTTAAGCTATTTTGTTGAGTTGCTTCTTAGCAAAATGTTCTGAATAAATCTGAAGTTGGTGTGTTATTGTACTAAGTAATCAACCGAAGGAGTGAAGCAGTGATTCACTGCCGTGGGTTGCCATTTTGGTTCATGCTAGTTCAGATGATAGAGCCTCACACCACATCACTTGATTCCAACTATAGGTTGTACTTTTCCAGGAGCAAGATACCCATTACCTGCCGTCCCATTAGCACAACCGTTAGCACAGCTGTTAGGGACAAATACTGGGGCAAATATTCGCCAGTTGCGAAATATTCCCAATAAACACTCCGGCAGCTGTATTCCCACAAGTAACCTGAGGCAAAATTTAACTTCACGTTCGGTGTGAACATATTATTTGAAATTTGGCTACATTTGGTAAAATTCTTGTTTTGACTGTCAAGGAAGACAGAAGACATCTTCCATCCATCCATATTCACCTGCGTATCTGCATATTGTTAGCTTAGCACAGTTGCTAATGGGATAATAACTTCACACAGTCTACATAAGACATCCATCCATCCATTTCCAACTGCTTATCCGGGGCTGGGTTGTTGGGGCCGCAGGTTAGGCAAGTATTCCAGACTTTCCTCTCTCCAGCAATGTGTTTCAGCTCCTCCAGAGTGATTCTGATGTGTTCTCAGGCCAGATGAGATATATAATCCCTCAAGCATGTTCTGGGTTTACCCTGGTGCCTCCAACCAATTGGATGCATCTGGAAACCTCTAATGGAAGGCACCCAGGACGCATCCTGATTAGATTTGAGAACCACCTCAATTTGTACCTTTGACACGAAGGAGCAGCAGCTCTACTCCAAGCTCCTTCCGAATATCTGAGCTACGCATTCTATCTCTAAAAGCTCAGTTATAATACTCCCTTTATGTACAAAAACAGATGCATCCATTTCAAAAGTTGTAAACGACGCTACCCTCAAACTGCCATGCGTCCTTTGTGAAATTATTTATATAGCCAACAGATGGCACTAGAGAGGAAAGTATAAAACACAACAACAAACGAGGCGACAATGGAGATGGTCTGGATATTGTACCTTTGAACGGAGGCAGCGCTGTTGACGGCGGTGGTCTGTCAGGCCATTAAATACATACATCCCAACATGTGGACTGAGAGTCATTGTCACAGTTTTCACTATATATTTTTATGTATTATTCATGCTATTATGTCATTATTAAAATTTCTTTGTTGTCTCCTGTGGTGATATCTTGCTCTGACTATGCTACACTGCCTCCACAATTTCCGGTGGTACAGCTACATCTCATCCGTATCCATAAGCTTTTAGAAAATGTGCACAAAAATGGACAAAATGAACGCAGGGTAGAGACAGAAGGCTCCATTATTTGTGTCCGTATCCAACGTTGACCATAAATGAGCCTGAAGGCTGAGATTATATATATATATATATATATATATATATATATATATATATACACACACTGTTATAGCTTACTGCAGGTGCAAGGTTATCTACTTTCTTTCAAGGCTGTTTCAAAGGCAACTTGCCTAGTGTAGGAACACCCTACCTGACATAAAAGGCAACCACAGTAAATGTCCACACTTAGTTAAAAAAAAAAACAAAAAAAAAAAACAGTGAACAGCACAGAATGAAGATGTACCACTGTGTAAGAGCATCCGAGTGTGGAATCTTCCTTTAAGGGAGACAGAAATATAGTTGTCACATCTGGACTTCTAACGGCTTCTTCCACATTCCCCTGCACAGCCCTGAATAAAAAGCCCCCACACAGGCCTGTGGAAGCTACACTGACTTGTTAACTCAGCTGGGGATGAGAGAAGAAGATTCCCAGCAACGGGCCTTTGTGTGACTCACCATCTCACAGACGCAATATATAATGCCTCGCCCCCAAATAAACTATCCATCAAGTCAGTTTTTATCCTGTGGCGGAATGTGTACATCTGTGGCTGTAATAAGATTTGTTTTTCATGCCTTTGTGTTGATGTTATTGTTGTGTGGTACTTTCATGCTGAAGCTGAGTATATGGAAAGTGACATTTTTGCACCGACAGCTATTGTGAGGCTGCTGTTTGAGAAGCCTGCGGTCTTTCCCTGCATATAAACCCTTAGTGTAGGTATAAAGCAGAGATCTTGCCTAAGAGACAAAGTGCAATAGAGGTTGGGTGATAGTCCTCCAAATCAGGGGAAACAGCTGGAGGAGGAACACACACCGACACACAGGCAAGGGAAATAAAACTGAAAACTTCCAGGTACAGATGAGGATCTTGTTTTACCTTAGTGGTACAAGGACAATCCTTCATAATACAGCAGGAGCAGTACTAAAGTCTATTCACAGCGGTTACCCACGATGAAACACTGTACATCTTCCAAACCAACAACTACAAATGTGTGTTTTACATGTTATCATGTTAAATCATTTTAAGAAACAAACAGAAAACAGCTATAGAGGAAAGCAATTTCAGACTTACACTGAGTTGTCACTTTGTGAACTTTTTGTATGCAATATATAGTAATTTCTGGTACAGTTAAACGCAATGTTGGGCAAGCTACTTGGAAAGTATAGTGAGCTAAGCTACTAGTTACTCTAATATTAAATGAAGCTTCCCTAAATCAAAGCTATCAACCTCAGAAATGTAGCAAGCTAAGCTACAGCAAAATGAAAGTAACTAGTGCAACTATATCCAAGCTTTTTACTAAATTGAACCAACTTCGTGCCAAGTCAGAGTTATCTTACTGATCAATAAAACTGTCAGTCAAACAGATAGGCAGACAAAAAAGTTAAGTTCAATTGTTTATTGAACAGTGAGCTGCGCTAACTCCCAACACGACTCAAACCACAGTGAGCTGCGCTAACTCCCAACACGACTCAAACCACAACAGCAAGAATGAAGACCTGCTTCAAACAGTCACAACATGGTCAAAAACGTACATGCGTGTATGTATGTGTATGTACACTGCAAAAACTCAAAATCTTACCAAGAATATTTATTTCTAGTCAAAACAAATCTCATTACAATTGAAATAAGACTCATCACCTAAAAAGTAACTTTTTTTTAGAGAATTTTGTTTCAGGAAAATTTTCACTTGAAATAAGTAGAAAAAAAATCTGTCCATGGAGCAAGTGTTTTTTTTCTTATTGCAAGCAAAAAAGAAAAACTTGCTCCATGGGCAGATTTTCATACTTATTTCAAGTGAAAATTTGCTTGAAACAAGTATTTTTTAAGTGTAAAGAGATTTGTTTTGACTAGAAATGAGGCTAGTAAACACATTTTAGTAAACACATTTTATAGTGAGCAGCATACACATGTCCCCTACAAATCCCAACCGTGTTTACAAAGTTTGAATGAACGAGATGGACGCAAAGAAAACGGAGGCTGCGCATTGATCCTTTTGCCTCTGTCTGCAGGAACGAATAAAAATCCCATTCATGATGGGGTCAAATGGATTATGTGCATAATTAACCACAAAACAAGCAAATACTTCATCTTAATGAAATATAACACTCATTATGCTTCAGCTGAATCCTCTAAGCAAATGACCATGTTGAATTGAAATTAGTTTATCACGTTAAATGTCCGAAATTGTATGAAATTGCTCCAATGCGTTAAACCAAACTTTGCGCATAATCACACAGCCTGATATGCCCTGGCAAACACAGTTGGACTGCTGTACAGACCGTTGGTCTTTCTAACCCTAACCCTGGTTATTTTCTGAAAGCACAGAGCATTTTCTGAAAGCACAGAGCAAAGAAATGTCTTTTTTCTCCCCTGGTCTGCTGTCAGCAGAGAGCGGCAGCTGCAGCGGGGATTTCAGCACCACGGACGATGCGTGTAAAAAGACTTGACAAGTGTCTCCTTTTAAATGTGTTTGCTACTAGCGAAATTATACATAATAAATGAAGACACTGACATATTTTCAATAAAAAACAATGAGTTGAACGTTCATTTCAAGCTTTTGTAGTACAACTAGTTTCAGAATTGTGCGAGTGCGGTCGGAGAGCGGGCGGCAGTGTTTGATGCAGGAAACTCAATATGGACTTGAAAATCAGTTTTGGAGTGGGGGTGGTTCGGTAAGGGCGGTGTTTGGGAATGGAGGGCTGTCCCCCGTCAGCTTCATGTGGAAGTGACTCTGTGTAGTAGCGGTGACAGTTTTATTTCAGTCCATAACAGAAATCCCCACCTTGTTTGAGCTTCAGAAATGATTTTGGAAATGTAGCTTGTGTGGACGCTACTGCGCTAAGNATGTATAATATGTATTCTGGATTGACACAGTAAAGTTATTGGTTTTAAACGGTTAAAATTCTTTTTAAGTGTAATTTATGGGTGATAATTATTTTGGAAGCTGTCCTAAATAGCTCAAACTGCAGATTAGTTTAACTGCAGTGTTCACATATTTTGTTTATATGATAGTTTCAGATTCTTACATGCCATATTTAATATTGAAATAAAAAGAAAAACACTATAAAAGAAGAGTCTGCTGATTTCTGTGGATGCCAGGGAGCTGCCGCTGGCTCCATCTGTTCTTCTAGGTTATGTTGTGTTTACATAAATATGGTACTGGTGCTGTTTGTCAATATGAATTTTACTGATGAAGGACTGAAATGTGGTAAATAACCTGAATACAAGGGATAACAGTGTACAGGCCTTTTTTCTTTCTCTTTTTTTTTTAATGGTGTGAACTAGGAAAACAGTGGTGTGCAGGTGCAGGTATACAGTTTATATCCAGCTCTGGGCAATTTAGCCTACCTACCTACTAGGGCTGTCAACGAATATTCTAAATTAGAATTTAAATTCGAATTTGAAAAAAAAATGGACCTTCAAATGTGAAAATTGATATTCGATTGTGGAGGGGGAAAAAACACCACCGCAGCTGTCCTCTTTGCGAGTGGGCGTTGGCCTGGGCCACTGCACTGAATGCACTAAGGGCCACACCGCCCGCGGAAGTGCTGCGAAGCGCAGCGCACCGAAATTCTCGCGCAAGCTGGAGCACTTCCGTTCACATCAGATGCGCATTTCTCCACGCTGGTCGACAAGTGGTTCTGCTCCCAGCTATTGTCTCTGTCACCCGGCTTGACACATTTGCTCACGGCTCGCACAGAAAATACACCAGACGCCGAAACGATGGCTGCAGGGCGCAAGCCAGCCACAGAGCTGCGTGGCTTCGAGGCTATTCGCAGCGCTTCCGCGGGCGGTGTGGCCACAGGTCAGAGAGGGGGGGCTAGCGAGAGGTCTGCGGTCGTTTATAACGTAATGTTATAGATAATTGTTTTATGTGTTTTAATGTGTAGGTATGTAAATGTTTTCAAAGACGTTTATGTTGAAATAAAAATACCTACAAGTAGTTATGTTTCCTTGTATTAATACATATACAAGTATGTTTCCTTGTATTAGTTTGCCCTCTTGTGGATATAATGCGAAAAAAAAAAAAAATTGAATGGTTCGAACCTATGAGTTATTTTTAGAAGGAATATTCGAACGTCATTTTTGAGCAATTTTGACAGCCCTACTACCTACAAAATACCTTTACAACATATCAGTGTTCATTTTGCTGCCAATCCTGTTAGGATCTGTCATTTAATCTGTGGTGTTCACAGGCCCATTCTCATTCCTAGTTAATCAAACACAGACACCTGGTCAAGCCCCCTTGGTGTGTGATGTCAGTGCCAAAGGCACCCTTTAGCGTCTCAAACCAGGCCTTTAACTAATCCCAACTGCTAACTGCTATCAGCTACTCTGGCTACTTTATAAATCACCCACATTGGGTTGCACGCATAACACCTCTTCAAAACATCACACTGCATCTGCTCTTGACGTTCCAGGACACTGCTACTAATGCCAGGATGTCAACAAATGCACATGGTTGGGTTTAGAAAAAAACATCACAGTTTGGATCTACATTCATACAGGAAGCAAACACCAGACTCCCAGGTGAAAGTCAGGGATTTGTTGGCCCGATCCACCTCCCCTCCGGCCTATGGGGACTTTCCAGCTCCTAATATCAGATTGTTACCAGCAGTGTTTCAACCTGTCGCCATCCTATGGCGTATCATACCACCAAAACAGGTGCCGTCCAGCTGCGTTATGAACTGACACCACCCATCTGTATATCATCCTGCTACAAAAGGTGCTGTCTGGCTGACTGGCAGCATATCATTACACTGTGATAGTTTCCATCCTGCAGCATTATAACTTGACGCCGCCCAGTAGTACGTCATACCACCGAGAAAGGTGGCTTTTGGCATCAGGTGTCTGATGCTGAAAACACTGACAAAGCAGCAGTATTAAATGACTTAGGAATTAGGACAGGCTGGATTTTTGTTCTGTTGCAGAACCCCATTCTAGTCCTATGCAACAATGTGAACATACATGGAGTTAACACATATTGATGTGTGCTCCATGATCACTACCCATAGTGTTTAATGACAAATTACATAATAATAATAATAATACATTTTATTTGTTAGGGCGCCTTTCAAGCCACTCAAGGTCGCCTTACAGCAAAGATAAAAAAAGCATACATCAGACAAGAAACACAGCATACAAAACATACAAATACATTAAAATAGAGGGGAAGACAGTAAGACAGTGTAAGAACATAGTGCATTTGATCAGGTGGAATGGGCAAGTCTGAACAGATGTGTTTTGATATCATCATCATCATTACATGACATGGTTAGGTTTAGAAAAATGACATGACATCATCAGCAAATTAGTGACAGCTAGTACATACTGTGTCAGAGTAACTAAGCCCCAGTAAAAGGGGCAAGTGGTAAAAGAGCGTAGCTAGGGTAACTGAAAAATGTAACCTTTCCAAAAATGTATACTAATTGACATTTGTTGTGCTTTTAGTCACCTTTAATTATTTTGTTTCTGGGGTAGGCTGCTTCTTGGCTCCTTTGGGGTTTCATTCCAATCACAAAATATAACAGCCTGAATGCACTTGTATTTAATTATGCATAACAGCAAACTAGAGACCGCTCTATAATCCAGTGATGCAGTTGTTTTATATCTAATAAATGTTTCACATAAGCACATCTTTCATTTAGTGGAAATATATGTGTATTTACTCCATTGTGCTTGCTCTACCATATCCCTTATTTCACACACAGTAGCAGCTCAATTGCTTTTCTTTGGGTGAGATGTGACAGAGAGGGCTCATTTGGCATAATGTGCTGTTACAAGGCTCATCTTTATCATGTGAAGGTGGTTGGGATTACCATGCAGATGCCTCATAATGGAGCTCCAGACTGCTGTACCATTCATCTATGTCTGGGCCAATAGGGGATCACACAGCCTTTCACAATAAACATTCAGAGAGTTCACGTTGGCATTGAGAATGAGGATTATTTGTCTAAATATATTATAAATTAATTTTTCCCATGTGTCTGTAAGGTGTAGCAGAATGAGTGCTGTTTATATAAGACAGTTTTCTCCTTGTATTATGTGTGACATGAACTGCAAAAGAGACACATCAAAGTATAAACAGTAAAGTGATTTATTGTTTTGTGAATCTATATAAAATGTACATTTCCATTTGAGAAGATCGGTTCTGTACGTCATCTATTGCACGTCTGTCCGTCCTGGAAGAGGGATTCCTCTTCAGTTGCTCTTCCTGAAGTTTTTACCATTTTTTTTCCCCGTTAAAGGGTTTTTTGGGGAGTTTTTTTTTATCCGCTGTGACGATTCAAAGGACAGAGGGATGTCGTATGCTGTAAAGCCCTCTGAGGCAAATTGTGATTTGTGATATTGGGCTTTATAAATAAAATTGATTGGTTGATTGATAGAACCCATCCAACTAGGAATGTAAGGATTACCTGTAAAATGATAAAAATTGATTACCGCACTTTGAAAAACTTACAGTGATACTGCTCATTGCCTGGAAAAGCAGCAGCAGTCCCTCAGACACAGGCGCGCATGCGCAGTTTGCAATGTTTGGCCTCTGAAAACATGGCATAGAATAGAATAGAATAGAATAGAATAGTCCTTTATTGTCATTGTAACATGTGACATGCACAACGAAATTAAAAATTGTCAAACAGCCAGTGCATCACCATTAAAAAAAAAGCTAACACTACAGTAATAAATACAAAAACAACCACAAACACACACAACCATTCATTCTGTCATTGCACGATCCCGTCATTGTATATATGTGTTGTGTTAGAGACTGTTTTTTATGGCACTGAGGGTGGTTATTGCTGTTGGATAGAAACTGTTTTTGAGTCTGTTTGTTCTTGATTTGATTGTCCTGTATCGTCTGCCTGATGGCAGTAGGTCGAACATGGAGTGTCCAGGGTGAGAAGTGTCCTTAACAATGTTCTGCGCTCTTTTGACACAGCGAGCACTGTGGAGGTCGTCCAGTGAGGGGAGGGGGCAACCGACGATTTTCTGGGCCGTGTTAATGACCCTCTGGAGCGCTTTCCTCTGGGCTGCTGTGCAGCTGGTGAACCACACGCATACACAGTATGTTAGTATGCTCTCTATGGAGCACCGGTAGAAGGACACCAGCAGTCTCTGTGTGATGTTATTCTTCCTAAGCACCCTCAGGAAGTGTAGTCTCTGCTGGGCCTTTTTCAGCACCTCCGAGCTGTTCACACTCCAGGTCAGGCCCTCCTCGATGTGGACACCCAGGAAGCGGAAGTCCGACACCCTCTCCACACAGTCCCCGCTGATGATGAGTGGTGGGATGTCAGTTTTTTTCCTCCTGTAGTCGATCACCAGCTCCTTGGTCTTTGATGTGTTGAGGAGCAGGTTGTTCTCTCTGCACCACGCTGCTAGATGTTCAACCTCGTCTCTGTAGGCAGACTCATCCCCCCCGGAGATGGGCCCCACCACCGTAGTGTCGTCCGCGAACTTCACTATGACGTTGTTGTGGTAAGCAGGGGTGCAGTCATGCGTGTAGAGAGTGTACAGCAAGGGGCTCAACACACAGCCCTGTGGGGAGCCGGTGCTGAGGCTGAGGGCTGTAGATGTGTGATGGCCCACTCTCACTCTCTGGTTGCGACCAGTAAGGACGCTGTTGATCCACATACAGGTGGGGTGTGGAATGCCCAGATCCTCCAGTTTGTTCACCAGTTTGTGAGGAAGGATGGTATTAAATGCAGAGCTATAGTCCACAAAGAGCATCCGTATGTAGCTCCCCTGCTGCTCCAGGTGGGACAGTGCAGCATGGACGGCTGTAGCTATGGCGTCCTCTGTGGATCTATTAGCCTTGTATGCAAACTGGTGTGAGTCCAAACTTTTTGGCAGGAGTGATGTGATGTGACCCCGGACCAGCTTTTCAAAGCATTTCATCACCACCGGGGTGAGAGCGACTGGCCGGTAGTCGTTGAGGCTAGAGATGTGAGGTTTCTTGGGCAGGGAGACAATGGTGGAGGACTTCAGGCAGGGTGGGACAGTGGACTGGGCCAGGGACTGGTTGAAAATCCTCATGAGGACTCCAGCCAGCTGATCCGCGCAGTCCTTCAGTACACGTCCAGAGATGCCGTCGGGTCCAGCAGCCTTCCTCGGGTCCACGGCCCGCAGTGCGCGCCTCACCTCATGCTCTGTGAGGGTGAAGCTGCTGTGGACCATGGGGTGTGGTGTGGTTGCCTCGGGTGGTTCCACCTCGAAGCGGGCAAAGAAAATGTTCAGTTCCTCTGCCAACGAGGCATCACCCTCAGCAGCTCCCAAGGTGGACCTGTAGTAGTTGGTAAGATGTTGGACTCCCTGCCACACCTGCCTGCTGTTGTTACTTTCCAGATGTTCCTCAATCCTCCTCCTATAGTCCGACTTGGCCCCTTTGATGCCTCTCTTCAGGTCAGCCCGGGCCACACAGTAGAGGGCCTGGTCTCCAGACCTGAAGGCGGTGTTCCTCTCTTTCAGCAGCCGCTGGACCTCTCGGATCATCCAGGGCTTCTGGTTGGGGTATACCCGGATTTGTCTGTCCACGGTAACAGTGTCTATGCAGTATTTAATGTAACACAGTACACTGTCCGTGAACACCTCCAGGTCCTGATGTACAAACACATCCCAGTTGGTCCTGTCGAAGCAGTCCTGCAGCTGATGAGAGGCTCCGTCAGGCCAAGTCGTTACAGTTTTTGTGATGGTGGGTGCAATTTTCCTGAGGGGGGCATATGCAGGAATTAACAGCAGAGACATATGGTCAGACTGGCCCAGGTGAGGTAGTGGTTTAGCCCTGTAGCCCAGCTTGATGTTGGAGTAGACCTTGTCCAGTGTGTTATTTCCTCTAGTAGCACACTCAACATGTTGGTGGAATTTAGGGAGCACTGCTTTCAAGTCCGCGTGATTGAAGTCCCCTGCTATAATGTGTACAGCGTCAGGATGTGTGCTCTGCTGGCTGCTAATGCTGCTATACAAATGACTGCAAGCCGCTTTAGCATTAGCGTCTGGTGGGATGTAAACAGCTGTTACCATGACAACAGTAAACTCTCTAGGGAGGTAAATAGGCCTGCCATTTCACAGTCACATACTCCAAGTCCGGGGAGCAGTGGCTGTCTACAGTCACTGTATTAGTACACCAGCTGTTATTCACGTACACACACAGCCCCCCTCCTCTGCTCTTACCGGAGCTCTCTGTCCTGTCACGTCGCTGTGCGGTGTAGCCTGTTAGCTCAGTCGCAGAGTCCGGGATAAGTGGATGAAGCCAGGTCTCCGTGATCAGCAGAATGCAGCTATCCTTCACGGTGTTATTGGCTGCAATCTGTAGCCTCAGCTCATCCATCTTATTGGCGAGGGCAATCTGTAGCCTCAGCTCATCCATCTTATTGGCGAGGGATCTGGCGTTCGTGAGAAATAGGCTGGGAAGCGGAGGTTTGAGTGGCTGCCTCCGTAGCCTGGCTAGTACGCCAGCCCTGCAGCCCCGCTTTTGCCTCCTCTCTCTGTGCCGCCTTCGCCTCCTCCCTGCGGGGATGGTAATCCACGGGGAGCCGGGGCGCCGTGCTATGTCCGCCGGTATCTTGTGTAAGCGGAGAAACTTGGCTGTAATACTCCACTCGTAACAAACTCCTATCTTAAGGAGATCGTGCTGGCCGTTGATGTTGTTCGCCTGACAGAAAGTACTCAGGACACAAAACAACACGTATCCAAAAAGCCATACAAAGCACCAACCGAAAGAACACCGAGCCACTGCAACTGTGTGCACCGCCATCATCCCTTAGGAACTGATAAAGTTTGCCTTGGAAACAAAACAAGGTACTCCAAGCTTCACCGGAAGGCACCGGCACGGACAGTGCTCTGGAGATTTCCTCCCCCTCTAAAAGGACAAAGTCTGAAGTCTGGACGTATTTTGGGTTTTATAAGGATGCTGAGGGGAAACTAATAGAAGATAGTCACCCTGTCTGCAGAAAATGCAGAAAAAAAGTCTCCATGAAGGGTGGTAACACTTCAAATTTGATGAGCCATCTCCGTGACCACCACCCACAACTATACAGCAAGTGTACCTGTGCCTGGTACACACTACACAACTGTTCTGCCGGTTCTGAAAGGCACTATGTCATAAAATCATGCCGTGACTTGGCCGACAGACAGGACACACTACACGATGGTACACACCAATTATCCCCGGTTGTCTTTCACAGCGTGTGTGATGTCATCGGGTTATTCTTGTCCTATTTCTATTAGTTTTATTGTCATTTCAGTCACTGTGTCTGTTCATGTGCCAGCCGAAATTTTATCGTAGTCACCTAAAAAGCGTCAGCAGATGGCAGGAGCAACATACAAGTAGCATGCCGTACGCAAACATACAAGTAACTGAATCCTCCACAACAAGTTCCTACAAATGTTTCACAATAAAAGCCTATTTAGAAAATGGAGGGATTCTCTCAGCCGAGGTTCAAATGAAGCTGGTAGCCTCTGCAGTTGTGGTGAGACTATTTTTTAATTTTCATAGTTTATGTCCGTCTCCATTATGAAGAAATAACATTGTTTGCTAGTGTGGCGTGGTGGGGTGGTGGGAGATACCAGGATTGGAAAGCTCGACAACGCCACTTGGGGAATTGCACCCCAGAAAATCCTAAACTGAAGTTGTACCAGGCCACACAGATTTGGTAAACCACGGGGCAAGATGGTTTTCAATTAAAACAAATAAATTTTATTTTCAAAATTGTTCAAAGGAAAATAACTAAATAAAGCCACACACCAGTTACACACACTATAAAATGAGCAGTCGGGCAAGAAGGGGATAAGGACAGGGCTGGGCTTACCAAGCGGCAGGGACAACCAAAATCAGGGAAGGGGTCCTCAAATGAATCACCTGGTGACACTGCACACACACACACGCACGCAAAACCAAAAAAAGAAGGGGGGAACCATGAAGAACGCACCACCACCAGGGGTTAAACTGCCGCCGTCAGCACCTAACAGAAAGAAAACAGAACAGAGGTTAATAAAACATGCTCAAGAGATAAACAAACTGGTGTGGACTAAATAAATGTTTACATAAATTAAGTGGATATAACTAAAGAAATTAAAGAGAGCAATACGGTTTAATAAACTGATTCAAAAGCTACAATAACTGAAACTAAATACACAAAAATATATATAACTGAACCAATTTAACACAATAAATGAAACCAAAATACAAAGGAAAATGACTAAACTAAGTTCTTCATAACACAATCCAAAAGAACAAATGAATAGATACGAGCTTAAAACATTTGGGTCATGGTCACGAGGCGTGGGCAATCATGCAGGCCCCAGAACAGCCCGTGGGACAGCCAGACCCCTGACACACAGCAGGCCCAGGCGGCGATCAGCCGCTCCGGACCAAAACTGAGTCCGCCCCAAGCAGCCAAAACAGAACAAAACAAAAAGGAACAAGATTACAAAAGAGAACCAAACCAAAGAAACGGGATCAAAGAAAATAAACGAAAAGAAAAGAACCAAAACAAAGTCAAAACAGCAGCGCAGCCCAGGGAGTGGTGGTCAGTAGCGGGCCAAACCGTTACAGAGGGCCGCTAAAAGAAACACAAAAACCTAATATTTAGTAAATTAATTAAATAAATTGAAACTAACCGTTTAACAAAATCAAACTGATACATACCAGGCACAGCAAACCCCAGGCAACCGGAGGATGTGAGCCTCAGAGGACGCGGCTCAAACACACACACAGCCTGAGAATTGTGCAGATGTTAGTCAGCTAGGAGCTGAGTGACAGATAGATGGAAAAAGCAGACAGTGTGCAGGCTGACGTACCAGAGCGGGCAGATGGCTACACCCTGCAGGGCTCCAGAGGATCACCCTGTCTCCTCCAGCCCCCAGCAGTCAGCTGCACTGCAAGGAGTGGAGATCGGGTCACCAACGTGCGCATTACGCACACAAAAGAAGAAGACGGAAGAGCGCACCTGGATAAAGAGGACTGTGTGCCTCGACGGCGATCACAGGGATATCACCAACGGGATGCCACGCCAAACAAAAGGCTGCCACGCCGAGCCACAGCCACCACGGAGCGAGCAAGGAGCGGAAGAGAGAGAGGGGCGCGACCACACACCTGGATATAAGGGTGCACATGGCACTGCCCAGCAATCACGGTGCCTGGAAAGCTGGCACAGTGCCGAATAGTGGCAGGAAAGGAGGCAACGTCCGGCTACATCAACTTGATGCTAATTGCAGTACTCAGCGGGTTGACAAAGTGCCTCTGCTGTTTCACACCATCATTTCCCCCTTTTACTCTGTGTGGTAACATCCCTAGAAAATATTAAAAAGGTTGAGGTGTTGTTGTCATACAGTTGTCTATGGCAGCAGCTAACTCTGTGTTTCTATTGGTCAAAGTGACGGCTGTGATGGGAGTAATCGTGAACAACAAAAAGAAAATCAAACATGCTAGACTTTCTGTTAGAAAGTACAATGTGCTCTTTATTTCATTTTTTTTTTTTTCGAAATAAAACTTATAACCGTGATAATTTTGGTCACAATATGATGATATGAAATTTTGGAAGCGCTTTATTTTAAGGTCCTTGTAATAAACGTTAATTAATATGTAATAAGATGCTTATTAACATTATTAAATGTTTAATAAGACTATTTAAGTGTTAATAATAGCATGATAAACATGTTAATTATTAGATTATAAGACATTTATAAGCACTTCTAAGAAACTTGTTAAGAGTTTATAGACTGCTTAAGAACGTTAATAAAAGCCTTATGAGTTTCTTACAATTGTTTATAATAGCATTACAAACACATTTATTGAGTTTAACTAACTTACATATTATGTCATTTTATAAACCCTTACTAAGATTTTTTTGTTGCTTTATTAAGATTAAAACATATTTTATTATGCATTTATTAACAGTTAACCATGCTTTTTTTTTTGAAGAAACCAGATCTAAAGCAAGAACAGTGCCTTATTAAGCTTAATAAATCCTTTATTATGCAGTTATTAACAGTTAACTATGTTTTTTGCAGCTACTGGATCTAAAGCGAGAACAGTGCCTTATTAAGCTAAATAAATCCTTTATTATGCACTTATTAACAGTTAACTATGTTTTTTGCAGCTACTGGATCTAAAGCGAGAACAGTGCCTCATTAAGCTTAATAAATCCTTTATTATGCACTTATTAACAGTTAACTATGCTTTTTGCAGCTCCCCATTCTATAGACTTTTTAGTTGTCATCATTTATGCATGAATGGCAGCCACAAAGAGAACATTTTATAAAACATTGCCTAAAACAGGCAGTTGAAAATAAAAATATAAAAGTACAATCGTTAATACTTTCAACATTGAGGCACATTATATATTGTGAAACACATTCTGAAAATGTGATTTAAAACATCAGTAATCACATCCACAAAAAAGTGCAACTGTAACATAAAAACTGAGGTAGGTTTTAATTACACAAAAAAAAACAATAATTAAAAAAAAAAAAAAGGATTATTTTGGACTCACTGCCAGTCTGTAGGTATTTGCCAGGCTACTTAACCTATAGCATGCTGCCCCACATTGATTCCAGTGTGCATTCATGAAAGACTGGATTGCATTTATTTAAAATAATAAAGAAAGAAAAATAACATAAAACAATTACACAAGTACTCCTTTCTAGCATAGACTTTAAAAAGTGGACGTAACTACCATGACATCACCCATTGGTTTGTGGACTCCCGTTCTGAAGCCACGAGTTTGGTGATTTGGCTGCCGCCATCTTGGATTTTTGGAGCCAGAAGTGACCCGCTCCTATTCTGATCTGGGGTTGTGATATGTAATGTACGTCACCAGGGTTGTTGCAGTCGTAAACACGCCCTAAAACATACCCTGCTTTTATTGTGTATTTTACTCTAAATGGGACCATAATTTACAAAATGAACATCATGCTGTATTGAAGACTTGAAACTAGCAATTGAGATCATAAACACACTAGGAAAATGTTTACTGAGGTCATAAATCAAGTGAGAAGTAGGGTCATTTTATCATAGACTTCTATACAAACGGACTTCTTTTTGGAGCCTACTCTGTACCTCTTAGCTACATCATGTAGTAGCCTACCAAGAGGACCATATTTGTGTTTCCTGCCCAGCCATTCAGTCGACTCAACAAGACAAAGATGGTCAGACAGTATACGCTCGGTTTGATTGCCTCTTTGTCTCCAAACTTGCTCCTTAATGCTACACCAGGCTCTTTCTATGTGTTGTGTGTGGGCACCTGTTTGGGGATCTACATACCACCCTGTATGATTTACAGTCATGTGATTGTAGCTGAGCGCAGGTAGGGCACAATAAGCATGCCATTCATCGCTAATGATGGATGATCCTATCCTGACACGGTGTGCAATGAGTGGGAGAAGGTCTTGTTGACCTCTTCTTTCTACAAGGCGCAGCACTGGCTTTGCTCTCTTGCTCCTCTGCTGCTGCACACCAAGCATGCCGAACACCCATTTCCGTCTTCTCCAGGTGCCACCGATTCTTCCTCTCCCATTCTGTTGTGATGATGCAAACCAATAAAGCAAAAAAAGGAAACAACTCATGTAGTGTAATGAACAGCTTCCAGGCAAACAGGGTCCTTTCAAAGTATTTTCACTTTTTAGAATACTGTCTAATGGTATTGTCACTGTGATAATCTGCCAATTAATTGTTGTATGTTACAAACCAATGGGTGATGTCATGGTAGTTACGTCCACTTTTTACAGTCTATGCTAGAAAGGAGTATTTGTGTAATTGTTTTATCTTATTTTTCTTTCTTTATTATTTTAAATAAATGCAATCCAGTCTTTCATGAATGCACACTGGAATCAATGTGGGGCAGCATGCTATTTAGGTTAAGTAGCCTGGCAAATACCTACAGACTGGCAGTGAGTCCAAAATAGTCCTTTTTTTTTATTTTAAATTAAAACCTACCTCAGTTTTTATGTTACAGTTGCACTTTTTTTGTGGATGTGATTACTGATGTTTTAAATCACATTTTCAGAATGTGTTTCACAATATATAATGTACCTCAATGTTGAAAGTATTAACGATTGTACTTTTATATTTTATTTTCAACGGCCTATTTTAGGCAATGTTTTATAAAATGTTCTCTTTGTGGCTGCCATTCATGCATAAATGATGACAACTAAAAAAACACTAATTTTCAAAAGAGCTGTGTTAAAGTGTGTTTTTGTGTTTCACCGCTGAAACATTATATTGTTATGCAACTGTTTCTTCACATTTTATCAACCTTGACCACATGTAGTGCTCATTCCAGAATGGGGAGCTGCAAAAAAGCATAGTTAACTGTTAATAAGTGCATAGTTGACTGTTTTTAAATGCATAATAAAGTATGTTTCAATCTTAATAAAGCAACAAAAAAATCTTAGTAAGGGTTTATAAAATGACATAATATGTAAGTTAGTTAAACTCAATAAATGTGTTTGTAATGCTATTATAAACAATTGTAAGAAACTCATAAGCAGGCTTGTGCTGGTTTGAAAATTTTCCAACCAGTTTGATTTAAAGCCAAATATCTAATCGATATATCAAATTGTATACCTAATTTTACCACTGGGGATTGCATTTGAACTATTTTTCCCAATAAAAGCCCATTATAGGTGTAATGCCAATCCAATGCCTTCCAATCCACTAGGTGGCGGTAATGCTGTATTAACCGCCAATACACACAAGGTTACACAGGAAGAAGAAGACGCAGAAGGACACCAAGGAACCTTTCTCTGACTCCGCTCTCAACACTGATGCAAAGCACATTCACTCAAAATACCTTAATAAAAATAATATAGGCAAGTAACACAGTAGTTTTCTTAAGTTTTCAGACTTTAGCTTTCACTCAGTTCAAAATTTAGAGGGGGGCAAATATTAATTTGTCTTTTCACACACACAGTGCCACAGTTATGGCAATGGCCATTCATGACACACCCACTATTAGACAATCTGTGAAGACTGCTTCTGACAGTCCATAAACAATCAGAACAAGGCAAAAAGTGTTTATGGTTTCTAATTTACTTTCAATTGTAAAAAGAAAAAACAAAAAGTCCCAACTCAACACATTCTTACTCTGACCTCGTCACATAGACGTTTGGTCATGAACTTTCCACGATAACATATGATGTGCAGGATACTTTGGGTGTGTTGGATGTTGATGTCCTGGAACGCCGTGTCAACTTCTGCCTGTTACATGCACTGTTTTCAAAATACTTAAAATTACTTCCATTTGGTCAGGAAATGTACAGTTTGCATACATTTTTTTTTTAAACAGACTACGTCATCACAACACCAATAATTGACTTTTTTTCTCCCTTCAACAACAAATGCATGTGGTTACGTTTTAGCCAACCCGTGCACATGGTTGGGTTTAGGCAACAAGAGCATGTGGTTAAATTTATCAATCAATCAATCAATCAATTTTATTTATAAAGCCCAATATCACAAATCACAATTTGCCTCACAGGGCTTTACAGCATACGACATCCCTCTGTCCTTAGGACCCTCACAGCGGATAAGGAAAAACTCCCCAAAAAAACCCTTTAACGGGGAAAAAAACGGTAGAAACCTCAGGAAGAGCAACTGAGGAGGGATCCCTCTTCCAGGACGGACAGACGTGCAATAGATGTCGTACAGAACAGATCAGCATAATAAATTAACAGTAATCCGTATGACAAGTTTAGGAAAAAAAAGAATAGGGTTTGGCTTTACAATCTTGGGAAGCAGCCTCATGGGTGAAAGTTGGTGGCTGTTGCAGTTAAAATTTGTGCTACATTTATAAATCCAACCTATGACTTACTACAACTGTTATTGTCATAGCCCCAGCCATTGGTTCAATCAGTTATGATAACACAGCATTCACCAATCTAGTGGTTTAGCCCCAATGATAAAATTAAAACCTTGATTTAGAACCATATGAAGATGTCTTTTGATATAGGAGACCTTAAGAAGACATCAGAATAGTTTTTACCAAGAACTTTACAGTTTGGCCTTTGGACATGTAATTGAATGTTTGGTATGTTTTTTTTAGGCATTTTTTTGGCCAGGGATTGAAAGGGTTACGACAACAGAACATTCTCAAATCTTCTGTTTAGGATCCCTATGGGGACACCTTTCAATTAAACATGAATGAAGAGTCCAAAAAGAAAAAAAAAATCATGAAAGTTTCCTTCCTAGTTTGTTTGCTTTGTGTCCTTTCACTGGCAAGAAGTTATCGGGGTCTGCCCATTGGTCCGACAGCCCATTATTCCAACAACCCATTGTTCCGACCATATTAAATCCATTGTTCCGAAGTCCTGTTGTTCCGAAATCATCATGATGCCCTGTGGTTAAGGTCTGGTTAGGTTTAGGCACAAAAACCACTTGGTTAGGGTTAGGAAAAGATCATGGTGTGGGTTAAAATGAAAAAGAAAGTGGCAAACACATAAGCCGTGAGCCTGCTTCGCCTCAAGCCTTTCCCAGCTGACCCGGAGCCGGTCGCGGCGCACCATCAAGGCAGAAATACGCCCGCCGGGAGCCGTTCAGCACCGCGGAGAGCTCCCCACACAACCCCGACCCCAGAGTTAATAACAGGAGGTTATGGTGTTTCACTCTCTTCTCTCTATGGCACTTGTATCTCGACCAGTAGCCTACTTTTGTTGCGTTTGCTGATCCTTTATGGTACACAAATACAGTATAGCCTAGTATAATCACATATCGGAACAATGGGACGTCAGACTAATGGGATGTCGGACCAATGGGCTGTCGGACCAATGACATGGAGCCAAATTATCACAGTATGTTCTTACAATTTATTAAGCCATTTGCAGTAGACTGCATTCTTCCTATTAGTCACATGAGCTGTATTTTATCGAAGCGAATCATGACCAATATTTAAATTAAAATGCATTTGCAGAAATGCTTTTTCATTTTAAGAATGTGGCTGCATTATTTGACTCATAAATAAAATTAGTCATCAATCATCCTATTTGCATTTTAATTTTCTTCTTCAGGACTGCTCATTCTTTCACTTAATTAAAATGAAAAATAAAAAGACATTTGAGATTTAATTTTCAAAATATGCCCCAGCAAATAGATACCAAAATTCAATTTGAAATGTAAAATTTGAAAATTAAAATGCATTTGCAGAAATGCTTTTTCATTTTAAGAATGTGGCTGCATTATTTGACTCATAAACAAAATGAATAATCAATCAACCTATTTGCATTTGCATTTTCTTCTTCAAGACTGCACATTTTATACCATAATCAAAAAGAAAACAAAGAAGACATTGCTATTTCATTTTCGTGGTCTGCCCTGCAAAATAGTGCCCATAATTCGAAAATGATTTGGCAATGTGAGCGGCTCAGGAGAGTGATGTCAGTAGCCGCTCTTCTTCAGCTCCGTGCTGACCATGGTGCTACCCATCTAATATGGTAGGGGGCGGTGTGCACATTTGATACATGGATGCATCACGGATCATGGTGCTCCCTGAGATTGTGCTTTCTAAACATCGTAATTTCCCAAAACTGAATAAATACCACACATAGTTACAACATGATTGAACTAGCAAAGCAGTTTTGTGTTGCTAAGATATCTGCTGGAAAAAATAATTTTTTCATGGACTGTTCATTGAGTTATGAAGTTAATACGTCTGCTGACTTGACAGTCATTTAAGCTAGTAGCAGCTTATACTTGTACTTATAGCTTAGACTTTGTAGACATCGTGATTTCCCAAAACTGAATAAATACCACACAGTCCAGCAACCTTTCCGGGGGAAACCCTGTGACATTGACACGTTAAATAATTGTCATACATACAAAGCTGCCTAATATAATTTAGATCTGCCCTGTAAAAGTGTGTATAGCGCACTGAATGAGTGTTTGGTGCGAAGAGGACCTTACAAGTGAGCGCATTGTGTTTTCTTATGACAAGCAGTAATAACATCTTCGCATAAAACACTCATTCAATGCGCTATACACACACTTTTACAGGGCAGATCTAAATTATATTAGCCTAAATATTTAAGATGATTACTTATGTATGAAATGATTTATTGATATTAAATTGTTATTATATAATTATTATTATTATATAGATAATATAGATAAACATACAGTCCAACAATTCCTTTGGAAAGCTGAATTAATAATAGTGTAAATATATCTATGAAACGTATACAAGTTTACAAGGGTCTTTGTTGACTGCAGCTTGTTAGCTATGGCCTCCAGGCTTATTACATACTGATGTCAATAGGTACTCCATATCATATCAGTTAATCTTAGCTGTGCATAATTTATTAATTTCACGATGCAGCAGATTCAATATTTGACAACCATATTTTATGGGTTAGAATCAAACCAAGGCAGCTTTGTATGTATGAAAATTATTTAAGGGGCTTAGCCCCTAATAAATACTAAATCTTATCCCATGTAGTCAGTAATTTGGTGGATTTTGTAAGTAAATAAGTAAATCACTGTATCTGCTATGAAGGAAATCAAATGTGCAGGTAGTGAGGTAGGTATATATTTTCTATATTTTCTGTGTATGCATCAATGCACATCAATATGTGTGCAGCATGTGTGTCTGTGCATTAATTTACATTTGTGGGATGCTTAAATTTACCCAGAGTGAACCTGATTTCTGGTGGTTAAAGTGAAATATGTGTTGAATAAAAGCTCTGCATACCCCTTTAACCCTTCAAATACAGGCACAGATTGTTTTCAGTGGCCCATAGTAAGTGGGTACAACATATTGCCATAAAAATTTAGAGAATACATAACCTGCCTTCACCCCCAGAGCAAAGCACAGATTCACATTAATGTACAACCTATAAAATGATGTATTTGTTTTTGTCTCAGAGCAATCACTGCTTTCTGTATTCATACATTTCCAGCAGGACAAACCTCTGGATGAAACAATGAAAAGCTCAAAGCACATATCTCATTACAGGCTTTTGTTTATAGCTTTGACTCTGCATGGTACTGCCAATGGATTTTCTTTTTTTCTCTCTTTACAATTCTTTATTGCCATTTTTTGTGTATTTCCTCTGATTCATTCCTTTTGTGCTTGACAAATTCTGTGAGTTATTTGGATTCCATGGGAGTTGCTTAATAAGCTACTTAAAGGGAGAAACTGTAATGGAACCACAGTGCCACCTCAGGTGCCGGTACAGGGGCAATCTTTGTTAATGCTCTCAAATAAGATAATACATTTTAATGATGCAAGATAAAACAGCACGACTTCTACATTCTGTTACATTTAATTTGGGGCCCAAGGCAAAGACATAGTTTTCCATCAGTCTATGAACTGTAAACTCATTTGGTTCTTTAATAAACCTGACATATTGTTGTCACATGCTTATTTGATGTCAGAGTTCTCAGTTAACTTGCAAACAACAATCCTCTGATATGTTCAGTACGGAATCATCCATCCTTTCATTGCAACTGCTAGTCCTTTGTGACTTTGTTGCATCAGATAAATGACCACACCGGTAAATTGCATTATCCAGTGATTGTTTTTCATGTGCTAGCAGCCTGTTGTACAGTACTGTAAGTACTGCTGGGACTGGCTGGAGCCTTTCACTTTTAGATGCAAGTAATGGGTCTATTTTCATGTTTGTAATATAAGTTAATTTTCTCGTATTCATTTATGAAGTATTAACTCACACTTTGTTTATTAAACTTTTGGTGAATGGTTGTTGTACTTGTGAGTATGTTGATTTTTTTTTTTTTTTTTTTTGATCAACATCACGTATCCAAATTAATTTGGCAAGGGAAAAAAAAAATCTGTATCAATTTTAAAATGCTATACCTGCCAATGAGGGAGGGCATGCAATGGCTAACTTTTTGTTTCACAATGTATAGTGTCCGTTTGACTGAGACACTTTCTTGACCGTAGGCAGGAGATCCACACTGATACCTGGCACTGCCCTTCTCTGTCTTTATTCAGCCTTGTCTTTAGTGATAATGACACAATTGAAACCCTTAAAGATACTCAAAAGTTCACTGGAAGAAAGGGTACCTTATCAGCTCTGCTCCCCATTACACAAAACAAAGCCTTTCCCCCTGGAATGGCAAGAACATACAGTGCTGGCATGACCAGGGTTTCAGGATTATCAGTGATCTGTTCAAGGCCGAGACTTGTTTTATTGAACAACTTTAAGCTAAATATGGCATACCATCTAAACATTTTTATGATTGTCAACAGATTAGACATTATACCAGCAGTCTCAATTTTCCCACACCTCAGCCAATAGTGTTTGCAAATGATTTATTTTTGTTACAATTTCACTTTAATAAAATTTTTATATCTCACCTCTGAAAGATTACAATCCCTAAACACATTCAACATTGACAGAATTAAAGGCATGTGGGAGAGGGACCTGGATACTGAGTTTGGGGAGGTGGCATGGTCTTATGCAGTAGAGTCGATAGAGAAAATCTTTTTGTGCAGCAGGCTAACAGCAAGTCAGCACAGGATCCTTCTCAGATTGCAGCGCACTCCCTAGTCGCTTAACACTTTTCATCCCGGGATCTCTCCCCTGTACGTCAAGTGGAAGTAAGAGGTTAGATCTCACATACACTGCGTTTGGCGCTGCCCTTTGATACTTTATTTCTGGGAAAAAGTCGCACAGGAATTCTGTTTTTGATAAGGAAATACAAATGAATCCTGGTCTGTTCCTGCTGTATTATTCAATTGAAGGGCTCTCTTTGACCAGCAAAAACTCTTGAAGAAGCTCCTATTAGCAAAACAATGCATCTTATTTCAGTGGATTCAGCCCAGACATCCTATTGTTAACCAGTGGTATGGAGAACTTTTTAAAGTTCTGCCAATGGAGCACTTGGGCTCAGTCTTAAAGGGGAATGAGAGAGCTTTTGATAAGTTGTGGGCACCTTTTCTAAATTACCTTCAAAATTGCACAGCATACCTATTACGCAGGGGGCATTGCACTGTAGACCGGCATCCTTATAGTACCCCTGTGAATGTCTAAAGCTCTCTCCTGGGTATTTTGCTGCTCTGAATCAGTTGTGTACCCCTTGATCTGAGCAATTTATTCAAGCTCTGTGATCTCCATAAACTGGGTCTTAATCCCACTTGATTCAATTGGGAGAGAGAACTCCACAAATATACCTATTGTTTGAGTGGTGAGACTGTGAGACCCACATTACTGACCATACACTAAGCTATCATTGATGACTATCAGAATGTACAGTGATTTAACACTTGATATGTCACACACATCACCGTACCTTCTGAGTTTGCTGTTGACTGTTCCAGTGGAGGCATGCCGGGTGTCTTCCCTGACACAGAGGTCTCTCCGATGATGCAAGCAATGCGTCCTTTTATGTCCTTTGAGGCCTTTGATTTACCGCTAATGAGAAAATATTAATTTTCTCAACCCTAGAAAATTAAAATTTAAAATAAAATAATAAAATAACTTCATTGTCAGAATTGGAAAAGTCTCTCTCTCTCTCTCTCTCTCTCTCTCTCTCTCTCTCTCTCTAAGTTCACTTGGTTTGACACGGTCCCGGTCCTGTGGTCTTTCAGCCATCCACCACTCTGACAACACATGAGAAAGCCTGCTTCAGATGATGGGCTTCAAGATTGCATTGGTTAATAATATTTGGACTACAAACGGAAATCAGAACAGTAGTAGTTTATTGAGATTCTTCAGCACTAAAGCAGCAATTCAGTATTACATATCCATATAGTTCAAGGTCATAAGAGACAGGCTTAAAAAAGACTGGTCAAGTTTCAAAAAACACTTCCCAAAATTCAACATCTTCATTAGACTCTCCATGCCAGATTAATTCTCACACACACTCTGAGTATTCAACATAATAGCTTAACCCTTAGATGTATATGTGGGTCAAAAATGCCCTGGTGAGGTTTTTATCTTGTGATATCTTCGTAATGAAAAGTTGTTATCATTTCATATTCCAGCTATTCCTCAAAAAACATGTTATTGATATCATGCCAAGTACCTTTTATACATTTTACAAAATTCTATTTTTTTTAAGTGGGTCAAAAATGACCTGCATTCATTTCCTATGGAATCATGGGAATCTTTGAATCTTATCAACTGTGACTGTCAGGAATTTATATTTTGTGGACCACACAGACTGTATCTTAAGTGTCACCCCTTAAGAAGATTATTTTACACAGCAAGACCTGATGCATGTAAGTAGCTATTATCTTCATTTTTTACCTCAGAAATATGTGTGCGTGTCATTCATGACTAATCTGTGAAAGACCTATGTCTTATTATCATGTGTCAACAAATTAACACTGGCTAGCTAACTAAGCTAGCTAACATTACTGTATGTAGCTACTGTGTGTGTGTGTGTGTGTGTGTGTGTGTGTGTCATTTCATTCATGAATATTGTGTGAAAGAGTATGTCTTTCTTATCATCTATCATCAAATTTGCCTATTTTATAGTTTGCGAAACTAGCTAGCTAACCAAGCTAGCTAACATTAGCTAGATAGATAGATGTGCTTTACTGTATGTATTGCACATGTGTGTGTGTGTGTGTGTGTATGAGGGGTCAAACGTTTCACCCAACCACACTACAACACGTCACTTGCGCAACCTACTTAGGACACATCAGATCTAATCAAACCGCGTGAGCGCACACACACATAGGGTTACTATGGAGACACGAGTGTTATACACACGCCCGCTACATGATGCGCAGGCGTTGTGCGCTCCACTCACACAACACGCTCACACGTCTTATCAGTACGCGTGCACAGCGCGTTACAAACGCTACACATACACTACACCTTCGTGTCTACGCACGCACGTCCGATTAGCAGAGTTAGCATAGCGATGCTACGTGTCACACGTCCGTAACACGACGCGTTGTTGCTTCAAGAAATGACACTTTTGACCCCTGTGATACATGACGTGTCTACGCACGCACGTCTGATTAGCAGAGTTAGCATAGCGATGCTACGTGTCACACGTCCGTAACACGACGCGTTGTTGCTTCAACAGCTGACACTTTTGACCCCTCTGATTACATGACGTGTCTACGCACACACGTCTGATTAGCATAGCAAGCTAGTTAGCATAGCGATGCTA
>NC_065512.1:38522684-38524962 GCF_006386435.1 Epinephelus moara
CTACATATTGATCAATAGGTTTGCTTGTCCTTCTAAACATTCTCTTCCTTTTATGTTTCCTCATCCAAAGCGTTATGGCTGCTAGGTATACAGCTGAAATGGTTCTAAGGATGCTGAATGAAGAGGCAGTTACAGGATTGGACTCAGAATCTGAAATATCAGACGATGAGGACCCAGACTGTTGTCCAGGTGGAGGTGTCGGTCATCCACCTGGAAATCCAACTGAACAGTTACACACACACACACACACACACACACACGCACACACACACACACACACACACACACACACATACACACACACACACACGCATATACTCTCTCTCTCTCTCACACACACACACACACACACTCACACACCACACGCACACGCACGCACACACACAAAATGGATGTTGACATTGTTCCATTGCTATTGTGTAATTTTCCAATATTCAAAATGTTTTAAAAATGTTAAAAAAATTCAACCATGATATCATTCTTGTGTGGACAATAATATAATACAAAATATAATACAAATGATTTTTCTTGACCAAAATGACAAAAGTGGCATAAAAACACATTGATTCTTACACGGGTCATTTTTGACCCACTTATGGAAGAGTGTAGGGTCCAGTCACTTGTGCATCTGGCGGTTAATAACCTAAAGATATGTAGCCTCAAATATAGCCCCAGTTGTTCCAGGCCTAATAGTACTATCCATGATTAGTAAAATCATCCTAATGTGTAAAATTGGTGGTGTGTCCCTTTAAGGGTAAGCAAAGATTCTCATCATGATCCGTGTCGATAAGCCAAGGTTTATGACTCGTCTGAGACAAGATGGTCTCCAGCATGAAAAATCAGATTCACTTCACGTTCTTCCACCACCCCAACCCCAGCCTCAGTACAAGGGCACATTCCTTCCTGCACTGGCACTGATTGTTAGCACTGGGTGTGCTGCACAACTGCTCAATATGAACATAATTTCAGAGGCTATTAGGCTGTGTCATTCACAGGCACAGTGTAACAAAAGTGAAATGAAACTGTTTGAAATGGAACTTCAGATGAAAATAATGGCATTAAAATTGATACAACAGCAGAAAGCCAAATAATATCAGATATGTTTTCCACATCAGATGAGTGCATCATCGGCCATGCAGGTGTTCGTGGTTATTATTCCAGAGGGGGACAACAGCAAGATTAATTTTGCTTCCCAGCACCTGAACATGCTGACCAGCCATTCTGCGTAAATGAAGACATCTTTTCATGTGGGTTTGGATGAGGGCCATCTTTATTACTGCATTGTCAACTAACATTTGAACGGTTTATCAATGTGATTTGTTTCCTATTCCACCATTACTTTACTTTTTCTACCCCTTCCAGCTACAACACATCCTTTTTTTCCAATTAAATATTCTTCTCTTGCTTCATTTCTCCTTTGCTGCATAAGCTAAAACATATTAAAGCCTTGATTATAAACAGAGTTGCGTTCGCGTTACAAAGTAACGCGTTAGAGTACTTTGATTAATTTTGGAATAACGAGTAACCTAATGCGTTAGTTTGCTGTTTGAGTAATCAAATACTTAATTACATTTTCAAACAAGCCATCAGTTACTTCCGTTACTTTTAGAATGCTGGTCCTTCAGCTCCGAAACAGCAACGGCTGTCGTTTGGTTCTAATAACGGAGATAACGTTAAATCAGTCTGAAAGAAGCCACGGAGCTTGTGGCTCGCTACGTGGTCAGAGAAATGCTGCCGTTGTCTACGGTGGAGTCTAAGTAGGTGGAGTAGGACTCGCTGACAGACATATTTCAGACTCAGGACTTGCATTATGCCTGGTACACACTACACGCTGGTACTCACCAATTATCCCCGGTAGTAAGTAAATGTATAAACACACGTAGGGATTAATAAATAACGGACCGTCTATAATGTAGTTTGTTTCAAATGAAGCTGGGAGCCTCTGCAGTTGTGGTGAGTAAAAGTCCTGCCGCTATTTGTTAATGTTATTACTTTATGTCCGACCGTGTACCATGTACCATTGTTTGCTAGCTTGATGCTAATGACAGTAACGTTAACTCAGTGTCTGTGTGGTAACATCCCTAGAGGAAATATTAAAAACGCTGGGGTGTTGTTGTCATACAGTTGTCTACGGCAGCAGATCGTTCTGTGTTTCTACTGGTCAAAGTGACGGCTGTGATGGGAGAATTGGATCTCAGTGAAGGGCAAGTGGTCCATAACTTTAATTTTGGAGACAAAAAAAATGTATGCTTAGCGCCCTGTGGTCCATGCCCAATAG
>NC_065512.1:38525292-38557418 GCF_006386435.1 Epinephelus moara
GTCTACCAGTCACGCAGTCAGTAGAGTCTCAGCATCAGTTACAGTTACGACTGAGCTACAGCAGCACGGCAAGCAGCATTAGCAGTGTCCCAGTACATAGCATTAGCAGTCTCCTCAGCTGTATCCCGGCAGCAGCGTTAGCAGCAGAGAAGCCGGACTTGCTCGAACGGTCCGCTGGAAAACGGAAGATCAAGGACGCGGTGACGCGGCCCTGCCACGGCAGATGCCCGTGGGCAAACAAATCAGTCTCCAGCGTGCCACTGTCCAGCAACCTCGAATATGTAGGGGAGGGGGGGCGGACATGACTCGCGGCAGTATTTTGAATTTGAGTGCAGTAACCGTTTTGGCCACATTCTTACATACAGCGCCTTTAATAATGTGGGACTTAAAGCTTGGATCTAAATCTAGGATAGTGAACAGTAACACAAACAATTATGAACGGTTTCTGCTAAAGAGCTCAATGGTGAAAAATAATAATCTTACCTAAAAAAAGTTTCAGATCTCACTCCCTCTTGACTTTAGCTGATGATTTGCTTTCCTCACTTCCTTTTCTCCTTTCATGCATCATGCATGAATCTGCCAAAAACCCGTAGACTAGCGCCATGTGGTGTGGGACACACCGCAAAAAGTAGGGCATCAATTGCTCACTGCCGGCTCATTGACCGATAGTGGACTGTTGGCTTGATGTGGCACGGCTTCAAAGCTGCTGGCTGTAAAATCAAAACAATGAGCTGAAAGATGCTAAAACTCTACCAGGAGCTTGGAGGAGTTGCATGGTTGGTGGCAATTCTCTTTGTTTTTTTTCTACAAACCTTTCAGATTACGCTGCTCATTTGATCCATTGTTGATATGAAAATATCGATTAGTGCAGCTTTAATTAACATCTGGTTCCTAATCAATTGATCAAAATGAATATTACATGCTAGCATCCTGTCAGCAGTAGCCTTGAAACTGCCTGCAAAGAGCACAAAGAGTAATTTTTTATTGAGATTATTTATGTACATGAGAATGTTTATCTCTGCCACGGCTTATATGACACAAAAACTGCAGCAACTGCTCCCCAAACAGATCTTCCCTTTTTTCTTTCTCTCTGAAGCTTTCCACCCCGTCTCTCCTCTGTAATTGTAAATTCACTTTATTTTGAGGGGATCACTGAATTGTTTATAGAGACAAAAGAATCCATATAATCAATCTTTAACGATGTGGGAACAGCTCTGGTTTTGTTTCTAAGACAGCAAATGTAAACTCACTCCTTGAAGAAAGGGGAACCTAGTTGTTGGATATGGATAAAGGCAAGCTGCCAAGTGCAGCAACACAGACAATCACATTGACTATGACGTGCTGCGGTAACAGACGAATGAAAATCAGAATGCTTCTGTCTTCATGGTAATGATCACAGCTGACTTTTCCTTGATGACTTGTGCAGTTCAGGGGTGCATTATTCCGCTCTCCCTGACCTAACCACAGGCCATGGCTGCTGAAGAAACCTCAATATGTTCATTTTTGTACAAAAGAACAAAGATGGGCTCAGGCAAAAGGAAAACAAACATCAATTTAAGAGATGATTATTTTTATTGTTCTTCACATTATGCATGCACGTGTTTTTCTTTAAAAGAGCCTCATTGTGTCTGGTTTTTACCTCAAAGAAATGAGTGGGTGGATATGGAGACAGAGAGATTCAGAGGGGATAAAAGGAATGGGGAATAACAGGGATACAAACAAAAAAAGTGTTAATTATATTCTCTGGCTCTGCTTATTTTGCCTTTTTTTCCAGGTCGAATGATAACTGACATTGAAATCTGATGGCAAAAAGGTACACTCCCTTTTCCCTGAGACACACATCTACACGTGTGCACGCACAACCCCCCATCCCATCCCACTGCACACATCATAGCCACAGCAGAACATGCTCGCCGGGAGGGCTGACATAATTGTATTAATTGTTAACATAATGATGCATTTATGTTTAATGCCTACCTTCTGGTAATTACCAAGGAGGTACCTTAAGGCCTGGAACCTGGGCCTCCTCCTCTCTTCCCTTGACTGTTCCATGAATATCATTCCCTTTGTTATTACTCTGGCTGCTGCCTTTGCAGCTTCAAAGACTTTCATCATTTTGTCTGTAAGAGCCAGTCTCTCTCTCTCTCTCTCTCTCTCTCAGGTGCACCACAGAAATGTATCATTAAGTCATCATAGCTTAATTTGTCTGGTCTAGCTCTATGGCATCCTGTGAAGTCCCTTTGACACACAGAATACTAAATGTATGCCTTGGATTAAACTTTAAAAAGGCAAAAAGAAGAAGGAGCAAGAACCTCACTTAAAGCTTATATTTGCTTTGATTTGGATCTTGCAGGTTTTAAGAAAAGCTTTAAGCAATTAAAGGAACATAAATACGCTCATGAAACAGTGTGAAAATCCAAAGCACATAATGTATGTCGTCACACTTATTTGCAATTTGACAGTTCAATGAGAAAATCAGTGACAATCTCACGTATGTGCAGTAAGTTTAGACCTGGCGTCAGGGTGTGTTTAGCTTAGAATTGTATGAAGACTGAAAACAGCTAGCCTGGCTCTGTCCAGAGTGTGAAAAAAAAATTACTTACGCCAGGGCCACACCAGACGCGGAAGCACTGCGAATAGCCTCGAAGCGCAGAGAAGCAAAGCCAGTTTCCTTTCGGCGCCCATGTTAACTGATTGTGTCATCCACACCGGCTGCGCCGCGCAGCTCCGTGGCCAGCGCTGCAGCGATTGTTTCGGCATCTGGTCTATTTTCTGCGCGAGCCGCAAGCGAATGTGTCAAGCCGGGCAGGAATATAGGCTATACATATTAGTCAGTGGTATCTAAACAGAACACACACACACACTCACATCCACTAACACACACACACACACACACACACACAAGAAAGAGAGAGAGAGAGAAAGAGAGAGAGAGAGAGAGAGAGTGAGTGTGGGCCGGATATAGGGGGTGGGGGTTGGGGCACACACACACAAACAGAGAGAGATACCCATGATGGAAAAAGAAGCCCCAAATGTGACGGAGACAACAGCTGGGAGCAGAAGCGCTTGTCCACCGGCGTGGAGAAATGCGTGTCTGGTGTGAACGGGCTCGCGCGAGAATTTCGGTGCGCTGCGCTTCGCAGCACTTCGCTGGCAGTGTGGCCCTGGCGTAAGTGTGCTTTAGATTTGTTGATTGGTGTATTTGTTCTCTTTGGATGGAGCCAGGCTAGCTGTTTGCCCCCTGCCTCAACTCTTTATGCTAAGCTGGGCTAAACATGTTGTGACTCCTGGAGTTGGTTGCATTAGATGTTAGTTCAAACTATGGATCTATTAAGAGACCTGGATACACCATTGGAGGCAGGCCCCTGTTCATTCTAATGGAAGTTGGTCAGGGTTGCATGAAGTCAAAAAAGCTCTATATCTATGATATGAAATGACCCGGATCTGGGGCCCATGGAGCAAGTGTACAAGAGAATTATGGCAGCTGAGCACAGCTGAGCACAGCCAAGCTTCTATCTTCCACCGAGTGAACAGCTAACTTTAGGTTAAACTCTCTGCTAACTTGAATGAGGATAAAATTATTTACTCTTGTGGTTCTTCTAGACTTTCAACATGTTATCGATCTGAATGGATCAAATCCTGGCAGTAAAACATGTCATTTCGTGGGGGTTGTGGTGCTCAAAAATATGTATCCATTGATTTACAGACATCTCTTTCACAACATAAGGTGAGGTGGTGGTTGATGAGGTGAGTGTACTACTACATAGATGAGTATGTTACCGAGGAGGAAGAAGGTATACTCTCATATATTCCAATGGCGAAACAGCCAGAAAAATAAGTGGGTATACCCTCTAAATACCCCAGCGTATACCCTCCACTACACCACTGAGGCAAGCATATTTTTTATTCTTTGCAATCTGAGTGTTTCATATTTACGCTTTGCTATAAATGCCAACAGCATGATGAGGTGCTGGGTGTTATTTCTGCGCTGAACATTGCAGATTTTTATTTTTTTTTTCTGGACACCAAGGCCTCTAGTTTCCTGGCGCAGCACAGAGGCAGACCAAGGTGCACTGAGATGGGTGTGGCAGCGCAGCAGGGGGAGGTGTCGACAGATCCAGCTTGCGCAGTGACAGTTTTGTGCCAAAAGGCTTCGCCAAAGGTGAAACCAGGTCAACTGTCAACGCAGGCGGAGCGCAGCCAGTTTGGCTGACCGGCGGACAGTGCGCACACGTCACCAAAACCTCACAGGCAGGTTTCCAGAATGTCAGACACATTAACAATGCAATAAATACCCACAAAAAACACTATTCAATGCAACTATCTGCAATCAGCACATAAATGTATCTCTATATCAACTGTCTCGTCACATCTGATGTCAGATCAAAGGGGACTGGCACCGTTTGGCACGTTTGGCATGCGTAATGGAAACCCAACCTGATTTGATTAACACAGCTGCAAACTAATGAGTTCACATCCCTCTCAGCCAACCACAAACAACCACAGCATCAAATAGGGAGTATATATTCAGCATCTGTCATCAAAGTCAAAAGAAAAGAAACAGAGTGAGACTGCGAGAGGGAAAGAGAGAGCGTGCGCACACGAGAGAAATGCTGTCAACATGTGCATGTGCCGAATCAGCAGGAAGAGCATCAGGGCGCACGGGAGAGGAGAAACCACCTGGCTGCACAGCTCTGTCCTTAAATGTGAGTATTTCCCTGTACATCCATTCACACATTTATGGTGTAAATTTACTCAGTCACATTAAATATAGGCTACAACAAATGACCCAAAACAAATTATTTCAACGTTCAATTTATTTTATTTATTTGATTTATTGATTGACAAAAACAACAATGGAGTTGAAATACATTAATGTATAATCTGTATTTAGCGTCATCTTGGGTCCCAGCAGGACAATGCACCATGCCACATCCCAAAAATTGTTCAGGAATGGCCCAAAGACTTGAAGAAGAGCTCAAGACATCAACCTGGCCTCCAAATTTTCCGGATCCCAATTTGATCGAGCATCCATGGGATGTGCTGCTACCCTACCTCACAACCAAGAGGACTCAGGATCTATTGCCAATGTCCTTGTGCCAGATACCACAGGACAACCCCAAAGGTCCTGTGTCCTCAATAGGTCAGAGGCAAAGTTTAATCCAAGTAGGCCCCACCGTGGATTGGGGGTACCTCTGGTTTACCAGCACGTCTAACAATGCTCCATCAGATTGGGAGTGGAGGAAATTGGAGGCCATGCTGATGCCTTGAGCCCTTTGTCAAATTTCTTGGGCCATTGCTGAGCAGTTTTTGAGGTATGGCAAGGGGCAATATCCTGCCAGAGGGGGCCACTGCCATCAGGGAGTGTCGTTGCCATGAGGAGGCGTACTCGATCTGCAATAGTGTTTGGGTGGGTAGAACATAAGTGGCACCAAGTGACCCAAGGTTTCCCAGCAGAACATTGCATTGTAACGAGATGATCAGTATTATTCACTTCAACAGCCAGTGGTTTTAATGTTTGACTGCTATCTGTGTTTACCTTGCCCACAAGTGGGGTTCAGTTGCACACAAACTACTTCTAAAGGATAAGTTGTTGCTAAATGATACACCAAGTAACTACTAGATGTAACTGTTCCATAGCTAACTGAGCTAACGGACAAAATTAATGTTAGCTTGCTAATACCTCAGTCGTTTTGACTCGAGTAAGCTTTACAAATAACATGGGAAATGGTTGGTATATGAAGAGATATTCCATATTCCATTATAACCCATGACATTTGGTCATGGGTTATAACGTGAAAGGTACCCTTGGCATTGGTTGTTGATGTTCTAGGACGTTGTGTCAAGTTCTGCCTGTAAGATGAATTTTCTGTTTTCAAAATATACTTGCGTTTTCACAGGAAATGTAGAGTTGGTATACAGTCTCCTGCAAAATAAACGCACCACGTCAGTACAACACTTGCATGTGGTTGGGTTTAGGCAACAAAAGCATGTGGTTGGGCTTAGGAAAAAAGGACAGGGTTTTGCTTTACAGTCTTACAGGAAGCGAAAACCAACTTTCCCGAGTGAGAGTCAGTGGTTGAGGGACCCATCCACCACCCTTCATACCCACCATCCTTGGACTTCCACAGCCTCAACTTTCGTTGTTGTCTTGCCACATTCCCCTGAATCATGCCAACATAAAAGGCTTTTTCTCATCACTGTCTGATGCCACAAGTCACTGACCAAGCATTGAATTTCAACGACTCGGAGTGAGACCAGGTTGAGTAAACAGGTATTTGCCCCTCACTCTAAACTGTGAAGGCTGGTGTGTGTGGACCCAAGTGCAAAAAAGGGAATCAAGGCAGAAGTACAAAAATACACAAACAAGCTCTTTAATCCAGGAGGTAGCAATGGTCAAAATCCACAAAGGCAGTCAGAATCAGGCAAACAAAGCAGATAGGGAACAGGCAGAAATCCAAAAGTCAAAAATACCAAAACCGGTCTTACATAGGAGGCAAACAGAGAACAGAAGCGAGCTTGAACACAGGGTAACAAAGACAATCTGGCAAAGAAAGGGGAAAGAGACAGGGTTCAAATACACTGGTGAACAGCTGGTCTTGATGGGCTTGATCCGGGAAACATGGAAAGTGGGATGGACCCTCATGGTCCGAGGAAGACGAAGGCGAACTGCAGCAGGGTCGATGATCTCAGAGATCGGGAAGGGCCCCACAAACCTGGGACCCAGCTTGCGGCACTTCCACCTAACAGGTCTTGGGTGGAGAGCCAGACCTTCTGGCCCACCCGGTAGCAAGGAGCCGGGGTGTGACGACGGTTGGCGGATCTCTGGTATCTGATGTTGGTGCGGAGGAGGGCCGCCCGAGCCTTCCTCCAGGTGAGGTGACATTGGCGAAACAGGGCGTGGACCAAGGGAACAGAGACCTCCCCCTCGAGGTCAGAGAAAAGTGGAGGTTGGTACCCGTAGGTGCACTGGAGCAGGGACAGGCCGGTGGAAGCCACAGGAAGAGAGTTGTGGGCATACTCCACCCAGAGGAGCTGCCGAGACCAACTGGAGGGATTCTGGGAGGTGATGCACCGGAGGGTTGGTTTTGAGGATGGAAGCCATAGGAGAGGCTAACTGATGTGCCGAGCAGCTTGCAGAACTCCCTCCAGAAACGTGAGGCGAACTGGGGACCCTGGTTAGACACAATGTCCTGAGGAAGACCATGGAGCCGAAAAACATGAAACAGGACTGCCTCCTCCGTCTCCCTGGCGGAGGGCAGCTTAGGCAGGGCAATGAAGTGAGTCATTTTGGAAAAGCGGTCAATGACTGTGAGGATGACTGTCTTACCCTCTGAGGGAGGCAAACCTGTGACAAAGTCCATGGACATGTGGGACCAGGGGCGTTGTGGAATAGGTAAGGGCCTCAGGAGACCGGCTGGAGGGCTACAGGAGACATTGCTGCGGGCACAGATAGGACAGGCAGAGACAAAATCATGGGCATTCTCCCCAAGGGAGGGCCACCAGAAACGTTGGGTTATAAAACTCAGAGTTCTACTCACCCCGGGATGACAGCTCAGCTGGGAAGAGTGCCCCCACTGCAGGACTTGGGAATGGAGCGGGCCTAGGATGAAAAGCCGACCAGGAGGGCAACCATCAGGAATCTGGGCCTCTGGGAGTGTATGCTGGACCTCCTTCTCAACATCCCAAGTCACCGCCCCGACCACACAGTCTGGCGGCAGGATGGTAGCTGCATCCCAAGGGCGGTCTCCTGCCTCGAACTGCCGGGAGAGGGCATCTGGCTTGATGTTGCGGGACCCAGGGCAATAAGACAGGGTGAAACTGAATCTGGTGAAGAACAAGGCCCACCTAGCCTGCCTGGAGTTGAGTCTCTTAGGTCCACGGATGTACTCCAGGTTTTTGTGGTCAGTCCAGACTAGGAACAGCTGCTCCACCCCCTCCAGCCAGTGCCTCCACTCCTCCAATGCCAACTTCACTGCCAGAAGCTCCCGGTTCCCCACGTCATAGTTGCGTTCGGCAGGTGAAAGCTTCCGGGAGAAGAAGGCGCAGGGGTGAACCTTGCTGTCATCAGCAGAGTGCTGGGAGAGGACAGCCCTGACCCCCACACCTGAGGCATCCACTTCGACAATAAATTGGAGCTTGGAGTCGGGCATCTGCAGGATTGGCGATGAGGAGAACCTGGACACGAGGCCCCGGAAAGCTGCCTCGGCCTCAGGGGACCAGGAGAACTTGGAGCTTGAGGAGGTGAGGGCATGCAGAGGAGCAGCAACCTGGCTGTAGTTCCGGATGAAGCGCCGGTAAAAGTTGGCAAAACCCAAGAAGCGTTGAAGTTGCTTCCAGTCGGTGGGCACAGGCCAGTTCAGCACAGCGTTGACCTTTTCAGGGTCCATCTTGATCAGCCCCGGTGAAATGACGAACCCCAGGAATGACACTGTGGTCTGGTGGAAATCATATTTTTCTGCCTTCACAAACAACTGGTGCTGGAGCAGCCGTTGCAGCACCCGGTGGACGTGACCTACATGTTCCTCTTTGGTCTGGGAAAAGATCAGAATGTCATCAAGATAAACAAACACAAAGACGTTCAACATGTCTCGGAGGACATCGTTGACCAGGGACTGGAAGACGGCGGGGGCGTTGGTGAGTCCGAATGGCATCACAAGATACTCGTAGTGGCCGCTGGGGGTGTTGAATGCCGTTTTCCACTCATCTCCCTCACGAATCCGAACAAGGTGGTAGGTGTTGTGAAGGTCGAGCTTGGTGAAAACCCGGGCCCCCTGAAGAAGCTCAAAGGCAGACGAGATGAGTGGCAGAGGGTAACGGTTTTTCACCGTGATGTCATTCAGGCCGCGGTAATCAATACAAGGCCGGAGGGTCTTGTCCTTCTTTGCCATGAAGAAAAATCCAGCACCAGCAGGAGAAGAGGAAGGGCGAATGATCCCTGCAGATAGCGCCCCCTGGATGTATTCGTCCATGGCCTTCCTCTCAGGACTGGAGAGAGAGTACAGACGACCCTTGGGTGGTGCCGCCCCAGGGAGAAGTTCTATGGCACAGTCATATGGGCGATGTGGTGGCAAGGACATGGCTCGGGCTTTATTAAAAACCTCCTTCAGGTCTAGGTAGACTTCAGGAACCATGGACAGGTCTGGGAACTCAGAAGGAGAAACAGCAGGCTTGGAGGGAACAGACAGAGAGAACAGACAGGATGACTGACAGGCCTGACTCCATCCCCTAACTTTCCCAGTGGCCCAATCCATATGAGGGTTGTGTTTACAAAGCCAGGGATAACAAGAGGGTACTGAGGAGACTCAATAATTAAAAGAGAAATGGTCTCATTATGATTACCTGACAGGAGCAGAGATAGGGGTGGAGTCTGATAGGTGATCCGGCTGAGAAGATGACCGTCGAGGGCGCAGGCCGTGCGTGGCTTCGGCAAAGTCTGTAATTGTAGATGGAGCTGACGGGCCAGGTTCCAGTCCATGAAACTTTCGTCGGCACCAGAGTCAGTGAGGGCGGACAGGGCCAGGGAATTCTTGGGGGAGGTGAAGAGCTGAACAGGGGTTAAGGAGCGTACAGGTGTGGAGACAGCTGAGGTGTGGCTCAACAATAGGCCTCCGGTTACTGGTGAGCCTGGCCTTTTACGGTGCACCGAGCCAGGAAGTGACCATCACCCCCACAGTAGAGGCAAAGTCCCTCACACTGGCGGCGCCATCGTTCCTCTTGGCTCAAGTGGGTCCGGCCAAGCTGCATGGGTTCCTCCTGAGGGCTTGAAGGCATGGGTCCCGGGTGAGGAGTTGATGGAGTGCCAACCACAGGGGGCATCGTATCACCGTGCTGCCTCCAGCACTGGCGAACCTCACAATCCGTTGCCCCACAGAGCCGCTCACGCTCCTGCAGCCGGTTGTCCACCTTAATGGCTAGTTCCACAAGGTCTTCAAAACTTGTAGGAAGATCAACCATGGCAAGCCTGTCTTTAATGTCCTCAGAGAGACTCAGGAAAAAGGTGTCTGCAAGTGCCTCATCATTCCACTGGCTCTCAGCAGCTAGCGTACGGAACCTGATGGCATGATCAAAAACACGGTTTCTGACTTGTCTGAGACTGCCAAGGGCGTGGGCCACTTCACGGCCTGACCAAACACACGGCCCAAGGCAGCAGAAAAATTAGCCACAGAGTCACAGATAGAAGAACGTCTCTCCCACTCAGCAGTGGCCCATTCACGTGCTCGCCACGTGAGATTAGTAATCATAAATGCCACTCTAGAACACTCAGTGGCAAAGGTAACAGGTTGCAGTTCAAAAGTTAGCGAGCAAAGAGTCAAAATGGAGCGGCATGTTACAGGAGTGCCATCATACCTCTCGATGGGGGGTGCTTTGGGCTCCGAACGATGAACTGGAGAAGCCGGGAGAGCTGGAGGTGGAGCAGGGGCAGCTGACTCAGCCGCCTCAGGAGTCATGGAGTCGAGGCGAGTCATGACCTGGCTAGTCTGGGCAGTCAGGACTTGCAGCTGCTCAGACAATGACTGAAACCCAGGGCCCAGGCTGGAAAGTGTCTGCTCCAGCTCAGTGAGATGCCTCCCCTGAGCTGCCAGAGCATGGCACTAAACATCTCCCCTTGCTGGGTCCGTCATGGCCAGATTGTACTGTGAAGGCTGGTGTGTGTGGACCCAAGTGCAAAAAAGGAAATCAAGGCAGAAGTACAAAAATCCACAAACGAGCTCTTTAATCCAGGAGGTAGCAATGGTCAAAATCCAAAACGCATGCACTGAAAAGTAAAAGTAATATCTACATTTACAAAGGATAGCGGTTAAGTTTGGTATTTGGACAGGAAGTGGTGCTCCAGCTGAATAGCTGGTGCAACCCAATCTCACTCCAAAATGTTGCATTCTTTCTGTAAGAAAATGAAATACAAAAAAAGGAATATGAAGAGGATCTGAAGCTGAAATTGCTGAGTGTATAATTATTTTAGTAATGCATATCCAATTCTTTCCACTTTTACAGAGAGGGTCAACATAACTGTTTAATTAGGCTGTTTTCATCATCAAAGCATTCCCATACAGAGTTTTGGCTGATTTTTTTTATAGGTCCGGACGTCTGGCCACATACTGACTCGATTCTCTTTTTGCCTTGGAGCCATCATGAAGGCAACAATAAGGGCTACCCGCAGCATGTTAGACATTATTACTGTTATTGATGACTCATCGATCTTAAAGGCAGGTCACAGTAATCAAGCACAATGTCTCCAGGGACCGAAAGGATCAAGGCCTAAATCATGACTCCCCTGGCACAGAGGCTGCTACAAGAGATAAGTGAGAGGACTCTGTGTTTGTGTGTGTGTGTGTGTGTGTGTGTGTGTGTGTGTGTGTGTGTGTGTGGTGTGTGTGTGTGTGTGCGTGTGTATGTCACTGTTTGTCTTGAAATGGTTTTGTAGTTTGGAAAATTTGCTTCTCTTGTGTGTGGATCCCAGGCCTTTGTGTTCATGTACAACTGTTTGGGTACAAAATGTATCACAACCCTGGGTCTGTGATATATTGCATGTTTCATCAGCATATTAACCTTTTTGCTAAACCAAGAAAAAATCAATTATTTCAAGGGCAGACATAGAAATAATCATGTTAGCACTGGGCTGCTGCATTGGCATATCAGATGACGTGTTTTTGTACGGCAGCATATTGCTTAATGATAGATTTTCAAACCTTATTGATTTGCAATGAAGACTTCTCCACGGATGAATGTACTATTGATGTACTGCTGCCAGCATATAATGGAACAATGCTTGAAAGATGAAAAAGAAGGGTCAAGTCCACGACCTGCCCTTGTATTGAATGCATTCATTGTTGGCGTGTGTGTGTTACATGTGGATTGGCGAAGAGGTAATCTTCCCAGACAAGGGCAAAGTAATTACATTTCACAATGCGCCATCAAAAGTTTGTCACCTGGCAGTCATACTGTGTCTGCCTGTAAGTGTTTGAGCTGCTCAAGTCCAGCCTCAGGTTATGTACACATTTTCACTGATAATAGCAATCGCTGTGTGTAGTCTAAGATCTCTTCGTAATTTTGGATGTTACCTTTCGTCTTTATCAAAATCTTACAGAGGTCCTTATTGACTCTCATTGCTCAAAAATGTAGGATGGGACTGATGATATTTTCATTTAATGACAAATTTCATGAGAAAGGCCAAAACCAACAATCAATTCATCCTATTGGCTGTATAGTCAAAACCTGATATATCTTATTCCTCTGTGCCACAGAGCTCCATTGTTATCTAGAAACTATATAAAAATCAGTCACACGTTGGTATAAAGTAGCATGCCCTTCTATTACCATGAACACTGTAGTTTATTTTGAATTAATGCATTGAACTCAGTAAATCACTTTTAGGTATTCAGTTTTTTGAAAGCGTCTGTTTGTCATTATTTAGCACAAACACACACACACACACACACACACACAGAAAGAAATATACTAGGATAACCCCAGCAACCACTTAGAAATGCCATGACTACCACCTGGCCTACTCATAGACCGAACCACTGTGACGTTGCATGTATGTATGTATGTATGTAAAATTAGCAAACTTGTTTTTTTCTGTTGTCATTTTCAGCCACACCTGGAACTTTTAGAGATATACAGTTAAAAACTGTGGTCTGACCTATCTGACATTTTTTGTTGTGCTTGTTTTATGTACTGCACTGCTTTGATACTGTCTTTGATAAACCGAATCTACCAGCATGGAATCAAAGCAAAGTTGACATGCAAACCTTTATTGTCATTATACAATGAGTACAATGCAATTATTACAATATGTACTGCTGTGGACGGGGCATCCTTAAAAAAATCAAAATAAATTAAGTGTATGCTATACCAATGATGCTTCCATCAGTGTGAGAGTGTGTTAAAAACTGAGTAGCAGGTGCCACTTTAATGGTAGCCTTGGCCACCAGCCTAGAAAGGCGCTATACAAATGCAGGTCCATTTACCATTTAATATTTTAATAATATTTTACCTTACACACTAACCAATCGAGGCAGCAGGAGACCAGCGACTCAAGGGGCTCTAGTTTCCCAGTGTGAGGCAGGGTGGCGCAGGGTGGCAAACCCCGCGCAGAGCTAGTTTCGAGCAGCTCAACTCGAGGCGCACTCAGTTTGGTAGTTTGGCAGGCCGAGGTGCGCTGAGATGGGTGTGGCGACGCAGCAGGGGGAGGTGTCGACCCTGTTTACACTTGGATTTAAAATGTGTTTCAGTGAAGCTAACACAAGAAGACAGCCAAGACAGATTGCAGCCCACACCTTTGTCTATTATGTTACTCAGCGGTGTCCAGTTGACTACTTGTGTTTGGATTTCGTTACTGTCTGCATCACTTCCACTATAAGGTCAAGGACCCTGCCCATAGTTATTATTTATCCACTCTTGTCAGTCATGTTTGCGGCTGTGTCACTACAACTGTCAACATAATCCAACACATCTCCTTCCATAGGACAAAATGATGAACAGTCATTTAGCTCTCTGTCCAATTTGTCATAAAATAGGCAAGTCATAGAGCATTGGCACGCTGTCAACAAAACAATCAGCATGTCTTGCATTGTTGATGGATTTTCCTGTTATGTCCGTCCTTGTCGGGGATGCATCAGGACGCATTTGCGTTTACACTACAAATGTTATGTGGTCAAATGCATCCCAGACCACCTCAGTACTTGGTTTGAGTGATCAAATCACAATGCATCTCAGTGGTCGTTTACAGATGTATTTAGCGCTGTTCAACTATGAAGACACATTTTAAATCTGTGTAAACAGGGTCTTTAGAATGTTAGATCGACCACCGGGGACACACAGATAATTGCCTGTTACAGACTTAGGATCTGTCTGGGACCAACTGAGCCTTCACTTACTTTCAGCTAACACTTAAAACTCACACCTCATACCTCATGAGTATTCCAGAAGCTCTGTTTATAATTTAAATTGTTTCAGGGCTTAGACTTCAGTTGGTATTTAACTCTTCTTTTATTCAGCACATACTTTAATAAGGTTCACCTCAACATCTTTCCCTCCCTTCAACTCCATTAAAAGGGAACCCTGTATTTCTTTCCCTACACCTAAACTGCTTTCAGTTCTTCAACTGTAACTGCCATTTTGACTTTTTTTCTGTTCCATCCTTTACTTTACTCCAGACTTCTCATAACACTCCAATTTATGCTCCTTCAGCTGCTTCTGAACTCACTTTTCCAGCATGCAATTTGGGTTCCAGCTTTGCCCGCACTTTAGGTTGGCTCCAAGGTATTCATCAAGCACTGTTCAGCCTCCACCCATAGACCACTGCAGTTCAGCAGCCAACACCACATTTTCCTCAGAAAAATAATTTCCTAGTTGTTCTTGCTCTTTTTATGGGATTTGATGACAACTGGAAGACTAAACACCAGCCTTATCCTTTATCTGTACACTCCAGTCCAAGGCAACATCACTCTTGTTAACATCCCTGATTCTTCCTGGTTTGCATCCGACAGCCACAACAGCTTACAGCTTACAGCGCACCCACTACATTAACCTTCCTGCCAGGCGATCGATGCCATGTCACTGTTAATCTTCATTGCACATATGTGACCTTTTACAAACTTCACTGCCCTTGGTCCCACGTGATTAATACTGGTGGCGGTAATTGGATGTTAATAGGAGAGACTATTGACCAAAGCCCTAAGAAAATAGTGAGCGAGTGATTTGATGATCCATCTCATATTGATAACCAGGCATGTAGGAAGAGGGAGACAATCACCATTTGACCGTATCCATTCATCATCATTGTTGTTGGTCATTTGTGAAGACAGAGGGTCCTGTCCACCTGGATGAATGTCCTTGTTGATGACTCTTGGGAATAAAATCCATTTCTTTTGTCTCTTTAGATGGCAAGCTTGCATACTCTTCATTTTTAGATTTTAGGCTTAGTATCTATGTGAAAAGGACTGAGTGACATAACAATTTAACAAAGAAACTGTTTTTCAAAAGTATGCAATTTGGTTTTGTGTTGTATCTATTTTAAAGAAGATTCCCAGCTACAGCGCTTATGCCTGTGAACTAAAGCAAAGAGTTTGCTCTTTTTTATCTGAGCTGCTCCACAGATTCTGTATTTCATAGTAAGTGCCACAGAAATATGATTGTAGTAGAGTAGTAGAGTTAAAAAAACCAAAAAAACACTATGGCCTTGACACACCAGGATTTCAATCAATGAATGTTTTTGGTAAAATGCATTCATACCAACAGAATTGCCACAATCAGACAACCCTCTGAATGACAAAAAATGAATCCATGCAAATGTTCCACTTAGTACTCATATTTGTGCCCCTTTCTGGGGATGGAGAGCTGGAGAGTTCAAAAAAGAGAAGGCTATCGTAGATTGATAGTTGTTATTAGTTGAACATATTCTCACTGCTACCTTGTCTTATATTGACTTTGGTCATGAACTTTCCACTTCGAGATATGACGTGCAAGGTGGTACCTTGAGTGCATTGGTTGTTAACGTTGTGGGATGACATGTCAACTTCTGCCTGTTACACGCATTGTCTGTTTTCGAAGTACACTTACAGGAAATGTACAGTTTCCATACAGTCTCAGCAGTCTTCAAAATAAATGCACTGTGAACAACACTGTGAATTGATGTTTTTTTTGTTTGTTTGTTTTTTTTGTCCTTCAACAACAATCAATGGTGTGGTTGGTTTAGGACAAAAGAACAAGATTTGGCTTAACATTCATACGGGAAGAGAACACCGGCCTCCCGGATGAAAGTTGAGAAAGGGTTAGTTTTTCACTTCCATATGACCTCCTTTGTGCGGGTAAAAAACTGCTCCCCAAAAGACATAGTTATGACAAAGGACTCAATGGCACAAATAGGTCTTTGAATAAACTGTTTTTGAACTTCCTGTCTCGACAGCAACCAAGCCAAGCTAACAAGCTAAAAAGTTTGCTAATTGATTGCTAGAAAGTTTTTTTGCTCAGAGAGCTTTATTTTCCCTCTTCAATAATCTTCTAACCATCTTTTTATAGAGACAGAGCGCAACGCGTCATAATCTGAAAGCCACGCCCCCAAAGGGGAAACAAGGCCTGTTTTCCCCTCACACTTTCCCCTCCGTTTCCAGCCTGTTTAGTGTCACTAAGTACAAATGCCGAAAAGTTGCAGTGTGGTGGGCTGCACGGTCAATAAAAACCCAGAGCTTAGCTTTTATCAGCTGCAGAGCAGAAAAATGGAACCTTATAGAAGGCAGAAGTGGATACAGGCAATAAAACAGGGAAGAAATTGTGTGACACTCAGTATGTCTATGTGTGCAGCAAACACTTTGTCAAACCCTCCAAATGTATTTTTTAGAATAACAGTTAACTGTATTTATGTATGTTAAGCTAAAACATTGACAGTATGAATGCAACTTCTGTTATAATTGTACCCAGCGCTCCGCGATTCAAGCAGTCCATTCCAGCGGTCCGCTCTAGCACTTCTATCAATCTACCAGCATGTGGAGGCATGTCTCAAAACAACAACGTGTGCCGGTAGTAGAAGCAGGCTGACGGCTGATGCCGAAATGCTCATCTTCTTAAAAAACAATCTCCACATCATGCTTGGACTGCAGTAAAGGGAGAATGTGGAGATGGGGGAGTAGCGGTTGATTTAGTTAAATGACTGATTTCTGCTCATGTTTTTTCCAAGACAAGCAAGGTAAGGAAAAGGGACACTCAGGTAGACCGGCAATATTAAGCTTATCAATATACCGTTGCCTCTCTGGTAGTCATAGTGTGCTAAAATAATCCTTTGCCATCTTATTATTAGCTAATTATTAGCTAGCTATAGCTAATAATTTTAGCTAGCTAGCTAGCAATTCAGTCGTGGAGACTTGAAGGCGCAGCTGCAGAGGCAGAATGACAGCGAACGAGCGATGAAGCGGAGGGGAATGCAGGCCTTGTTTCCCCTTTGGGGGTATGGCTTTCAGATTATGACGCGTTGCGCTCTGTCTCTATTGAACCAAAAGGTGTAAAGTGGTGAACATGTGAGGGAGAGTACACAGGGCGGTAGAGAGAAAATAAATAAACATCACAAAGCTTCTTGCTCCACACATTGAGTGAGGACAAAGGCATGTGATTTTGTGGTAAGACCACTGCTTAAAGGTGCTCTTTAATAATTTCTCAATGTTTGTCATAAAAAATCATCTTTGTCCTATGTATGTATTCTACTCTCAGATTAACTCAAGTGGATGCAACAAAACTTTAAGGGCCCTATTTAGATGGTCTAAAATGCAAAGTGCCAGGCGTGCGGCGCATGGGCATGTCCCAGTCACTTGCTAGTTAGACAGCGCGTTTCTAGACTGTGCGTCATGGCGGAGTCTAAAAGGGTTGGACTTACTCTGTGAATTAGTCATGGGTGTGTTTTGGGCGTATCATTCAATAAGCCAATCAGAGTGTCACCTCTCATTCCCTTTAAAAGAGGTGCGATTGGAGTGCATGGCGGAGAGCTAGTTAGATGGCGGACCTACCAACTGGAAAAAGTGAGCGTTTTACAGCTGAGGAGACGGATCTCCTCGTGCAGGAGGTGAAGGCCCGTCAGAACCAGATCTATGGGGACAGCAGACAGGCACCCAAGCTCCCCGAGGTAAAGCAGGTGTGGGATCACTAATACAAGAAAGATCTTACTAAATATCTGTGGAATATTATTCAAACCTGTTTTCATCATATAACAGAGCACAGCTGTCAGGACTGCTGCGGAGCTCCCTGCTGATCCTGCAGCTAGGACCTGTTCAACGTTTTCTCCCCCAGCCACATTTGTTAATTGTTTTCACATGTTTCCTAGAGCTGTGTTCTGCCTCTTATTTGCATGTGTGTCCTCTCTACACTCAGATAACAATATAATAATATAATATAATGTAGCCTAGTATATAATGTAGCCTAGTATAACATGTTAAAATAAATGCAATGTGTGGGCTTTGGTTTTCAATCAAAAAAAATGATTGATTGGTCAGATAATTTCACAATTTCATTTGTCATAATTACAAATTATGATGATCATTATTACTGCAACAACCTGATCTCACAGAAATACGTGAAATGACCACGACCTCTTAACACCGCATTCCATGGTGGCAGCACGTAATGGGTTGAAATTACGTGCTGCTACCACGAAAACAATGCCGATGTAAAGTCAATTAGGATCCTCTCCTGTGGTGGACACATGGATTCCCTGTTTCAATTACGTCACGTCAACCTCGTTTTCCTCAATGATATCTTTAACATTCCTGTATACACACAAAAACACGGAAGTGTCCTTGATAACTCAACAATATGACAGGTTAATGTCAAGGCCATAAAATAAAATAAATGTATTTTGCCAGCTTTTGATAGCGTAGAGCTTTAAGAGCATTGTGCTGTGGGTGGATGGGGCGCATTCCACTACTGTTTTGTAGCTACTGTCTGCCGTGTGTGGGCTTCATTCCATTTCAGATTTCCGTCCGTCTGCCGTAACCGAATCCAAACCCCACTAATAAATAAATAAATAAGAAGAGAAAAATAAGGCTGAGCACGGAAGAACCAGAGAGGAAACACCATCACATGGAGCCGTCTGCCCCTGGCAACCCGGCCACCCTCCACTCCACCAGGGGAGAGTGGACCCCAAGCCAGCGCCACAGAACCAGCGGCTGCCCCGCTGGTTATACCTCCGACCGTGGCAGCTGTCACACAAACCGCTGCTGAAAATTATACATTTTGATACAGGTAGGCTATATACATATTGCAAAACTCTGTAAAAGTACACCAAAGCATATTTTCGTTTCCAAATATTTATTTGAAAACGAAAACATTCATACGGTCAATATAAAACATTTTGTTAGTAATAAAAAACAAATGTAATCTCAATGTGACCGCGCCAGCCGGCGGGACTGTGGCTGAACCACTTCCAATGTTCATTCATTTATTCATTCATTCATTCAATCACGTGTTCAGTGTGTGTGTGTGTGTGTGTGTGTGTGTGTGTGTGTGTGTGTGTCAGAGAGGAGTATCAATAAAAAAATGTTTCCAGTAATTATTTCGGTGTTTATTTCTTTTATTCTTCCGTTTTTTTTATTAAAATATAGCTAACAATATTATAGACCAAATGTTAATCTAATTATTATTGTAGAATGTATTCAGCAAATCACCACTCTCAACTGGAGACAGCAGCAAAAAAAAAAAAAAAAAAAGGCATTATAAAAAGCCTACAAATAGTGTTAATTAATTGACATGAGACATTGGAGAGGTTGTCTCCTATTCTATAGTCTGTAATTTTTTTATTTTATTTTATCATAACTTCTCAGAAATTATTCACAAGTAGAACATGCTAAAAGTAAAGACAATAATAGGCTAAATAGATAATATTTATTACTGTTTAGACACTTTGTTATTGCTTAGATACTAAGTTATCTATTAGGCTACCATTCCACTCTGTAAATAGATTTTAAAATTTCAATATGATTTTAATATTATTTTTGCTTATTTCATTATTGTTATTATTAGTTTTTACTTTTTAGTAGTATTGTATTATCTGAGGATGACTCATTTTAGTAACTATCTACAGTAAAAAAAGATAAAAAAAAAACAAGCAAAGAAACAAACAAAACTCATTTTATACACTGGGCCTTCAAAGTGCTCTCACAAAACTCATTTTATACACTGGGCCTTCAAAGTGCTCTCTGAAACTCGACCTGACATGGCTTGTGTCCAAAAAATGAAAAAAAATCAAAACTTTGTCATAGAGCTAAACCAAATACATCATTGGAAAGGTATCAACCTGGAGAGTAACATATGTCAGTATGATGATTCTACATGGCTCCTGCTTTCAGCCATTGCCCTTTGAACTTTGACCTCAGTGCATGTTTGAGGGCTTATAACTCAGCAACAAAAGGGGGTACAGACATGGGACCAACTGTTATAGAGAGCTCTTGACCTCAGCTATCATGTGAGTGTACAACTGGGGGTGCTGTCAGATATCGGTAAAATATGGATAAAATTAATTTCCACCCATTTAGAAATTAGATATTTAAAATCTGATTACACAAGTGTGTTTACCATCCCCTTAAAGTCCACAGTGTACTCTGAATTCAGTGTTTACAACTTCCAAATCTAGGAAAAACACTTCGATTTTTTAAAAACTACAATTCCCTGGGACCACGCCATGCAGCTTGATACATATCAGCAACATAGTTGTAGTTCTCCTGATTTGCAAAGTAGGGTTCTAAATAGGGTTGTAAAAACATATATCTACCCAATAAATCTAATATCTAGTAAAGCCGAAGTAGTTATTACACTGCATCTAGATGAACTATGGTAAGAAAAAAAGCAAGGATGTTGGCTAATCGTAGTTATTTTAGATAGTACTCTAAAAATGGCGTTTTTGGGACAGTAGGTGTTTTGCGGCTTGTTGTAAAATAGAGTCGTAAAAAGATACATCTACTGAATATATCAAATGTCTAGTAAAGCTGAACTAGTAATGACACTGCACCTAGATGAAATATGTTAAGAAAAAGTGGGCATGATGGTTCATTTCAGATATTTTAGCAAGTTCTCTAGAAACGACGTTTTTGGGACTGAATATTTGAATAGGCTATAACAAATATCTAGTGCAGCCGAACTATCACGTTGTTATCATTATTATGGGAAATTATAACAGAGGAATATATTTGCCATTTTAATATCAAGAACACTTCCGCATATAGGAATGTTAAAGATATCATTGAGGAAAACGAGGCTGACGTGACGTAATTGAATCAGGGAATCCGTGTGTCCACCATGGGAGAGGATCCTAATTGACTTTACATTGGCATTGTTTTCGTGGTGGCAGCATGTCATTTCAACGCATTACGTGCTGCCACCACGGAATGCAGTGTTAAGAGGTTGTGGTCATTTCACGTATTTCTGTGAGATCAGGTTGCACTGCGAATAGATCATTCTGATTAATGACTGACCATTAAGACGTGTTTCTGATAAATATTTTAATGTGCACAATAATAACCTTTCACATTGTAATCATATTTTTATTTGTTATCTTTTGCATATGTGTGGCTGCTCCGTGTGTGTCTGAGAAGAGTGCAACAGCAAAATACTGCGCCGCTGACTTTAGACCAGGTTTTTGTTGGTCACTGGCGCATTTGCTTTTTACGTCATCTAACTAGCAACGCGCCATGACTGTGCCTGACCACTCCTCATTTTTAGACCAACACACCCAGAGAAGCGCAAGTTCATTTGCTAGTTAGACAACGAGGGCGCAGGGCATGAAAATGACAACTGCCCCTGCATCTAAATAACAATGACACTTGCGACATGGATTATGCGCCGTCCGCTTTAGACCATCTTAATAGGGCCCAAAGAGTTAGAGAACATCGGCCTGAGTCACCCTATTCACATGGTGTTATGCTTCTTGGGAAATGATCTAAAGCTGACTGATGTTAAAGATATTGCTGTTTAAACATTTTAGTTGTACACTGATGAGATCAGATAGAACAGACTTTCATATGAACCTTAGTAATTCAGCTCAGTTGGAGCAAACTGATTTCAGACCAATCACTAGATCTCAGGCTCACTCCCTATAATGGTGAGAAGAATGTTTGTATTATACGCAGCGGCACGTGTACTAACAAGAACTAAGAAACAAGATAATATTTCTCCTGTTTTAGCTCCTCTGCACTGCCTCCCTGTAAAATCCAGAATTGAATTTAAAATCCTTTTCCTAACGTACAAAGCTTTAAATAGTCAGGCTCCGTCATATCTTAGAGAGCTCATAGTGCCATATTATCCCACCAGAACACTCTGAGAATGCAGGGTTACTCATGGTCACCAAAAGTAGATCAGGAGCCAGAGCCTTCAGCTATCAGGCTCCTCTCCTGTGGAATCATCTTCCTGTTGTAGTCCGGGAGGCAGACACCGTCTCCACATTTAGGACTAGACTTAAGACTTTCCTTTTTGACAAAGCTTAAGGGGGTGGTTTATTCCGTTTGTCATTCCGAATGGAAGAATTTTGTGTGCATGTATACACTCATTCCTCTTTAAATTCATTCCGGTCTTTCTGCGCATGCTCGTTTCCTTGCCCTTCTGGCGCGATGACGTATATAGCGCGCATAGCAACGGGCTGCATAGCAATGGGCTGAGATAGAGCAGTCGGACTCGTTGCACTCACCGGTTTCCATTAGCCACAGCACGGTCTTCTACCTCCCTTCTCCTCCTCAAAAGATGAAGCATTAGCAGAACAAGGTTGTTGTCGTACTGCTGCTTCAAGAATATAAGCAAAACACGCCCGAAAAAGGCACTAAGAACGGCATCGTCAAGCATCTTGTTATCCTGAGCGAGGACTACAGTGTTTTCTTCCAGTAAACGTAAACACGTAACATCCGCCCCGCCCCCTATCCAATCAGAAGCCTTCCCTGCCCCAAACCTTGCGCAGACCTGAATAAAGGCGATTAAACTGATGTCCCGTATAAACCCTCATTCCGAATGAATATTTCCCATGTAAACTACCTGGAAAAACTTTAATTCTGAATGATTTCATTCAGATTTATTTAATTCCGAATGAGAAGCCATCATGTAACCGTAGCCACTGTGTCATACGGATTACTCTTAATTTATTATGTTGATCTGTTCTGTACAACATCTATTGCACGTCTGTCCGTCCTGGAAGAGGACTCCCTCCTCAGGTGCTCTTCCTCAGGTTAGTTTTTCCTTATCTGCTGCGAGAGTCCTAAGGACAGAGGGATGTCGTATGCTGTAAAGCCCTCTGAGGCAGATTGTGATTTGTGATACTGGCTTTATAAATAAAATTGATTGATTGATTGATTGATATATCAATAAAAATGCCCAGCAACAAGCGGCCTGGCTCCAATATGGACTCAGAGAGATGGACATGGTCTTGGCAGGACAAACTGGGCAGGAGATCTGTACCTTGTCTGGTGTTGTCTTAAATCCATCATCAAATAATTGATGACTGGAAAAAGGAAGGTGTAAAAAAAAAAAAATATCAAAAAAAAAAATCAATTTGACAGACATAAAACTGGCCGAGTAAGATACTCATGCCAAACTTGACAGGAGGGGTTAAAGAGCATAAAAAAAAGCTAGGGAGAAAAAAAAAAGGAAAAGCACAGTAGACAAGTATGAAATATATAGGAAAGATTTTCTTCAGTGCATCACAAATAAAGTGTTGACTAATGCAAAAGCAAATACAGTAGTAGTTTTTATGAAACTCTCCAAAGAATATTGTCAGGGATATGACAGTTTGGGTCAGTTTATCTAGACTGATGGATCTTACAGAGTTCATGAGATGTAGTGAAGTTGCTCATTGTGTGTCGCTGACACACAATGAGCAAACAAAATGACAGTGATGCTATGCGTTAAAAGTTAACATTAGTAGTGACATGGTATTTGTATAGTAGGAGAGGGGTTATATTAAGAATGGCTCCAGTACGTCATTGAGCAGGTTTTTAGGCCCACCCAAAAAATCAGAAACTGTTAAACAGTCTAACTCCACAATTAAGCACTACACAATTTCCAGTCTCCACATTTATACAAGTATTTTCTAATATGTATATGTGTTTTGAAAGAAATGATTTTGCTTAAGCTAACACTGATCAAGTAGATGTATCAAAATGGACAAAACCAAATATTATTTTTTGCTTTTATTTTGATGTTTATTGTTATACTGCTGTACGAGCTACTACATGCCTTTTGTTTCTATAGATCATTAGTCACTTTGTAACTTTGTTTCCTAAAGTACTACTGAATACAAATGACAGGTTATTATATATTCATGATGTCCAACAACCTTTATCTATTGTCTTGGCAGTTGGCAATATCAGTTTATTAACTAGAATTGTTTTAATTGATTTCCAACTTTATTAGTTTCTATTAAACCTGTGACTCAAAGATAGAGCTGTAATAAAATGCTCATTGATACATTAATGGATAAGGAGAATAACAATGAGGCCTGGACAGAATTTTTTCATTAATCTTCTATAATCCCTTATGTGGGTAATAAATCCTACATTTTCCAACAGCACTGTCATGTTCAAAAACAGCTTTAATCTGGGACATGAAAATGAGTTCTATCATGGAGGCATGAAGTTAATACATCTCCATTTAATGGCTATCACTATCCCAAGGACTTTTTAATGTCCAACCTTGCTCTGAGCACTTGTGGAGAATTTTCAGAGACAGCTCTGGGGAAAAAAAAAACAAAAACCCTCACTCCTGTTTTCAAGATAAACAGAAATACAGTTGGGCACTTTTTAAATTTCTCTACTATAAACACTTGATCACTGAATTCTCACATGTGCGTAAAGCACATTCTTGGCAGGAATCAGTGCATGGAGCCAAAACCATGAGGTCACTGGTCACCTGTCTCACAAATCAGTCTTTGTCTTTCAGTGACCTTTTTTATTAGGAAACAATATCGTTCGAGAAGCAATAAAAAAAAAGCCCCAGTGGTGTTTTTGATGGAGAGTGGCCATCTTGTGATCAGAGAGACAGGAAATTTAAGGTGACATGGCTCAAGTAGCACACCTGTGACACCAGCACCACCTGCCTCACCACTGCAGGCAAAATGTGTCCCATTTTCAGTTCGCTCACACACACAAGGCACGTGAACTGAAGCAAGCTCTGGTTTCTAATGTCACTCAATTAAATGCCATTGGTATGACCTGTAAAGCTAATTACAACATGAGCCCATACATATTGCTACCATAACTCACAGCCACACCGTGCTTATACAGTATAGGGGGCTGCTCATTAGAGAACTTAAAGATTTGCATTTTAGTGCTCATCAAAAAAATGAAAATAAAATAATAATAATAATAATATTTAATGTTTACATGCATTTACAGTTATAGTTACCAAGTACTTTGCAGATGAGGACTTTAAACACCTTTAATGAGCCTATCAAATACAAGGTATTGTTTTACAGAAATAATACAACCACCCAAATTATTATAAAGAACCTCTACCTTAGTCAGCTATAATATTTAAAAGCTGCTTGCATGTGAATTCATCAATAATAGCAACATAGAACTGTAACACATACAGTACTTTTACTGTCTTCCTGTAAATACAGTGCTGACAATACTAATGTACTTTTACTTAAGAGAGGTTTTGAATAAAAGACTTTTTTGTAACAGTGTAAATTTAAATTGTGCCATTGCTAACTTAAAAAAAATAAAAAATCTGAATCCTTCCAAGAATGCACAGTTACTTGTGGTTCCTATAGTCTCCAAAGTAGAATGGGAGCCAGAGCCTTCAGCTATCAGGCTCCTCTGATGTGAAACCATCTTCTACTTTTGGTTCAGGAGGCAGACACCGTCTCCACATTAAAGAGTAGACTTAATACTTTCCTCTTTGATAAAGCTTATAGTTAGGGCTGGCTCAGGCTTGCCTTGGACCAGACCCTAGTTAGGCTGATGTAGGCCTAGTCTGTCAGGGGACCTCCTATGATACACTGAGCCCCTTCTTTTTCTTTGCTCTCTCTCTTCATTTGCATACATTCATGTCCTATTACCGTGTGTCACTAACTTAGCTTCTTCCCCGGGGCTTTTGTGCTCTCTTGTCTCTCAGGTTTCTATGGATCACGACTGCACCTAGACTGTGGGTTGTGGTTGCGTGTCTGCCATGGTCCTGCCTGAGACATACTACTACTACTACTACTACTATTAGTGATACTTCTACTATTATTATACACATGTGATTCTTATTGTCACATACATACACTATCATATATTAATGTATACATATAACATATGTACTATCATATACTACTAGAGATACTTTCTATCATCATTGTTATAGTTGTTATTGTAACTATTGTTGTTGGTATGCATCCCCCACCATCTCTCTCTTTCTCTCTTTCTATGTATTTTTTTTGTCATATGGATTACTGTCATTTTATTATGTTGATCTGTTCCTTTATACACCACATCTATTGCACATCTGTCCATCCTGAGAGAGGAATCCCTCCTCCTCCCTCCTCAGCTCTGTCTGAGGTTGCTACTTTGTTGTTGTTTTCCGTTAAAACATTTTTTGGGGAGGGAGTTTTTCCTTATCCTCTGTGAGGGTCCAAGGACAGAGGGATATGATGTGTTGTAAAGCCCTCTGAGTCAGATTTGTCATATTAAAATTGCTAAAATAAAACTGAATTGAAATGAACTTCAATTTCAATAAAATTAAAATAAACTGAACTTCAAATCTACTCTTCTTCAATGCCAACAGTATTCCATTTTTGCTCGGCCTTCTGCCAAAAACTACAACTTCCAACATTAGCTGTCCAAATTGTACAACCTCTTGCATTTATTCATGTGTGGATTTCAGTGTAACAGTAAGACAAACAACCTGGGAGTGTGTGTCTGATGGATGCAAACAGAGACAGCTATTATGTCCCAATTGCCAGGTGTTGCATGTTGCATGCCGCCGTAATTCAATGTATCCCACAGCTTTAAACGTAACCCACTCAATGGGGGAGAAAGAAAGAGGACCTATTTTGAGACCGCGTGTGGAACAACAAGGACTCTGCTCTCCACACATGCATAGAGCAGGAGGGCAGATTGAGTTTTTTGGCAGGAATTTAGTCCAGGGAAACAGAGGGAGACAATGAAAGATGGAGGGATAATAAGCAGTATGGGGCAACCTACTGTGTCATGGAAGAACCAGAAGATGGTAAGAGGAAAAGAGGGCATCTTCAGAGGTGTCATGCAGAGGGGGAGGTGGGGGGTGGTCATCATGTGTCCAGTGGCAATCTTAAAGTTGTCCCATTAAAAAAAGAAAATGTAAAAAGAAAACCATAGTGGATGAAAATCTGTTTAAATGTGCTCTTACACATGCATAATAAATACACAGTGTATAGCATTAACAATGTACATGAATGTGTGATTTTAGCCGGAGTACTCGGGTAATTGCAGTGAGCGTGTTTTATTTTATAGGCAAATACAATTGGCTGGCATAATTACTGTATTTTGGGATTAATGGAAATATGTGTTCATAATGTAATAATCGGCTTATGTTTCTGAGTGTCAAATGGAAGTAATTAGGTCTGTTGAATTGATAACAAGATAACACATCTTCCCTCTCAAAATGTGTATACAGTAGGCTAAGCATCAGAGAAAACAGGCACTGTTTAACAATTACATGGAGGAAACACTGCTGCAACCAGCCTATATCTTTGGTCAAAACTAAGGTAAGATGAGGGTTTAACTTATTGTCAATTATTTGACCATATTAAAAAAAGTCTTTGAAATACTAAATTTTCTCAAATTTACTCTAACTACAAAATGAACCAAAACCTCACTCTGTCTGTGTGGTAATGTTAAGCTGCTTTCACACCACTGCGCATAACTGTCCTGACAAGCACATACCTGCAACAGTGTTCCCTGTAAAAGCGAAGCTTTTTTTAAAGCATCTGCCACCGCAACAGTGCACAGGTGCAATGCCAGGCAGGTGCTTTGTTGAACCCTGGCAGAGGTGCAGACTAGCATGTAGCTGCATACTGTAGCAAGACAACATAAGTCACTGAAATTATTCATTTACCAGTCGTGTGAAGTTTGGTGGAAACGTTATCCCAGGCCCAGTTTTTCTTCTGGTTGTCCTTAAAAGTTGCTGGTGCTGTTACTGTGGGTTTTTAGACACAACCATTATCAGCTCCTCCATCTTGTCTTCTTTGTGCTTCCGTGATGCCCGCTAATTGATCAGATAGGCAGGCCTATGGGGTAGGCGGCAACTGCCAGACATTCAATATGGTGAACTCAGCACGGCAGAGCTGTGTCTGCTCACGTGGGTGGCAACCGATTCATGCCCCAACTGCTGTGTTGGCAACTGCTTCCCCTCTGCCACCTTCCTTTCATTACAATGACTGGAGGTGGCAATTTACAATAAGTGTGAAACCTCCTTTACTGTTATCTGTACTTTCTAAAGCTCAGTTCAGGCCAAAGATTCATGACAAGACAAGATGAATCAAGCAGCTAGTTGCAATGTGCCATGCTGCAACATTCTAAAAACCTGCAAAATGCAAATGAGACGGTGTATCATCTCTATGCAACAACTCTCTGTACCTCCATTTTGATCTCCAGCTTTTCAGGCTTTTCTTGTGGCTGAATATATTTTCTAGCTTCATAAAATATGAATGAGGATAGTGATAGTGAGATACTGGCTACGGTTGCATTTGTAGTTGTGATGAATTGGCGAGAAACATAAACAAAAAAAAAGCAGCAGATGGACTGTATTCATGATAAATATGGCACAATAACATAAATAACCAGCACCATAAAGACCATAAATAACCAACCAGCAATGTGTGACACAGGTGAGATGCTTTATGTTCTAAAAACAGCCACTGGCGATTTAACCAGCTGAGTTGCAGGTGACACCATCAGCTGGCTTGAGTCGAGCTTAGACCAACCATTTCACACTATTGCAAATTTTTAAAAAGGTTTCATCTTGTCATGAATCTTTGGTTTGAGCTGGGCTTAAAAGGCAAGTAGTGTAGTTTAAGAGAGTAGGAATAACTACTGACAGCTATTTTAGCTCCTAACGCAAGTTGAAGGCATGCAATTCATGTGGTTAGGCTATTTTTGAAAAGCACATGTAAACCATAGACTGTAAAAATAATGGACAGAACCACCGAAATCTGCATTATGGCCTTTGCCATCTCGCTTTTTAGAGTCAGAAATGACCATATTTGAGCTGGGGCTGTGGAGGAGCGAGGGGTGAATCTGACTAAGAAGCCGAGAACACTATCGGCAGACAGCCTGTCACTCAAAGTAGCCTGCCCATTCACCCTTAATATAATTTAAACAAATGAGTTATATAAACTCCTCCGAGAACTGTCACCTTATCGTGGTGGAGGAGTTTGAGTGCCCTAATGACCCTAGGAGCTATGCTGTCGGGGGCATTTTGCCCCTGGTAGGGTTTCCCATGGCAGATTGGTTCTGGGCGAAGGGTCAGACGAAGAACGGTTCAAAAGACCCTTCATGATGGATAAAAACAAGGACATGTGTACCCGGCCCGGAGGGTTACCGGGGCCCCGCCCTGGAGCCAGGCCTGGGGTTGGGGCCCGTGGGTGAGTGCCTGGTGGCCAGGCCTTCGCCCATGGGGTCTGGCCGGGCCCAGCCCGAACTGGCTACATGGGCTCGTCCCCCTGCAGGCCCACCACCCGCAGAGGTATCCAGAAGGGTTCGGTGCTATGTGGATTGGGCAGCAGACCAAGGCGGGGGCCTTGGCGGTCCGATCCTCGGCTACAGAAGTTGGCTCCTGGGACATGGAATGTCACCTCTCTGGCGGGGAAGGAGCTGGAGCTTGTGGAAGAGGTTGAGCGCTACCGGCTAGATATAGTCGGCCTCACCTCTACACATAGTTCCGGCTCTGGAAGCCAAGTCCTTGAGAGGGGTTGGACTCTCTCCTTTGCTGGAGTTGCTCTGGGTGAGAGGCGGAGGGCCGGGGTGGGCTTTCTGATAGCCCCCAGACTCTCTACTTGTACGTTAGGGTTCACCCCGGTAGATGAAAGGGTTGCTTCACTGCGCCTTCGGGTCGGGGAACAGGTCCTGACTGTTGTCTGCGCTTATGCACCGAACAACAGTTCAGAGTACCCGCCCTTTTTGGAGTCCCTGGGACGGGTGCTGGACAGTGCCCCGACCGGGGACTCCATTGTTCTGCCGGGGTACTTCAACGCTCACATGGGCAATTCCGCAAGGCCGCTGGGGCCAGTCGCGGCAGTAATCCCCGAACCCGCTGGTGGACACCAGAGGTGAGGGGAGCCGTCAGGCTGAAGAAGGAGGCCTACAGGGCATGGTTTGTCTGTGGGTCTCCGGAAGCAGCTGATGGGTACCGGCGGGCCAAGCGGAGCGAAGCGGTGGCAGTCGTGGAGGCAAAAACTCGGGCGTGGGAGGAGTTCGGTGAGGCCATGGAGGAAGACTATTGATCGGCTCCAAAGAGGTTCTGGCAAACCGTCCGGCGCCTCAGGGGGGGAAGGCGGCAAATTGCTCACACTGTGTACAGTGGAGGCGGGGAGCTGCTGACGTCAACTGGGGACATTGTCGGGCGGTGGAAGGAATACTTTGAGGAGCTCCTCAATCCCACCAACATGTATTCCAATGAGGAAACAGAGACGGGGGTCTCGGGGGCGGGTCGTCCAATTTCTGGGGCAGAAGTTGCTGAGGTAGTGAAACAACTCCGAGGCGGCGGAGGTTGATGAGATTCGTCCTGGATATCTCAAGGCTCTGGCTGTTGTAGGGCTGTCCTGGCTGACACGCCTCTGCAACACTGCGTGGACATCGGGGGCAGTGCCTCTGGAGTGGCAGACCGGGGTGGTGGTTCCCATTTTCAAGAAAGGGGACCAGAGGGTGTGTTCCAACTACAGGGGGATCACACTCCTCAGCCTACCCGGTAAGGTTTACTCCAGGGTGCTGGAGAAGAGGGTCCGGTCGATAGTTGAACCTCGGATTGAGGAGGAGCAATGTGGTTTTCGTCCCGGACGCGGAACCGTGGACCAGCTCTTTACCCTCGCCAGGGTGCTGGAGGGGGCATGGGAGTTTGCCCAACCAGTCCACATGTGTTTTGTGGATTTGGAGAAGGCTTACGACCGTGTCCCCAGGGGCATCCTGTGGGGGGTGCTCCGGGAGTATGGGGTTGGTGGCCCCTTGCTAAGGGCCATCCAGTCCCTGTACCAAAGGAGCATGAGTCTGGTTCGCGTGGCTGGCAGTAAGTCGGACCTGTTCCCGGTGAGGGTTGGACTCCGCCAGGGCTGCCCTTTGTCACCGGTTCTGTTCATAACTTTTATGGACAGAATTTCTAGGCGCAGCCGAGTGGTGGAGGGTGTCAGGTTCGGTGACGGGAGGATCTCGTCCCTGCTTTTTGCGGATGACGTGGTCTTCCTAGCTCCATCGAACAGTGACCTCCAGCTCTCGCTGGGGCGGTTCGCAGCCGAGTGTGAAGCGGCTGGGATGAGAATCAGCACCTCCAAGTCTGAGGCCATGGTCCTCAGCCGGAAAAGGGTGGATTGCCCACTCCAGGTCAGGGGGGAGGTCCTTCCTCAGGTGGAGGAGTTTAAGTATCTCGGGATCTTGTTCACGAGTGGGTGTAGGATGGAGCGGGAGATTGACAGGCGGATTGGGGTGGCATCAGCAGTGATGCATGCACTTAACCGGTCCGTTGTGGTGAAGAGGGAGCTTAGCCAAAAAGTGAAGCTCTCGATTTACTGGTCGATCTACGTTCCAACCCTCACCTATGGTCACAAGCTCTGGGTAGTGACTGAAAGAACGAGATCGCGAGTACAAATGAGTTTCCTCCGCAGGGTGGCTGGGCTCAGCCTTAGGGATAGGGTGAGGAGCTCGGACATCCGGGAGGGACTCATAGTAGAGCCGCTGCTCCTCCACATCGAGAGGAGCCAGTTGAGGTGGTTCGGGCATCTGGTAATGGATGCCTTCTGGACGCCTCCCTTGGGAGGTGTTTCGGGCATGTCCAACCGGGAGGAGACCTCGGGGCCACCCCAGGACACGCTGGAGGGACTACATCAGCCGGCTGGCCTGGGAACGCCTCAGGGGTTCCCGCAGAAGAGCTGACGGAAGTGGCTGGGGAGAGGACTGTCTGGGCTTCTTTGCTGAGGCTGCTGCCCCCGCGACCTGGACCCGGATAAGCAGAGGACGACGAGTACGAGTACGAGTACAAGTACGAGTACGAGTACGAGTTATATAAAAATTCATCCCCCACACAGTTGTCATTAGGTGAAAACTATTTATTGTACCAGGCTGTAAACATGTTTATTTCTATAAAATTGGGCATTTTAACATGGGAGTCTATGGGTATTAACTGGCTTCTGGAGCCAGCCTCAAGTGGCCTTTCAAAGAACTGCAGTTTTTGCCACTTCTGCGTTAGCCCCAGAGGTTGCCGCATTATCTAAACATATAATTGCAGATTTAATTATCACATCAATTTCCATAACAATTAAGTATGGTAGAAGGATATGCAGACACATAGCACAAATATTAATTTACACAAATAAAATCAGTTCAATTGGTGCAATATATATATATATATATATATATATGTATATATATATATATATATACATATATAGATACACACACACACACATATATATATATATATATATATACATA
>NC_065512.1:38557510-38568154 GCF_006386435.1 Epinephelus moara
TATATATATATATATATATATATATATATATATATATATATATATATTTTATTTTATTTATTTTTTTGTCAGAGTCAGTATCAATGGATTTTTGTGCACAATTTTAAAGGAAAGGAATTCAACTGATACGATTTCCGTCTGGAAGAACCTTCTGATGGAAATTGTATCAGGTCAATCAAAAGGTTCAATCAAGCTATCAACTTCAACCTTCCTGTTGTCCATTGCAGCTAATGTTAGCCTCTGTTGCTAGGCTCTGCATTTATTCTATTTCAGTCTTTAATAAAGAGTTTACTAATTGTATAATATTACTGTATGTAAATGTATGTGTACTGTTATTGTTATTATTATTATTTGTATCACCAAAAGAATAGAGGCCATCTGATAGAAAAATAAACAAAATTCTTACCTAAGTTTTAGTGGCAGTGCATTAGTCTGTAAATAACAGGTGTAAAAAATGATGGGTTCAAAGGGCACTCTACTCTTCACTCTAACTTCTGCTGTCTCCCTTTGTATGGCAGATTATATATAGTTGTATATTACAAAAGATGGTTTGTCATTTGGTCAATGACACCATTAACTTTCCAACCCACTGAGTGTTTACATTGACAGTTACTGAATTTTTTTAACCTTTGCCCAGACCAAATGCTTTTTCATTTTTACAGTGACGACACTGAGCAAAGAAGAAATTAGTCTTTTGACCTCTTTCACGTGGTCTTTTATTCTGTCAAGCTTAACGTGTCAATTGATGGCACCGTTTTGATGAAGAAACAACAAAGAAAAATATCCTGGCAGGAAGTCTAAAGGGGGAATATAATTGCTGCTGTACTGCATTGAAAAGGCTATTCAAATGCCATTCTGCACACAGTGATTGGCTTTCCTCTCCTCCTCCCATTTGCCCTCTCTCAATGCTTTCCCTGTCATTCAAAACATGAGGAGGCCTTTTCACAAGCTTGGAATAGTTTGCATGGCAGAATAACAAGCTAATTAGAGCTCCTCCAGTGATGGATGGTTGTGAGAGGGTATGAGATGTGGGCACGAGGGCAGCACGACACCCCAGTAGCGTCACAACCATCTGCCCCACTTTGACGGCTTAATTGGAAGAGCGATGGGAGATATTTGGGATCCAGCCTAATGGCTGGGCTGACCCTGTGTGGATGGCTAATGCCATTTTGCCCCTATTTGTAGCCCATATGTTTGGCACTCAGCACCCCTTTGTTTTGTTTCTCAGGGTGTGATTGGATTGTCGAGGTCAACAGGGGTCGATAAGTCGTCTAAAGCGGCCATCTTGGTGTCAAATTCAGACTGAAGGATGAGGAGGGTTGAAAGTGGTAGCTTTTAAATTTACCACTTAAACCCAATCTGGATAATCGCAAGTACTTGGTATGCTCGGGTGAACTCAGTCAAATGAGCCTCGCCTTCTCCCTTCATGCCTCTTTAAGAAGACCTTCGGATCCAACCATGTCCTCTAAAATTACTTAATGGCTGATACATTTTTAGACTGGCTGATACATTTTCTTTCCATGTATTGTCACATTATCAAACCACAAGGAGGATGTTGGGCTAGACTCACAAGTCAGTCTTTAGACGCTTTGCTTAACTAAAGACTGATGACTTTCTCCCTGATTTTGTGTTTAGATGGGCGGATACAATTTCAGAGTTTAAAAAAACTCCCTACGTTGCAGAACCAATAGTAAATCTGCAGGGCGGTCCTTCGGTGGCTCACTGAACTCTTGTGCTTGTAAACATAGTCCGACTAGAAACACGTGTAGCAGTACAAAATGACTCAGCCGTGCTCATTTATTTATTTAATCATTTATTTATTGGTTATGACTTACTGACAAAGCCAATAACAAGTTTAACCTCGCCCTCCTTCTTTGGTTTGCCTCTTCTACATATGTGAGGAAGTAAACCTCAGGAAGAATTTACTCTTTCCGTAAGTAGGCTGGCTGTCTGTCACCTTTGACCTTTTTTAATATTTAACCAAGAATGATAATCACTGATGATGAGCACAAACATCTTGAAAAAATATTGCTAGCAAACACCCAGCAAATGCAGAGCAACATTAGCATTTATTTAGAGTTGTGTTTGTGTCAACCTGTTGAATGTAAGTACAATATTAATTATTCTTCTATCTCTGTTTTGGGTCTCTGCCAACTCCTAAATACGAATACCTGCCTCTTTAGTTGCTAAATGCTCCACTATTTTCACCAGGTAGCTAGTTTTGCCTAATGTTTGGTGCTGAACAGGTTGTGTGCAGTGGATTGATGGTATATTTTGCTGTCCTGCTGGGTCTCTGGAGCGGTGGGAGTGCACTGCATAGTGCCTTTATGGCAGGTTTAAGGGGATTTTTAGTTGCCATTAGAAAATGTATCAATATGAGTGGCCAGCAGGGCCCCTTTTTCCAAATTTTTTTGGGGGACCCCAAATATTTGCCTTGCTTGTCTTTTCTGAAGGTGCGCCTCCGAGGGCTAAGGTGAACTGCAGAGTCTGATGATAATTTTATGTGGGTTTGTCACAAACTCATCAAATACTGTTGCTTTGTCAGTCAGATACTGATGCGCAGAGGCAACTTTTGCGACAGCATAATATGCACTGGGCAGTGGCTTTTACTGATGGTGTTGGCAACAGCCAAACTCGTCAAATACCACTGCTTTCACAGTGAATGTCGGCATTAGACGCCGACGCACCAAGACACTCTTTGCGGCAGTATGATATGCACCAGGCTAGTTCTGATGCCATCCGAAACTACTGTAGTATTCAGAGCGATAAAGTCCATATAGAGTGGGCAGAAGTGTTGAAGGATGGGTCAAACAAACTCGGGACTTTCACCCAGAAGTCCCCTATTTGTTTCCCATTTGAAACCAAAAGTCAATAGAGTTATTTTAATTACAATGTAGTGTGCTAGTTTTTGTAGCATGCTGTGCTAGTAACATATGTCATGTGATGTGACATTACTCTGACAAGAACCGCACTTATTTTAAGCCACACCTTGATGTTTATTTAACAAACCTAACCACAAAACTGACACAGGATGATCACATATTTACATTTAGGACACTGATAGAGCAGTGGTGTTTGATGAGTTGAGATTGCAGAGCGCTAAACTTGAAGTTTGCCACACTTGACCACTGTGAGTCTCTAGTACAATAGCTCTATGGGCTCCACAATGCAAAAGATCAGGGTAATATCATACCATAGAAATCAAGCTTTTTGGCTTCATGCGCCACTGAGCAACTCTCATAGGAATAAACAGGCCTCCAAGACGGCATCTAGGTCGCTTTATAACATGCATGGTTTACTATAAGTGACCCTTTTCATATTACACATACTTATCTTACCAATCAGTAATATCAAGTGCATAATGCTTTGCAAAGATATAGTATTAATAAAAACTGAAATTTCTCAGTCAAAGCTGTGCAGCTTAGTATGAATATTTCCTTATTTAACCTACTGCATTAAAATCCAGAATCTAGAAGTATTTTTGGGGGGAACAAAGTTGTTGGATCTAACACTGCATGTTTGAAATGTAAAAGTGACCAATGGTGATTCATGCAGCTGCTTCCTCTTTTACATTACTTCTGAACTAATGCAAGTACCACACTTTTTTGCCTAAGTTTTGCTTTTTTTCCAGGATGGATCTAATTTTGCTGAGCCATATGTCTTCCCTGCCATCATTCCTCACTAAGACCTCTTAAAAGCTATTTGTCTGGCCCCCTTTTCCTTTGCCCATTTAGAGTATACAGGCTTGCCCTGAGAGGTGAGATGCTGATGAGGCGAATATATTATTAAAAACACATTAGACATGACTGCAAGAGAGATAATTTGTCCTGCAGCGAGCTCTGCATCAAATATAGGGTTGCAACTGTTGGCTCTATCACTGTGGTGAAGGAACAACAAAGCATGCACTGTAAAAAGGTTTCTGTAAATTTTACAGTAACTTACTGTTAGCTGGATGCCAGTAAGTTACTGTAAAATGTTCTTTTCACCATGTCATTACTGTATTTGCATTTACAGTGCTTGAACTTTTTTTTTACTACAGTACTATTACTGTTTTTTTATTTACAGTTAGTTTCATTAGCTTTCAGCATTTTTTACACCAGATAACTGATATCACAATATTTACTTATTATTATAATTATTATTGTCATTATTATATTTCCTGTTTTCTTTTTTTTTTTTTCAAAATGTCCGTAGTGAAAAAGCTCTATTGCTCAGTCTCTTGTGGGCAGCTATACTACTGTAAATGGATTTACAGTAGAGAGGAATTACAATAGTGACAGAGTATTTTTCCCACAACATAATGTACGCATCGTTCACAATGTCATACTGTACATATTACAGTAAAATACTGTTCAGATTACAAAATTGGTTGCAGTACGGGGTGCACTGAGTTTGTACGGGCACATCTAACCCTGGTTATGACCTGTTTTACCCTCGTCAGTTTCATCCATCCAAACACAATTTCCATGCTGCTGTGGTTGAACAGCACAAGTTTAATGTGAAGCTGGATGACGAGATGGGAAGTGAGTTCCACGTGTTTTGACTCCTTTATTCTATTACTACCTCTCTGGCTCTTTATTCATGTGGACATTCATGCTAGTAATGCTAGCAAAGCTTGAGCTGAAATATCATTGGTTGTGGAAACATTCCTGGACCTCATATATCCCCCGCCACCCCCCCCCTTCTCATTCCTCCAGTGAAAGAAACAGAGAAAAAAAGTATTTGAAAAGAAGCAGATGTCAAATATCAGGTTTGGTTGAGATTGTATAACACATAACAAATTACTATGGATCACCATACTATCATTTTCAAAAGCCGCCGGATCAATGGCACTGTAACTTTAGATGCTGCTAATTCTTGACATCACTTCCTGATTGCATCACTGCTCCCTGAAGCTTTATTGCACAAACAATGGGGTCACCACATGCTCGTGGTACTGAATGATCAAGTCACCCCCTCAGAGTGCCCGACTGCAAATTATTCTCCTGTTGACCATTGGGAGAGGTAGAAAAGAAAGAAGAAAAAGCAGAGTGACCCAGCGAGCGCAGGCTATTTCTGTCAGGTACTGTGAGCCTGATTCACAATGTCAGATTTAAAGAGGAGAGGAAGGCAGGCCTGGCCTGTTCCTCATTAGTGTGTGTTTGGCTTCAGGTTAGAGTCAGAGCCAGTCCTATTGTCACACTGGATCAGATGGCCAGTATAAACACCTTTAATCAAAGTAGGGTGTCTGCTCAACACTGCTCGCAAACACGAAGTGGCAGCCTGGCTCGGCCTTACAGTAACCATAGACCCACTGTAGCATTCCCTCCTGATATAGCCATCATACTCGCTTGCTCCGAGATCTGTCGGGCAGCCCATTCCATGAGAGCGGCATCTGAAATCATCTGCATATTTTCCTTCTGTTTCCCCCTCCTGTACTCTAAAGGGTTGTTAGTTTTCCTCATTAAGCTAGAGGTCAGTTTAAACAGGGCAGACCACCCATGGAGATCAAATTGCCTCCGCCATCCTCAATCCGGCCCTCCTCCACCTACTGACTTCTGAATTCATCACCAGACATTTGCCTGACATCTGACATATAGCTAAGCTGCCATGTCTAGAAGATGAAAAGGGGGAGTGAAACATTTGGTTCTTTGTCACAAGGCCGTTATCATGGGAGGCTGTTAAAATACGTGGAGAAAAAAAAAAGATGGAAAAGGACTTGATGCAGAGGATGAAAGGCATTGTGGGGGATTGGAACAGATTAGTGCAGGGAAGCAGTTATTTAGAGTGCGCTGTGGTAGTTTTGGGGTGATAAGTGAACAGAGGGCTGCGGGGGCGTGGTGTGTCTGCAAGTGGATTGATGAGTTGGCGAATGGGGCCTGCTACAGCAGCAAGGGGAGACAGAACCCTGCCATTATCTGGAAATGAGTTACATGTCCTCCCCTGCAACCCAGCCCCTGTCACACACCCCTGACTGAATGATAAGAGCTGTCCAGATGCACCACCTCTGCATAAACAGGTGGATGTAAATATGAGATATTTTGTAGAGATGGCTGTAAGGGTGATTTAGTGGATTCTAATCAACATTTGTTCTGAAAAACTTATTTCAGAAAAAAGATCCTGGCTCTGAAGCTTAAATTAATGCTTCCCACATTTTAAACTGTGGAGCTGCCATTTAAATTACTAAATGCCTTCAAAACTCATTTTCATATATCATCAAAAATAAAGAGAGAGGAGGTAAATCCGTGCATAAGTTTCACTTCATAAACATTGAATTTGCACTGTTCACCAATAGCAGACTTGAGACTTGACATAGCGACGGTTAAATATTAAAAATATGCTCTACTAAATGTGGTTTCACCTTTTGGAGCTCTACCAAACTGTCATGAGTATATATCTACATATATATCTATAACCTAATGCACCTAAAATGGAGAAAACTCTTAATTCAGATGAGCGACATTTGCTTTTATAAAATAATTAGCTTAATAGTTTCCCCTCTTCATATCCAGCATATCTCCTTTTTTTCCCTCCCTGCAGCTGTGCAAAAGTTTGTGATGCACAAATTCTTTATTGATGTGCTCGTTCCTGCTTTTAGTTATAAAAGAGCTCCTTTTCATTGTTGTAATAAAGTTAAGACTATAATTAACATGTATTTCATTTGTCTATTGTATTCATTTTAGGAGTGGCTGGACCACCAAGTCCGGGGGGGGGCAAAATAGGCACTCAGAAACGCATGTACACTGAAAAGCCAAGAAAAGGAAGTGGTTAGGTTTGGGAAAAAAGAACAGGGTTTGGCTCTAGAATCTTATGGGACGTGAACACATCTCTCTCTCTCTCGGATGAAGGTCGGTATTTGTTGGACCCATCCACCACCACTCCCGCCCGCCCTACTAAGACTTTCACCACCTTAACTTTCATCCTTGTCCCACTGCGTTTCCCCCATGACGCCGCCGGGCACTATTTGACTATATCGGCAACTGGCCGCGTATCACGCCAACGTTAAAGGACACCTTTTTCCGTTGGTTTCTGACGCCGCAAGTCACTGCCCAAGTGCCGGATTTCGACATCTTCGGAGTGAGACCAGGCAACAACACCAATTTAGTGATTTGGAAGGCATCATTATTGTGTCTATATTCAAGAATTGTACCAACAAATGTAATCAAGTCTACCTGTACTGGGATTTAAAATTGAATCTTATGTATTAGTGTTGTGAGGCAACAGGACTCAAACCCAGGGGCCAAAGTTAGTATGATTAAAGAAGATTACAGATCAACAGGCTGGTAGAATCAAGAAAACCAACTGAGGACATTAGAGACAGGCAGCAGGGCAGGTGATGGGAGATGCAACAAGTGTAAAGAGCGCTTAAAACTGTTGGATATGTAAAGAATGGCAATCTAATACACACACACACACACACACACACACACACTATAGCTTTGTCACTTGGGGAGGGCACTGCACTGACTTTTAGATTTTCATTTATTCCCTGTAGACTTACCCTACACATAACTATAACTGCTCTATGTCTAAACTTAACCCTTACCCTAAACACCAAGGCCTTGTCCACACATACACAGGTATTTTTGACAGGTACAGTAGTAGGTGATTATATGCATTTTTGCTTTGTCCACATGCAAACTGTGCAAACCTAGGCAATATTCTTAACTAGGCAGTGGACCAATGGACTAAGCATGAGCCTTAATCTTAAAACGTAATGCTTTAATGGTGGTACATTTGGTACATTTATGGATGTTGCAAACACTGCCATGTCACCGTGTTAAGGTTTTCAATAGGTATAGATGGCAAACAGATTAACCAGATAAGTTCACCACCAGTGTTATGCGGTACAGTAATACATTACGATTTAGCAATAACAAAGTAATATAACATATTACCAACTGGATTTCAGGTAATATTATTATATTTGCTATATCACATAACGTGTTGCTACCCCAAATTTGTTGTTTTCTTTTTTTAGTCATCCACACTAATCCACACTGCTTTGCTTCCGCCAGTCCAGGCTATTTAACTTTTCTGTATCATCACGCTTATTAGTATAAGCAGGGGATTGTAATACAAAGTGGTAACCATTGTATGGAAATATATGAATGGGTTGGACCTGTGCAGCACTGGATTTGAAATGAAATGTAATAAGCGGGAGCTCCTGTGCTATAATTAACTGTTGTTAAACATTAGCCTCATCCATTTATAATATCGTTCTTCTGAGGTCATTTTGGTGAAAGTAATGCAAAGGTATTGTAATAAGTAACTTATTACTTTACATAGAGAGTAATGCTGTAAAGTAACATATTACTTTTAAATAAAGGTAACCAGTAATAAGTAATGTAATACATTTTGAGAGTAACTTGCCCAACACGGTTCACCACCATGACTTATTAATAGTTTAAATGACTTTAAACCCTTAACTTTAAATGTTCTTCTGACACTCTTCAGTGTCATTTAGTTACTGTTAGTGATTCCCCCCAATGTGTTTGAAGTCTTATAACCCTTTGGCTTGTTTAACTTAAGATGTTCAATTAAATGCATTAACAACCCAAACCAAAGTATTGCTTCTTGAAAAAAGAATGTGCATTTGGTTTCAAATAAACCAGCCTCCATTCCAACAAAGATATGTTCAATTTTCTTTTAGTTATTTAGTTCATTCTTTCATCAGTGCAGGAGTCTGTGCATCAGTAATAGAAAACTTCGGACTGCTTTCATGATCATAAAATAATGATTACTAATATATTGTGAGTAATCAGGGTTCACCTTTGTTAATGCAGGGTTACTCTTCTTTCTTTTTTTAATAGGATCCAAGTCACCACTACACATACTGTTCTTTGGTATGTTTTTGTTAGGGTTTGCATGATGGCATCTGTGCTTTGTTGACCATTGTAATGTGGCCCCTATCTGAGGCTCTGTGTCCTGGTCTGTCGCTCCAGACACACACAGGCTATTCTCTATTTCTAGTGCCACAACAAACACCACTGTTTGCTTTACCAAGGTATATATAGAGGCAGGAAGTTTCTGTAGCCTGCTTGTTATCAATAGAAAGTAGAATGACTGGAGCAAAATGGGATACGTTCTAGTAAACCACCCTAAAAGCTGGGTGATTATTTATCCCCACCCCAGAAACCAGCCTTTGTAGAGACTTGGCTTGATAGGTTTTGTTAAATGATGTGGTTCACTGTTAAGCTGATATGATATATGTCAGTTATTTTCTTAGTTGCTTCATGACCACCTCTGACTGAAACCCTTTCAGAGGTTGAATCAGTAGTCACCATGTTGCCCAAAAATCTGACAATTCTTTGCTGTGGGTTTAACTTTGGCCCTGGTGTTCTGGCACTGGTCGGCTCGGCATCTGGCCTGCTAAATAGAACTGCCAATGTGTTTGAGCAGATATGGAACCAGTCTGTATTTGTCTGGTGGCTTGGGGTTTGTATTCAATGGGAAGGCACCTACTACTGATAAGAGTCAGGCTGGACTGTAAAAGTAATGTGTTTGTATTCCTCAACAGAGCAGTGGTGTTAAAGAGACAGTATAGTACAACAATATTCTGATTCATCATAAAAAAAACCCAAGATATTCATACAATCCATGTTCTTGCTTGCAACCTCTGAAACAGCTACCCTAGAGAGGAAATTATGGCTGACTCACACACATTTAACCTCTCATGGTTTGTGACTCATCCATCCATCCATCCCATACTCCATCCGCACTGACACAGACAGCAGTAAAGGACATTTTGTCTTATCAGCAAGTGTCTCTTCTAATTGCCTCCCAAACCCTGTGGAGCAAATTAAAAAGTTTGGTGCATTTTGCTTACTTGCTTTTCACTTTGTACCACAGCAGCTGATCACTCTCCACCTTGAGCCCTTGACGTGGATATAGAAGTATCATAGTCAGAGCAAATATGCCTCAACTCTGCCCCGCCAGACCTCTGATTAGAGAGTAAAAGTGACCTTGGCCATGTGTTTCCAACAATATGTGCACACTGCCATTTTTAACCCATACATGTGGACATATTTTATTCATACACAACAATTATAACAACAACCTTTCTTTGATTGTCTTTATCTTAAAAGATATATTAATGGATTTGTCTGTGTTTGTCACAGAGGGAGCTATTAAAACATCTGACATTCTAGTTGTGTTGGCACACAATTTCCTATCAGCACATCCAGCAGACTCAGAACAACATTAGCATTCACTTGGAGTTGTGTTTCTAGCCAACTGATAATGTAAGTCCAGTATTCACTCTCTTTTAGCTCTGTTTTTGGTCTCTACCAATTACCAATCAGAAGTATCTGTCTCTTTAGCTGTTAAATACATTATGTTAACTGGCTAGCCGCTAACATCGGTCTACTGTTTGAAGCAAGACATTCTCACTCCGACCTTGTCACATATTGACGTTTGGTCATGGACTTTTATACAAACGGTGTCTGTCCCCCGACCACCTAAATTATTTAAATCTAAAATTAAACAAAGAGGAGTTGTGCGTAACAACCTCATGAAAATTAAAACCTCTTCTGTGACAGAAAGACAAAACAGGAGAATTAAATGCGGACTGTTAAATATCAGGTCTCTATCGTCTAAAGCAGCGTTAGTAAACGAATTAATATCAGATAATCATATTGATTTACTCAGTCTCACTGAAACCTG
>NC_065512.1:38568329-38606214 GCF_006386435.1 Epinephelus moara
TGAGGCAAATTGTGATTTGTGATATTGGGCTTTATAAATAAAATTGATTGATTGATTGATTGATTGATGGACTTAACACATCGACATATAACATCCGTAGTACCCTGTTGGTTGTTGACCAGACTATCGCAGGGTTAACACATAGAGACAGACAACCATTCACACTCACATTCACACCTACTACAATTTAGAGTCACCAATTAACCTATCCCCAACCTGTATGTCTTTGGACTGTGGGAGGAAGCCGGAGTACCCAGAGAAAACCTGCGCTGACACGGGGAGAACATGCAAACTGTGCAAAGAGGGACTCCCTCCTGGGATTGTCCCAGGAACCCTCTTGCTGTGAGGCCACAGTGCTAACCACTACACCACCGTGCCGCCAAGTTCGCAAACAGTCTCTTTCAAAAATAAATGCACTACGTCAGTACACCAACGAACAACAAATTGATGTTTTCTTTTCTTCAACAAACACATGTGGCAACAAAAGCACATGGTTGAGTTTAGGAACAAAGAACAGAGTTTGGCTTTGCATTCAAATGGGAGGTGTACACAGGTGTCCCGGCTTAAGTCTGTGGTTGTTGTCAGATAAATGTTGTGTGTAGCCTGGTCTTTACTTCAGCATGAACATGAAACTAATTAAGTCCACTTTTATAAATTGTTTATTAGGTGTTCATATATTTTAGAGATTTTGTCTAAACTAAACTAACTGAAATAAGTTCTCTTTTTTAAATACTCAGACTCTGTGCATAGGAATTGCAGCCAAAATAACAAGAATTATTTTTTGTCATCTAACAGGACTTCAGATGTTTTTATTATTAAGCAGTAATTCACTTACTTGAAATCACTGTAAAATCCCTGTGAGTTTTTAATGAATAGATTTTCTGTTGGTTCTACATTATTATTTTCACTAACACATTTTATCATCAAACCAAAATCTTCACACTATGATTCGGTCACAGAGAGTGTCCACTGTGAGACATATCTCTGTTGTTGGAGCAGGGAATTGGGAGGGCAATGTCTTCCTTTCCTTTGATTTCTTTTGGTTCCTTTCCTATAAATTTCTTTTTGTTTCATTTATTTATTAATTTTTTGCCTTTCCTTTCGAACATGGTCCTTTGTGCTTTTGGTCCATTCCCCTTAGCTTGAGGAACAAAGGTAACATTATCTTTAACTTTTAGGGACCAGTAACAGCCTAGACATTTCTAGGTCATTTCACTCACTAAACAACCTTGCTAATCAAAAATCAGGACCAGTTTTACTTCAGAACGCTGCATCAGACAAATATTTGAACACCTATGTGTCCATTCTCTCTTGATGTAATAATTTGTCACTATTGGGTGGGCTGAATTCATACATGGATTACTCTTGTGATGGAGGGAGGAGGTGAGAGGAGGGAGTTTGGACGGAGGAAGGAACCAGCTGTGAATAACAGGAAGGGGCTATGCATTGGAACCAAGACGTAGGGCGCTATGCACTGGCAGGACAAAGCCTGGGAAAGCTCCCTACACCCAGCACAGTCACACATCGAAACAATACAGCTGCTGCACAATGACGAAGCCCCTCCCAAAGAGGCTGAGCACTGTGAGGTACACACTGCTTGCACAGACGGAGGGAGCAGGAGAGGAGACGGCGGCAGCTAAGGCTCTGGTCCTGTTCACGCTCATTCTCTCTCTTTCTCCCTCTCTCTCTCAGTGTGTGTTTATGTGTGTGTGTGAGTGCATTTGTCATATCTCTGTCTGAGAAAATGCCTCTTGTTCCATTTTTCTCTGTGTGTGACTCAAGAGCGCCCCCATGGGAGGAACATGAATACTCCAGCACACAGTCAGAGTCTTCATCCACACTGAACACATGAATAGCACACAGATACACAGAGAAAAATCATTTTGATCTCAACGTGATGTGCTCATTAATAGTTAATTAATCATGTTCACAGATCAAAACAATGTTTTAAAAGGCATAATTATCCCTACCGAGCCTCAGTTTGTCACGACTTGTTAATGTCCATGGTGACTTATAATGCTGCTTGTATATTAAACGATTACAACTTGTGTGTCTTTCATCTAGAAATGATGGCTATGTTGTCATAAAAGACAGTTTGAAACAAGTTAAAAGAGCCATCAAAAAAAGTTTTATTACCAAATGATGTATTAACAATACAAAAGCTTCAGTCACATGAGGAGGAGTTTAAGGTGGTGGAGGGAGCTGTGGCAGCAAACAGCATCACCTGACAGTCAGTAAGGCAAAAGGTCCACTACTGTGATTGGATATTTTTTAGTCAGCTAGATAAACAAATAATGAATCAATAAGCCAGTGATTATGATTCTGAATGAGGCCGCTGACTACAGCTGAATTAACTGACCTTCTGGTCCTGGAGTGAAAATGAGCCATGAGATATTAACGGCACCAACATCAACTGACAATGAGAATCCCTCATTGCGCAGGAAATTATGGCAAGTAAAGCAGATCAAAGTTGAATCATTTTCAAAACCTGGAATTTTTTTCAAAACATGTAAGACACTAGCTGCTTGTATTTGTTGCCCAGTTGGATTTATTTTTTGGATTGCTTGATTCACTGACAGTGTTGCTCCCAAAGGGGGGCTAGGGGGCCCTGGCCACCGGGAAAAAATTGCTGACCCTCCACTAGCCCTACAGCAAATATATTTGGAGGCCGACATTACTGTCTTGAAGAGGCTGTGGGACGCTCATTTTTTTAAGCTAGCAAAATAGTGGTATCTTGTGAAACTAGACAATCTAAGGCATCCATTAGTACCAACCATGCTGGCATAGCTTGTTGGGAAGGGGGCTACATAATGCTCCAAAGTTAGGCTAAACTTCGTCAAGGGAACAACTGGCATGGCCATTTTCAGAGTGGCCCCTTGAAGACTCACCTCAGGATATCTGAATGAAAATGGGTTCTATGGGTACTAGAGCTGGATCCATTTAGAGCTCTTCCGGTCCGGTGTACGAGCTTAAATCTTTTTTATTTTATGCAGAAAAAAGTATGCTACTTAAGTAACCTGTGCCCACGGCATCACAGTGCTAAATCCAGCTTGTAATACATTAGTAATAAGCCATATGACAATATGGTTAATATAATATTATGTTTATAAACCAAATAATGGAGCCGCTGCTGTTAATGATGCCAGTGTCTGGTTGTTTTCTACAACCTTCATGTGTTTTTTTTGGGGTGACAAGAGGAGACATTGCAAAGTCTTTCAAGACTTTATGAAACCTGCACCTGCATGGCATCAATTTGGATGTGAAACTGATGAAAGAGGTGTCCTAACTGGCTGCAGACAATGCAGTCATTCCCTTCTCAGCTTAACTTATGTAGGAAGTATCTATTTATTTCTGTTGCTCACCTTGAAAGCTCCACTATGAACAAGGAACAGCCAATTTATAAAATTTAAATGAGCAATTATCGACATGATGCCTTCTTATTTCACTGCAAAAACCAACATAAGGTGGCAGCTGGCTGGAGTTAGTTAGCCAGGTAGCTGAAAGTTTCTGGTAAATGACCCTCGCTAGAGTAGAAGCTAGGCTACTTGCTGTTGGCTATATTGTATGTAATTTCTAGTAAATACCACTATATAAAATGTTTTTTTCTGTTAAAAAAGTAATGTTACAAATTAAGGAAAGCAACAAGTAGGCTACTCACCCATCTTTTAAGTGATTACATCTCCAGTCTGAGGTGCCAATGTTACTTGATGTGATATGATAGTCAGAAGCTTGTTTGCTTTTAGAACACGATGTCCTCATGTTTAACTCTGGAGCAGCTGCTGAGCCAAGGGTAAAATTCGGTGTACCGGTCAGATCTGGTGTTCAGCTTAATGTTAAACTGGTTTTAAAAATTTTACACCTGCCCAACCCTGACAGGTACCCACAAGTCTCCCCTAAACTTTGAGAAGACTTGTTCTCCGTAAATGTTTTGTAGATCACAATCAACAAACTCCTTCAAATTAAAGCTGTGTATTTGTCTCTTTAAGGAAAGGGACAACCAGCCTATTAGAAGAAAGATTATTCGTCTAACGTGTATATACAGATACATAACATATCAAAACAGTTAACTGTATTAGCATTAGTCTATGTATATCGGACAATTTGTGACCTTTATTGTAATATAAGAAATCAAAGTATATCAAAATGTGATTCCTTAACTCTCATATTGACTTAGTTTTAAACCAACCAATATACTACAACAGCATCAAAGAATTCCTGAAATTGTGTTAGGGCGTTTGATTTTAGTGTGGCAGCCCAAGATTTTCAGTGGCCCCATCTGGCCACCTCTATGAAAAATTGTGTGTTTGCCAATGATAGCAGGAGCTACAAAAATAAGAGCCAAGTGAAAATTATAATTTCCCCTTAATGATGATATTTAATGAAGGGGCCTCAGTAATAACACAGGGCTCGGTAAAGGACGTTGTCATTTCATTTACTGACTTTAGTGGTGAATATTCACCACAGTAAAGCTGGCACTCTAGGGTTTAGCGGGGTTAGTGGGGTTAGTGGGGTTAGTTGCATGGTTTACCTGCCTTATAATCCAGCCGTGCACCTTACGCCAATCCCAACCTCAGTGTTCATCTTGAACTAATGAAAAGCTCCATTTTGAAAATGTGTTTGACAAAATGTAAAACATGTACATTTAAAAATCCAAAGTTACAAAACATCTCAGGCTCCACATTCTTGAAAAAATCTGAAACTAAAGGTTATAATTAATTCATCACATTAGAAATAGATCTCTTCCAACTCAATTTGAGACCACCTTAAACCTGTCACAAAATGCTGAATTTGCACATCAGTGTGCTGGTGAGTGCCTTGCAGAATGGGCTTGATATTTCATATTCACACTACATAATTATTCCCTGCACTCTGACACCAATTTATTGAGATCACAAGTGAATATAATTTGTTGAGGGAATAGTGAGGTAACGCTACAACGGCTGCATTGCCCGCTCAGCCTGCCCCGTACATATTAAACAGACACATGCACACACAATCATCCTCCTGTGGATACACACATTCACGTGTAATCCACCACACGCACAAACATGAAATCGACATGCATCTGCTGTACATGAGCATGCACCTCACATAGCACATATTCACACCCACCTACAGATAAACACATGCACACAGGCATGCACATGGAAAAATCTGGCACTTATGACATATGCAGATGTAGAAACAAAAATGTACACACACATAGGCAGACTGACATTACATAAACACACATGTATGGCACATTCAGTGCCTATCCTTCACCTACACATGCACACACTCAAACACCCACATTCCCTCCCCACTGGTAGATGCACTCTCACACATATGAACGCAAAGGCACATACACACTCCCACCTACCCAAACAGATTCTCACACTTCCTACATACACAGTGCACTCTCACACTCTCACACTACCCCCCCCCCCCCCCCAAACACACACAAACACATACAACATGTACACACACCCCAAGAACATGCAGGGGGACACAATCCTCCCATAACCAGTTCAGTTAACATTAGCGTCAAAGCATAACCCTCTGCAGTCTTACTCAGCAGATGGAATGGCTGCGTATCTTCCTCCTACAGCTCTCCATCACTGCCTTGTACTCTAAAGAGGGCTTTGTTGGCTTGTGTTTCCTTCTCCCTGGACAGTCTCAAGTGGAGCCCCCCCCCCCCCCCCCCACCCCCAGCCCCCTCCCTAGTCTGGCCTGATCCTGTCCACTTGGTACTCTACGACGCCCAGACATGGAGCAGAGGCTGTTGGCCCGCCTGCCTGCCTATCATTCCCCTCAGGGTGTAAATCAGCAGTGGCCGGCCTGGTTCTACTGTGTGCCGCGGCGACGACAGATTTATGAGGGGGCAACCTCCCTATGAACCTGGCCTGCGCTTCACGTCCAAGCGCTGCTTTGAAGCCAAAATGGAAGCCGGACATACTGTATTTAGTTTTCCATAAAAGGATAAAAACAGAAAAAACTTCCAGGATTTTTTTCTTTTCTTTCTTTCTTTCTTTCTTTCTTTCTTTCTTTCTTTCTTGCAAAATTGCAATAAATGGAGGATTTTATACTCTCACTGTTCAAACTTTTTTGGGCTAAAAACTCATTTTTGACTTGCCAATGAACACATTTGGAGGTCTGTTGTTTCATAACAGCCAGCTATTCTACATCCAATAATTTGGCAGCAAGTAAGGTTACTTTAGCTGAATTCAATCTGATTAAATATTAGAAATTTGTAGCATCATTAAGTGGCAAAACTGTGCTAAATACTTTCATTCTTTGTAACCACAGGTGGTCCTGCTGCGTAGTGTTTTGGTTCGATAAATTAATTGACCTCTGGTTAAAATAAGTGAAATGTTTATTGTTAAATCTGCATTTTTTCTCCTTTTTTGGGGCCACTTGAGAACAAGCTGAAAACTCAACATTTACTTAATATTGCCTAATAAAGCTTTTATGGCAAACTTTGCTAACAAACAGTACTGCTCTTCTTTTTGCTCTGTTTTGTCCACCACCAACCCCTGAGAAAACTATCTGGATCTAAATGCTCTAATACCTGGGTCTTCAATAGGTTCTCCACAACCCCTAGGGACTCCTCAAAGGTACTGGATTAACATTAATCCAACATGTTATTAGTAAAAAATAATAATTTACAATACATCAGTAATGACAAGCTGACTGTTACCTTTGAAGCGTTATGCAATCATTTGAGCAAGCTAACACTAAATCACTGTGCAGCACTTATCCCTAACGGTAAGGTAGCTAACATCTGATTAAAGCATATTGGACAGTTCGCTGTATTATTATTTGTATTATCGGCACAGACGTTCATTTCTCCTTTCTGTTATGTTGTCGGATAATTATATTAACAATCCGAGCCTATCTGTGTGAAAAAAATGCACTTTCCTTGGCCTGAAAAATGTTGACGACTCTTGCTTTTTAATGCTCACAGGCTAGTTGCTAGCTTTGCCTTTCTACTGTTTGTGACTGAGCAGATACTGTATGCCGATATATCTGAACATTGCCTTTTGCATCTGGACATGAAACTGATGAAAGCCGTAGGACTTAACCGAAACAGTACATTTGCAGGCTGTAAAACAAAACAACCAGCTTAAAGTTTCTTAAACACTCCATTAACTTCAGAAAAACAGCAAACTCTGCTGATTATTCTCAGTGAGTTTTTCAGTCTGAGTGACCCCGTCCACATCATATACAGTCATCTGATTCCTTATAAATATAAAATTATTTTAATTTTAATCCTTTTACTTTTTTTGACTCACAGGTTAATTTTGCATTTAAATCCGACCTTTTAGATAAAGTACAGAGTATCAGCGATATGGCATTATGCAAATATTATGCAGATTACTGTGGCATATTTACAACAGATTAAGCGAGGATTGTGAAGGAAAGATTTTATCATTGTGTTGTCTGACACCAGGATGTGTGCTATGGGATTGTGCTCCATAAATCATCAATTGTTTCAACTAATGGATTCAGTTTGCTCTTCACTCAATGCCATAATTTGCTATCCAAACATCATGTGCAACAATACTCTGCCGTCTGCTCCCCTGTCCATATCTCATTAATTAGATTCATACTGCCTATAGAACATAAAACAGTACAGTGTGTGTGTGTGTGTGTGTGTGTGTGTGTGTGTGTGTGTGTGTGTGTGTGTGTGTGTGTGCGCGCTGATTGATTTCATTCTCTAAGCAAGGTAAAAAAGGAGGGGGATACCCAGTGAATTCTTTTCAAATGAGGTAATCTGTAGATAATGGGGATTATAGGGAGTGTTAGAGACAGAATAGTAAAACAATGACAAACTTTCCAGAGACTGCAAAGAAAATAATTAGCCTAATCCCCAAGCCTTTTGACCATGCTTCACTTGAGATCTGACAGCTATGGCTGCAAAGTATGCCGTGACTCTACAGAAGTGTGGTTCATGTTCCTTGTGCTTCCTCCAGAAGGGCTCGATCTAAGCATTACTGAGTGTGCTTACATGGAAAGAAGCACATACAAATACTTGAGGTAAGAGGACACTTAGCCCTTTACATGTGCTTGGCCACATTTGTATGCAAGAACATGCACTGTCTATTTGTTCCATTCTTCCTGTCTGGCTCGACATGATCATCACCACCAGGCTCATCAACCTCAAACAGAGCACAAATCTACAAGCTGGCACTGTGTCTTTATTCAGAAAAAATATGATTAATGATCTATAAATCTAAATGAAGAATGAATACACTGGTATGTAAGGTTTTGGTTACCTGGCCTGACCCCAAATGCTTGCACAGCTTGCACACTAGATAAGATAACCCCTGCAACATTACACAAATCCCAGCCCCTATGTGTGTGTGTGATATAGTAGGGGAAAGTGACATGTTAACTGGGAATGTGCTCTGCCAAGGGAAAATAGGCAGTCACGTCATGGCGGGGGGATTACATTAGTGATAAAATAGGCTGTAAAAACAAGTGACATGTAAACGGTGTTTTTGTACATGTAGGATGGAAATGTGCACAAATTCCTGTGTTTCTTTCTCTCTTTTTTAGCCTCTGTCTCTTTTTATTTCCCAGCTCTTTCTTTCCGTTTTTACCTACCATTAAACACTGGCCCGCTACTTGCAACAGAATTCCCAACCTGCTGTTTCATTCATTGTAAGTACCAGTAAAGGCATGCGTCTCCTCGCCCATCACACACCCTGCTGTTTGCATCCAGCCAGCCAGAAGTCTTGACCAAACCACAGGTGAAAGGTCACAGACCCCCCTGTGGACCAATCAGAAAGGAGTCCTGCTGAGACAACAGGCCAACAGCACAAGGGCAGCAAAATACAGCCTATCACCGTCTGCTTTTAACAGCAAATGTGGGAATTATTGCATTAAATGGCAGCAGCAACACACATACAAAAACAGATGTAAAAAATGAAATTTCTTTTACAGTTCATCCCAGACGGCATGTCGTTTGTTGACTCATTTGTTAAGATTAAGTGGTACCCCCTACAGAAAGAAGCAGTCTGGAATGGGGTATTAACTTATTATACATGCTGCTTAAATTGATCCCAATCTCATTAAAAATGTCATCAGCTTACAGGGTACTAAACAGTAGGTAGAAGGCTGTATGCTTGTTGCTGGCGAGCTAAATTGCATTTTAGTGCGCATGCGCCCGCGCTCCTGCTTGTTTTCTCGGTTTTCTTACTTTTTTGCTTTATTAAGTTTGGTATTTGTGCTGGCTTTTTGAGATTGTCATTTTGAAACTGCGCCCTCTCAAANTATTTCTGATTCTGATTTCTGATTCTGATACATCACAGATAAAGTCAACAACCTTGCTGTGCAATTATGTTGTCCAGAGGAGCACACCTGCAGAGCTAATGTTATTCCACAATTGATGTTACAGCACAAAGTTTCAGTGTTCCAAAATGAAGTGAGCCACCATCTGCAGAAACCTGTGCCAAAGGGCAGGTCAGGTGCTATAACTGAAGCATGTTGATCTGAAATGAGATGGAAGTTAGAAAAAGGGCAATACCAAAAGTGCTAGTGCTAGTTGTTTTTGTTGTTGTTGTTGTTGTTGTTGTTGCGGCTGTGGCTCAGAGGTACAGCAGGCCATTCGTTAATCAGAGGATCGGTGGTTCAATGTCTGGCTCCTCCAGTCAGTGTGTAGAAGTATCAGATGACAAGACACTGAACCCCAAATAGCTCCTGATGGCTGCTCTATCAGTGTGCATATGAATGGTTACTGAGAAGCAGGTAGCACCATGTTATGGTAGCCATTATACTGCTATGGTAGCACTTTAAATGGTCAGAGGACTAGAAAAGCCCCATACAAGTGCAGTCCATTTAAATGTTATTTGTTTTACAGTTATTATTACATATTTTTCTTATTGTCACAAAACGTATTGTATTTTAAAATTTCCCCACCTTTCTGTCACTTTCAGCCCCAAATCTAGTGGTTCTTACCAATGATGCAAATCTTAAAAATAGTATTTTTTTAATAGTTTTATTAAAAAGAAAAAAAAAGGCCATGTAAAACAGAACAGTGATAAATGTAAAAGGTGAAATCCACACAAACTGGAAGTCGGGCTGACGAGAGTTACTGCAAGGTGAACTGTAACGATCTGGCGGAGAATGACAGGAGAGCCGGAGTATTAGAGCTGAGTGGTGATGAGGTGATGAGCTCCAGGTGTGCGTCCTGCAGCCACTGCCTGCACCAGGGACCCGCCCCTAGGAGAGAGTGAGACACACAAGGGAGGGAGTGGAAAAACACAGACTCTGCATGTGAGGATATGACAGGTGCATTACTTGGATTGGTAGATCGATTCAAAATAAACCACACTGTGTGTGGTAATAAAGGAACATGTCACTTGTTTAATATTATTACATACATGTTCGCAGAAGGCAGGCATGACAGGCATAAATTGACACGCCATTGCAGAACAAATGCACCCAGCATACATACATAAGTTCATCATATCAATATAATATTAATCAAAGACAATATGCCATACTTATTTTGCTGGTTAATACTTTAGGTTGTGAAGTTCTCAATTTCCATGACAGTTTGATTGTAAAATGTATATTTCATGCAAATACAGCCTTTCCAAACCCCAAATGATGACTTCTTTCCAAATAAAGCTATTCAAGTTACTGCAATACACTGTATATTGCAATACATATCGCAGCATACAAAATTGTGGCATTGTCAGTTTTGTCTAATATTGCGCAGCCCTCATTCATTTTGACTTACCAACACAACTGTTAGACTGATGATACACAGAGCAACTTTTTGAGCAATGTTGCTGGGCATTATTCTCAAGGATGCAAACAGGTGTATGGTCAAAAAGAGAGAGCTTATCAAAGCGAAATTCTCAATATTAAAATACACTAACACTAATTTGGAAGAATACTGTGTATTCCAAAACAGAACAAATCCATTGAGCAACAGTGTTTCCCCTATATGCAACTAGCAGCAGCGGTGCTCCGCTGCTGAAATTTGACTGCTGCTGCTGATTTCTTTTTCTTTTTTTTGTCTTAGCTCTTTAGAAACTACCGTTATATTATTTGGCGCTACGGACACTTCGTATCCAAGTCAATTCACACACTTGTTAGTAAAGCATTTAAGAGGAGAGGAGAGGGATCCATCTGATCCCTTCATAAACTAAAGTTATATTATTTTGGTCACACCTTTACAATCCTCCTCTGCTCTATGTATCGCACACAGCGGAATTAGGTCCCGATGTGCACAGACAGACACGTGCACGCGCACGCACACACACACACACACACACACACACACACACACACACACACACACACACACACACACACACACACAGGTGAGCACACAAGAGCGTGGCTCGGGCCGCATTTTTCTGACCGACAATTATAAACGGCACTGTGCACACGGGGTTTTCTTTTGTTTCGTTTGTTTCTTCGTTCATTTCAACTGCTGCGTCTGCTTGTGCTTCCAACGAAGCACTCCCACCCTCCTCCATCTCTCTCTCCAGTAACTCGCTGACACCAGCCGCTAGTTCTGGGTCAATTCCAAGCGAGATTTCCGAGATTCACCCTTTTGGTTTCCATTTAGCTGAAAACTTTTTTTTTTTTTTTTTTACTCAGTAATGGATGTGATCTCCAGTGTAGCGAAGTACAATACAATACAATACTACTACAATTTACTTAAGTAAAAGTAAAATTACAGATTAAAGAAACTACTTAAAAAATTACAAATTACACAAAAAAAACTACTCAATTACAGTAACGTGAGTAAATGTAAATAGTTACTTCCCACCTCTGGACATAACTAATATCATTTGCCCTGCAGAACCTTTATCACAATAAGGAGAGACTGAGGTCTAAATACTTCAGATCTTTATAAGGCTTTTCAGAGTAACAAGGGAGATTAAGACAGAATAAGTGGCCAGAGCTTAAAGACAGCAGCGGCTCTTTTCTTCTGTCCCTTCTGTCGCTATAAATGATGCATTAAAGTAAACACAGCTTTCCACAACAAGAGCCCCGGGCTGAAGAGGTCATAAATGTAAATACCAAACACAATAGCATTCAAGAGCCTTTAGATTCTGCGCTGACAGTTTTTCCTCTGTGAAAGTCTGTGAAAAATTGGCACTGTGTCCTTGTTTGCACCACACTGTTGCCTTATAAAACCACTTAAAGCAGCCTTTTCATGCACATTCAGTACACATTTGGAGCTAGCTATAAATGCTACCACTCAATTTTTATGCCAGTCTGTAGTCAGCACAACATCAGTTTTTTCATTAAGGCCTTTGTTTCAATGTGTGTTCTTGGACCAAATGTCACAGCGAATTGAGGACATTGTTGTTAGTTCACATTTCTCTTCAGAATAAATGTTAGCATTGTACTGCAAAGCATGCATATGTAACATTTGTACATTAGCAGATATGTTAAAACTTTACCTTTCTGAATGTTTCAACAATGTTGTGGTTAATGGGTGGTTTGGGCACAGAAACCACTTGGTTATAGTTAGGAAAAGATCATGTTTTGGCTTAAAGGGATAGTGCACCCAAAAATGAAAATTCAGCCATTATCTACTCACCCATATGCCGATGGAGGCCCTGGTGAAGTTTTAGAGTGCTCACATCCCTTGCGGAGATCGGCGGGAGCAGCGGCTAGCACACCTAATGGCAGACGGCGCCCCAGACTACCGTCCAAGAACACAAAATTGAATCCACAAAGTATCTCCATACTGCTCATCCATAGTGATCCAAGTGTGCTGCAGCCCCGACATAAAAAGTTGTTTTCGAAAAACGTCATATGAACTCTGTTTTTAGCCTCTCTGACTGCTTCTCTGTGCTCCGTGCTCACGTGTGCGCGCTTTTGCGCGACCAGTGAAAGCGTGAGCTTTGCTCACCCATGTTTACATCACGTGACACGTGCATCGCAGGGGGAGACAGCACTAACCACAGTAGCTAAAAGATAATCTGCAATACGGTCTTTTAGCAAAGGACAGCCCAACATGTCTGAAGACTCTGAAATTGAGGAGGAACAGTATTTCTTTGTTGAGCCGTATTTGTTTGAGCCCGAGTATACAGACGGAACTCAGGCCGCCGCAGCTTCTGAGCCTAACCCTCAGCCAGCCGCAGAATACCGGAGTCGAGCACTGGAAACCTGGTGGTGTAGTTGTTTCAAATGCAAAGTAATGCCAACGGATGAGGAAAGTCTTTGCTGCTCAGACTGGGAATTGGCAATGCCTGCACTTGAGAATCTGGACATCAGTACTGACGAGACTGCTGCTCTTCAGAGACCGTGCATCACCGATCACCCTGAGCACGCGCACGTGAGCGCGGAGCACAGAGAAGCAGTCAGAGCTACAGACTACAGTGAGGCTAAAAGCAGAGTTCATATGACATTTTTCGAAAACGACTTTTTATGTCGGGGCTGCAGCACACTTGGATCACTACGGATGAGCAGTATGGAGATACTTTGTGGATTCAATTTTGTGTTCTTGGACGTTAGTCTGGGGCGCCGTATGCCATTAGGTGTGCTAGCCACTCCCCCCGCCCCTGCCTCTAAAACTTCATCAGGGCCTCCATCGGCATATGGGCGACTAGATAATGGCTGAATTTTCATTTTTGGGTGCACTATCCCTTTAAGACATGGCCTTTGGTGGCACAATTGCCACTGGAAATACTGCATTTCTTTAACCCTATGGGCCCGAACGACGCATAGTGCGTCCAAATTCACACCTGTTCTTCTCTATGGATTTTATGACCGTTCGTCATAGCAAGAAGCCATGCATATCACGTGAAACAGCGGAACCGCAGCTCTCCGACAAGACCAAGCACTTGTCGGTAGTCCAATATTTTCACAGCGAAAAAAAAAGATAAATTTACAGTAAAATTATATACTGTATTACAGAGCTTTCATACAGCTTTGCACACACATTACTCTTGGATGGATTATTCACGAATGCAGGGTTGCACAGAAATGCCGCTCATATCACATGAAAGTGCAGGACCAGAGCTTTCCAATGATACCACACACATCATTGTGCTGTCATCCCATCACACTATAAATCCAGATCAATTGTCTACAAAATAAAAACCTGACAAATTTCTTTACAATCCATTATACAGATCTTGTTATCAGTCACTTCATATAGTGAGGAATATCGTATCTTACCACGTCTTAGGCTTGCGTGTGTTTCTCCCTGTCTATCCACATTTGTAGTTCGGCTTTCAAGATAAATTATTAATTATGCATGCATGACAGGGCCGTAGTCACCATATACATTGAGGGGAACACGTTTCTTGCAATAATGAAAAAATACTGGCAATCATGTCCGCCTGGCACAAACCACATATTTTGGACAACTGTGAAGTGACAGAATGTCCCACCATCATGGTTCTTATATTGCCAGATTCCAGAGAGTCTCCCCTCTTCATATATGGCAGAATATGTCAACTTCCAGCTTGCTATGGTGAGATACATGTACAAATGTAAGAATTTAGTAACACAGATTTGTTTTTTTCATTGATAAAAAAATTAATATAAAATACAGGCACATAGAAGGACCTGGAATGATGGCAAATCTGGTTAGCCCAGATTGTCCTGAAAAAAAAAAAAGATATAGCATGTGTATGTAGCCTTTATAATGACTGTGATATGAGCTGTGATAAAGTAAAGGCAGTAAAAATACCCCAAAAAGGCCTAGGGCCCAAAGGGTTTTAAGAGATAAATTTAGGCTGTGTTATGTGTTATGGTTCGTGTTAGGATTTTATGGAGTATTTTGATATTTCCTTGGAGGAATAGTTCAGGTTTTTTATAGTGGGGCTGTATGAGATACTGATCTATAGTAACTGTATTACATACAGTAGATGGCGGTCAGCACATTCCTTGTTTGCAGAAACGCAAGGAACTAGCACTCCAGAAGCTCAGCAATGCATTGATGTTGGTTAGAGTAAGCAGCAAAACACATTTTAGCCACTTAAAAAAAGACCTACCTAAAAAAAAAAAACCCCAACATATCCTTAAAGAACGGTTTGTATGATATCCTATGAAAATGAGCTGGTGGAAACATTATCAGGGGGTCGGGGGGGTTGATGATGACTCTCCTTCTTGCTCTCCTCCTGCTGCCTTTTTGTTTTGATCCAAAAAATCGTCTAATATCCATACTTACTTCAAGACTAAGTAAAACGCGGCAACTTGGTGCTGGCCACTAGTATGCACAATAAATACAGTTGTAATGCAGAGTAGCCTACTGACGTTGCACTTTAAAATTGTAACAAGTTAACATTCTGAATGCCCATATATGGGCATATGCCATGTAAGCTGGTGTGACAGTGAGTGTGTTGTGTGCTGCTGTGCTGCTGTGCTGCTGTGTTGCGTGCGCTGCTGTCTGTTGTGCTCCTGTGCCGTGCCGTGGACTTTAAGTTGGAAACGAGGTGCTTTATTAGTAAAAAAAAAAAAAATCTGCAAATGCCCAGGTCTAACGACATCCATGGGGGGGACCATATCTGCACGCCATGACCATTCATGACATCAAAATTTCATAACACTTTACAAAATCACAATAAACAGTTCCAATATAGCCTACGTAACGCTAGTCACAATATTACATTCTCGTTTTCCACTTTTATTCAGTAATGAATAGACAAATTTACATTGCCTGCCTGGAACGTTACCCATACAGCAGTCTGGCAACAACGTTGATGGCAACCATGGCAACCAGCCTTGGCATTCTGCTACTTGGAAAAACCACATGCAGAACTGCAATACTTGAACCGATAGTAATAATAACAGGGATTTGTTATGTTTAATTATAATTATGATTATTACATTATATCGGATGGTGGTATGTGGTTGCCTATCGTAAAATAACAAGGAAAAAAAACCAAACCTTTTTTTGTTGTTGTTTTTCAGTTTCAGTTATATATGTTGTGGGGGGGGGGAGGGGGCATTTTGGGCATATCTGAATATTGGGGGGGACGTATCCCCCTAAATGTATATGGTGACTACTGCCCTGCCCATCCACCACCCCAACCTGCCTTCTTACAAAACTGCTTGGGACCACTTCCTCTTTTACTCCCATCAGCACATTGGTCACGTGATCACAGGCTTCCAAAACACATGGGCTATGCGCAAATTATTATCTGATGATTATATGGTATATGTACGAATTCGGATGCAATACATTTTGTCAGAAAATTTCCAAACAGTTTATGAGAACAGCCTAAAAAAATCAGTATCAGTCTTAGTCTTTTTTTTACCGCTTTACCTTGCTGTCAGACAGCCATTTTCTTTCGCGCTACATTTTCTCAACCTTATAACTTACATATTCTTACACAAAAATGCCAAACTGTGCCATGCACAGTATTAAAAAACAGGTCAGCTGTTCTGGTCAAATAGTGTTGTTTTGCGATCCAACTAAAGCAAAACTTCACTTCAAGATGATGTGTGCTTGTGTTTTTCTGTGCTGTTCAAACAAAGAAATGAAACAGCTAAGAGTACTTACACTGAATATAGACATCAGCAAAAGAAACACTGCTATACCCAATCATGCCTATTCAGTCTCCCTCTACAAAAGTTCCGTATACTTTAGGTCACTGAGGTAACCTTTTGTCTCTACAGGGAACCGCATTTTGTTGTTGCTGTCATAATCACTTTGGGTTTTTTTGTTTTTTTTTGTTTTGCTTTTATTATATTGTATTGTTGTCTCTTCCATAAACAGATGAAAGTCTGACCTAAACGATCGACCTGTAGCATATTACAGTGAGCAGCACAGTTGGACAATTTTGAGTAGGAACAAGAAAGTTATACAGCTGAGAAATTGTAGACCAAAGGAAAGGGCTGTCGGACAGCAAGGTAAAGCGGGGAAAACGTTCTAAGTAAAGCATCCACTTAAACTGATATAGTTTTTTTTTTGTTTTTTAGGTAAGCCTTTTTTAAGTGGCTAAAGTATGTTTTGCTGTTAACCCTAATCCACAGCAATACATAGCTGAGCTTCTGGGGCACTAATCCAATGTGTTCCTCTCAACAGGGAGAGGGCTGACCATCATCTACTGTAGGAAACACACTGACTATAGATTAGTATCTCAAAAAACACAAACTGTCTCTCAACTATTGTCAGTTAACTCCATAACTTAATATTGAGCCAACATGTCACTCAAGGCACTTTTTTAAAAATCCACTTCTACATTTAAATTCTACCAGGGTAACTGCCTTAGGACCAGTTGGCAGTGAGATTTGCATCTGCAGCAGCGCTCCCCAGCATCCTCCAGCACTTTTGGCCTTTAATTTTAATCAAACAGGAAATCATTTTACATTCTAGGATCATTCTTCTACCAAGATGTAATGATTTGATACTTTTTTTAAGGGTGTATGACAGACTCTTCTATAGTGCCCCCCAGCAAAATTACATGCCTTTGCCCTTTATATCAGCTGTAATCTAATGGTGCATTAAAACTGAACGTGAAGTAAATTTTACCTTCCAAATTTGATCTCTGGATTGTTTTTGCAGTCACATCATAAAAACCAAATGGTCACTCACGCGGAAACATTTTTGCCTCAACTCGCACCGCCTTGAGCAAACCTGCATCTCTTTATTTCGTCTTTGCTTGTTTGTTAAATTTTTTTGTTTTCAGCGTGTTAACATTGAGCACTGGTATTGAACCTGACTTTAGTGCCCCCAGAAATTAAGTGTTTGAGCATGAAAGTTTATTCCTGACCTTTGGGAACAGTATATGTGAAAAAATCATCTATGCTCATTACCTTTTTGACCTTTCATCTCACAGTCTTTATTCTTCAGTCTTTAATGAGAATGATGAGATGTGGTTCAAAGGTCCAAAAACTAGTTGTCTAAGATTATTTTGTTACATATGACTGTGTTTTTAAAAAAAAAATTTATCCATGTGTTTGTAAGTGTGTAAATCTGTTTATCAAATCCATGATCGTCTTGAAACCTGATCTACTCAGATGTGTAAGAGCTGATCACACTTCTAACAGTCAGGCAATAGACAAAACAGGAGCCCTCATACTGTGATCTGTGCCAGTTTGTATCCTTGTTATTTGAGGACAACAGTAGCACAAGGTGGAGGATGAATAATACATCGCGTTTTGAATGTCTCTTCTCACTCAGTTTCAGTGCCCTGTATAATCTGAGTGCAGCAATTGAAATCTCCACACCTGATATTCAGCTTTAAGTTGTGTTGAAGGTTGCCTTTTATCCCCCACTGTGTCTTTTAAACAGCTTTGAGGGATGTTACTGTAAAATGAAATGAGATTATTAAGTACAGTCTGCGGTGCTGTTCATGTTTTGTAATGAACCAGAGAAAAAGTTACATTGAAACCCAAACAAACACTAAGCATGCCGCTTGTGTGTGTGCAGGGTCTAGGTTTTTCCTCAGGCACTTGAATTCTTCCTGCTGACAGAAATATGTGACAATTCTTCCCAGGGGTTTGTAGGGAAGAAGAAAGGAAAAATAAGGATGAAGCGATGAAGTCATGCTCTGATTTGGTGTGCTGGTGTTTAATTTTCATCTTGGGTTCACAGACTGGCATAGGTTCAGACCACTGCCTGAGACAACAAGGTTTGTTTGTGTTTAAAGTGCTATAAATAAAGTTGACTTGAATATCTTGAAAACTGTTATATGGATTACCATGAATTTTTGTACCATTCATTCATTGTAATATCTCAACATCCACTAGATGGATTGTTACAAAGGTTTGTGCAGACATACATGGTCCCCTAGATGTTCAATCCTACCCGGGTCCATGTCCTTGGTTCGACAGCCCACTGATTCGACATCCCATTAGTCCGACTGTCCGCGGTGCTGAACGGCTCGCGGCGGGCATATGGTGCGCCGCCACCGGCTTGAGGCAGAGCAGGCTCACGGCTTATGTGTTTTTCACTTTCTTTTTCATTTTAACCCACACCATGATCTTTTCCTGACCCTAACCAAGTGGTTTTTGTGCCTAAACCTAACCAGACCTTAACCACAGGGCATCATGATGATTTCGGAACGGACGTCGGAACAATGATTTTAATATGGTCGGAACAATGGGATGTTGAACCAATGGGCAGTTCCCTCCTACCCAGGGCTTGACATTCAGCATTAGAGCCTTGCTACAGACGTTGGTGATCCCCTAAATTTTTCTCCAGTGCCACCATGATGTTGACATATTTGTTTGAAATTTAAATATCTGGCTCGCTGTAAAATGTGGTCAACACATTCATGGTCCCAAGAAGATTAATTGTAATAACTCTGATGATCCTTTGACTTTTCCATCCTGTGCCATCATCAGGTCAAAATTTAATTTTGTTAAAGAGTTTGGTTTGTTTGGCTCAAGTATCTGCAAAACTATTTCCCTATTTCACATCAGCTGTACAGTACTTTGTCCATCTATCAATTTATTTTCAACCATTTATCCAGGGCCAGGTCACGGGGTTGGCAGGCTGAGCAAAGTACTCCAGATATCCCTCTCCCCATCAATGCTTTCCAGCTCCTCCTGGGGGATCCCAAGGCGTTCCCAGGCCAAACAAGATATATAATACCTCCAGCGTGTTCTGAGTCTGCCCTGGGGCCTTCCACCAGTGCTTTGTGTTTAGTTCTAATTAGCAAATGTTAGCACGTTAACATGGTAAATGTGGCAAAAATTATACTTACTGAGCATTGTGCTAGCATTTAGAACTTTGAAGTGAGCAAGTACAGCTGTAAATTCTTCGGAGGACAGGTGTGGGAGTCAGGTGAACTGGTGACGTAGGAAAGAACAGGATTACTGCAAGCAAGGTGGGAGTGGCAGGCTCTGGAATGAGAGGCGAGTTAGGGATACTGTGATGATACTTAGGAGACTTATGACACTAATTACATTTTGCAGGATGACTGGAGGTTGGCGAGCTGCATTCCAAGGTAGTAGACACAGTGACATGAGTTTTGGGGCTTTTCTGAGCACAATTAAAACCCACCACTTTATCCACCTCCATTTACTGGCTAGTACCTGTCTATTACTTGCACTGCAGAGCAGAGGTGTGGACTTGTGTCATATGACGTGGACTCAAGTCAGACTCAAGTCAAAAATTTGTTGACTTTACTTAACAAAATCAAAAAAGACTTGCAACTTGTCTCGGACTTTAGGACCAATCACCCATGACTTCACTTGGACTTGAGCCTTTTGACTTAGAAATATGTTAACGCTATTCATTCCCAGAAATTTTATACTTAATTCTCCAGATCCACTTTGTCTGAACCAATCCAACAGCATCCAATCAAGGAGTGGAGAGAACCATGAAGAACTAATGTGGCATTACTGAGGGCCAGTTTGAAAAAAATTATACCAGAGATAATTTTGCTTGTGTACATAAAGTTACGCAGTGATGGCAGTATGCAAAATGTACAGGCTGGAGACACAATTTCTGACAAACTTGTTTTAACAAATAAATACAATATTTAAAAAGCTGTGATGGTTTTTGTGAATGTGTTATTACTGTTGTTCAAATGGCATTACATTAGGACTCAAAACTCAAAGACTTGAGATTTACTTGTAACTTGCAAAAAAATGACTTGGTCCCACCTGTCCTGGTTACATATGACTGAGTCACCAATGCAGATTGATTATAAAGTTATTAGACATACTGTAATTATCATTAGATACCAGAGGTCTTGTGGCATTAGGCCTAGATCAAGTCACAACTGACATCATCTATTCCGTGCGGTTTAAGTGAAAGTATAAAAACAGAATAAAATCGAAAGACAATGTGAAGTAATAATGATATAAAAAATTAACTAGGAACGTAATAAATCATATGTTGCACATTTGGAAGCTTCTGGCGGCCACAGGGCCCTAAACAGTTGCTTAATTTGCTTATCCCTCAGAATTACTCGCTCTGATTAGGAACAAACCTGGAGCTGTAGGTAAATGGAAGCGCTACATGTGTTATCCTGTATGTATCATGGTAGTAGCGGGCATTGAATTGCCCTACTAAAGGTTAATACCACTATAATACAGTCCTTTAACACCTTTGATCTAACACAGCCGCTGTGGATTATGCTTTTTTGCCTTGTCTCTATCCTTGCTCTATCCTCCTTGCCTCCTCACTCATCCACAAATGATTTCTCTCCCATCTCACCAATACACCTTACCCACACATCTTTTTCCTTGCTGCCCAATGCAGCCCAAAGGTGGTTTTCCTTCATCTAGAGAGCAATAGGAAGATGCTTTACTGTAAATAATAGCACATTGTGTGTTTGCAAGCAGTACATACCAGATAGTTTTCCCTGATTTTATTGATGTTTAATAATGCTATGAATCACTGCTGATGCATCCATTTGACATTGAAAACACAGCTGAGGTTAACAGTAGTCCCAGTGCCAAAATAAAAGTCTGATATTGCATTAAGTGCACAGGAGAGGCTGAGGGAAATGAAGGGATACTGTGATGATACTTCAGGGACTCATCACACTAATTACATTTTGCACGCTGACTGGAGGTTGGAGAGCTGCATTCCCAGATGACCCCCAATTTTTCCAGCTTTTAGGTCATGCAGTGCTATCTTAAGCTGAATTATGTTAACTCCTCTTACTATCCAGAAGCCTTAAAAAAAAAAAAAAAAAAAATATATATATATATATATATATATATATATATACATATGTAATTATAATTATAGTTGAATAAAAGTATGAAGCCCACTTAGGGTCTATGGTTAAAGAGATCTGTGTAAATGCATTAATAAACTGAGCAAACAGACTGATAAACCATACAGGCAGGCTAATCACCTGTAAAGGGAAAAATACTTGCTTTATCAATATGCATTCATGTAATAATAAGACCTCCAATAAAGACCTGACTTCCAGAAAGAAAGGGCAGGTATTATTGAGGTAATGTCATTTTCTATTTGTACACAGTGAATAAAAGCACAGATTAATAATCAGTAACAGAAAACTTGCGAGAATTTTATAACAGATAGAGATAGATAGATACTTTATTCATCCCGAAGGAAATTAAGGAAACTAGCTTGGACTAATTTAACTTGACCAGGCTTTTTTCCCTTCATTATAAGGTTCAAATATGTTTTGGGGCTCCGGACATTTTTTTTTTTTAATTTCATTTTGGCAAAAATGGCTCTTTTGATATTAAAGATTACTGACAGCAAAGAAGCCCAGACAGTCCTCTCCCCAGTCACTTCCGTCAGCCCTTTCGAGGGAACCCCGAGGCGTTCCCAGGCCAGCCGGGCGATGTAATCCCTCCAGCGTGTCCTGGGGCAGCCCTGAGGTCTCCTCCCCGTTGGACGTGCCCGAAACACCACCCAAGGGAGGCTTCCAGAAGGCATCCTTACCAGATGCCCGAACCACCTCAACTGGCTCCTCTTGATGTGGAGGAGCAGCAGCTGTACTCCGTGTCCCTCCCGGATGTCTAAGCTCCTCACCCTATCTCTAAGGCTGAGACCAGCCACCCTGCGGAGGAAACTCATTTCGGTAGCTTGTACTCACGATCTCGTTCTTTCGGTCACTACCCAGAGCTCGTGACCATAGGTGAGGGTTGGAACGTAGATCGACCAGTAAATTGAGAGCTTCGCTTTCTGGCTAAGCTCCCTCTTCACCACAATGGACCAGTTAAGCGCCTGCCTCACTGCTGACGCCGCCCCAATCTGCCTGTCAATCTCCTGAGATACTTAAACTCCTCCACCTGAGGCAGGACCTCCCCCCCGACCTGGAATAGGTAATCCACCCTTTTCCAGCTGAGGACCATGGCCTCAGATTTGGAGGTGCTGATTCTCATCCCAGCCGCTTCACACTCGGCTGCGAACCGCGAAATTCTGTCCATGAAAGTTATGAACAGAACCGGTGACAAAGGGCAGCCCTGGCGGAGTCCAACTCTAACTGGGAACAGGTCCGACTTACTGCCGGCCACGCAAACCAGACTCGCGCTCATTCGGTACAGGGACTGGATGGCCCTTAGCAAGGGGCCACCAACCCCATACTCCCGGAGCACCCCCCACAGGATGCCCCTCTGGTCCCCTTTCTTGAAGACGGGGACCACCACCCTGGTCTGCCACTCCAGAGGCACTGCCCCCGATGTCCATGCAATGTTGCAGAGGCGTGTCAGCCAGGACAGCACTACAACAGCCAGAGCCTTGAGATATCCAGGGCAAATCTCATCCACCGCGGAGTTGCTTCACTACCTCGGCGACTTCTGCCCCAGAAATTGGACGACCCGCCCCAAGACCCCCGGGACTGTTTCCTCACTGGAATACGTGTTGGTGGGATTGAGGAGCTCCTCAAAGTATTCCTTCCACCGCCCAACAATGTCCCCAGTTGACGTCAGCAGCTCCCCGCAGACCCACAGACCAACCATGCCCTGTAGGCCTCCTTCTTCAGCCTGACGACTCCCCTCACCTCTGTTGTCCACCAGTGGGTTCGGGGATTACCGCCGCGACTGGCCCCAGCGGCCTTAAGGCCACAGCTTGCCACCACCGCCTCGACAATGGCAGAGCGGAACAAGGCCCATTCGGAATCAATGTCCCCCTCTGCCCTCGGGACGCAGTCGAAGCTCTCCCGGAGGTGGGAGTTGAAGATCATCTTGACAGGTTCTTCCGCCAGGCGTTCCCAGCAGACCCTCACTGCTCGTTTGGGCCTGCCAGGTCTGCGCAGCGTCCTCCCCTGCCATCTGATCCAGCTCACCACCAGGTGGTGATCAGTTCACAGCTCTGCTCCTCTCTTCACCCGAGTGTCCAGAACATATGGCCGCAGGTCAAATGATACGACTACAAAGTCAATCACTGACCTGCGACCTAGGCTGTCCTGGTGCCACATGCACCGATGGACATCCTTATGTTCGAACATGGTGTTAGTTATGGCCAAACTGTGACCCGCACAGAAGTCCAATAACTGAACACCACTTGGGTTCAGATCAGGCAGGCCGTCCCTCCCAATCACGCCCCTCCAGGTCCTGCTGTCATTGCCCACGTGAGCGTTGAAGTCCCCCAGCAGAACAATGGAGTCCCCGGTCGGGGCACTGTCCGGCACCCGTCCCAGAGACTCCAAAGAGGGTGGGTACTCTGAACTGCTGTTCGGTGCATAAGCGCAGACAACAGTCAGGACCCGTTCCCCGACTTGAAGGTGCAGGGAAGCAACCCTTTCGTCTACTGGGGTGAACCCCAACGTACAGGCAGAGAGTCTGGGGGCTATCAGAAAGCCCACGCCGGCCCTCCGCCTCTCACCCGGAGTAACTCCAGCAAAGGAGAGAGTCCAACCCCTCTCAAGGACTTGGCTTCCAGAGCCAGAACTATGTGTTGAAGTGAGGCCGACTATATCTAGCCGGTACCGCTCAACATCTTCCACAAGCTGCGGCTCCTTCCCTGCCAGAGAGGTGACATTCCACATCCCAAGAGCCAACTTCCTCAGCCGAGGATCGGACCGCCAAGGCCCCTGCCTTGGTCTGCTGCCCGATCCATAATGAACCACTCCCTTCTGGATACCTCTGCGGGTGGTGGGCCTGCGTTTAACACAGTTCAGTGACACATAGTACCCACATTGTTATGACTCAATGCTGGTTGAACAACAGCAAACTTCCTTTAAAGAATTATTATTGTTGCACGCATTTATGCTGAATGAGTGAGTTAGCCCAGATATACACTGTCAATCCCTCTGCACTTAGCCATAGTAAGTACTGCAGCCAGCATTTGAAATGATGCATGTAAGAGTCTGGTTTATTTGGAAAGCTGTAGGAGGCTTGCAGTTTGCCGCGGTGCATGTTGTTGAAACAGTGGCCAAAGCAAAGTAAGACATAGTTCTTCATAAACACAAATGGTGAAATTGTCATACAAAACTTTTGAAGGCCATTTTCTAACGCAGAGGATGATGACATCCACATAGCTCGCAGCTCCATCTTTGCAGCCATTTTTAGCTTCGGAGGCTCACAGGGAATTGAACCTCAGATGCTGGCAGCATTCAGCAGGGATTCTCATAGTTACACAGTTAAATGACATTTCAGCAGCCAAGGTTGTCATCACACAAAACAGTAGGTTTCATTTGACCCAGATATGCTGTTCCCAGCTTGACGGATAGGAACAGCATGTACGCATGACTCTAGGGCATGTTTTGTGTATACGACATGATGCATTCAGCTAAGACCCACAGTTACACTAAAAAATCCAAATTGTTCTGTGGCAGGTTTGTCTTGAGTCAAATTTTTATGGTCATCAGGTATCCCTAACCATGCATTATTGGCTTTTATATTTTGGTGCTGACTCTTAATAATACCTCCTGCTACTTCATTATGCCCCAGATTCTCACTAAATATTTATTGGAGGATGCCATACTAGTTCAAAATAGGGTAATGAACAAATATATACACATCACTCCATAAATCTAATTATAAAGAATGGACTGCTGAGGCCACAAAGTGTAATTAGCACGATAGATATATGCACATTTTCTTTCCTCACCTTTGATTTTCCGGCTCAGTGGAGGCTATAAAGTCATGACACAAACCGGCTGCATACTTATTATTGTCACATGTGAGTTGCTGGCTTTAGGTCTCCATTGACATTGCACACTGAATATCATTATGGCAAGGATAATGGCAAAAGGAAAATCAGAGTTAATGACTATGTTTCAACGCACATTATGTTACACTTACTGTCGGTAATGCCATGCCCCTCTTGGAAAATATGTATTGTTATATTTTAGTGAACCTACACGAAGTTTTCACATGTTAACATATATTTCACAGTTCCATTCACCATAAAGTGTAATTAGTCAATAATTACAGAGTGATAATTACACTTGAGAGGAAACCCAGGGTCAATTCACAGCAGGAACACTTCTGAAGAGGCCTCCTGCTGTCACTTTCCTGTGCGCGCAAATACACACAGACTTGCACACGGAAATGGAGACAAACAATAGATGTACACCTACAACACTACTGATTTATTCATACAAAAGCTCCCCTATTACAAACATAATCACAAACCCAAACATATCATCTGCATGCACACCCCACTCTCTGGGGTCTGGATTCATTTATTTTCCACCCTGCTATCCCCTCACTAAATTTCCCTGAAGGAACAAATGATCACGCTGCGGCAGCGGTGGCTCAGGCTAATGGTGAGGTTTACAAGAGGTTACAATAAGTTCCTTGAAGACCAAATGAGATCCTCAGTGTGAGTTTTAAACTTGTGCATACTGCATTAAGTGCACCGAAGCATAGGAAGCTCAGTTTTTACACACAGACACTTTCTTCCTGTGCCCTGCATTCTAATCAGATTTAAACATACTTAAACACATGCACAAACCTCTCACCTTACCAAGGACCAAACCACAACACAGACCCGAACACAATCCCCTCCCTCTCTGCTTTCTCATTTATCTGCAGGTATCGCTCAGTCTATCACCACCTTCCATCAAACTATACCCCGTAGGCTGGACCCTCTCACGCTCCGTGTTAAACACACACGTGTTATCCTCATCAGGCTATGTGTTATAAACCAGAGTAATCTCACATCTCTGGCTGCTCTTGCACCTTTTCAATTTCCTGGTAACCTAATCCTTTCTGTTTCTCCATACCTCATCATAGCCTGGGAGAAAGAGAGAAGGGAGGAGGGGGTGCGCAGGGAGAGAAGGGATAATAAATTGTGCCTTTTGATATAAGTTGGATTAGGGAAATGGCATACCCACGTGTATACTGATGGGGCTGAGTTGTGCGTGAGGCTTTAATCCATCATAAAGGCAAGTCAGTGGTGGATTGGTGCTAAAATAAACATCACACAATGCTGTTTCTGTAGTTTACTTAGAACCTTCTTAAAATTGTACACATTTTCATTTTTGCCACTCAGAATACAATATCTTTAATCTTGTTTTCTTTCTTGATCTAAAAAGAATGCATATTACCCCAAGAGCATTTCATTGTATGGCGCTGGATTATTGTGGTTCACATTAGTGTGGAATATTAGACACAGGCATACATGTTGTACCATGGTGTAACTGGATAATGTCTGAAAATTAATTTAGAAAGAGTTTAAGCAGCCTTTAGATGTCACAAAATACAATTCAAAGTTGCTGGATGACCTCCCAGATCCATAATTCATATATGTTTACTAATATCTATAAAGGGATATGTGCTTATATATTCAATATCTGTAGGCAATGAGACAAGATTTTGGCATCAGAAGCGTTTTGGTTTAAGGTTTTAGTATTAGAGTAGGGTGTGCACAAAAATATGAAACAACTTACATCCCATATCGATTCAGTAAGGGACGACATATTTTATTTTTCAATACAGGATAATCCAGTATCATACATTACTGTTGTTGAAGCCACAAATATAATCTGGTTGTTAGTGATGTTACAGACACGGACAGCACACAGGTGTAAGAGCTCTGCAAGGACTGGTACTTAATCACCAAGATTAGCCTCTTGGACTAAGCATAGTCAATGGACATAGTCAATGCAACTCCTGCTACCTCAGCAATCTCACCCATAATCTTTCAACAGTAGCGTCCATAGAAAGACGTTGGATACTATGGCAGATGCTCTGAGCATCAAAAAAAGATGCTGTCCAGTCCGTCTCATACCGATACTAATGTTGCATTCACATAGAATCAGAGAGACAGTAGACAGCAAACCAGATATCATACTAGTGGATCATAGCATGATGATAAAATTAGGATAGGTCTGGCTTGCTCGCTCATTAAGTGGATGGCATTGCTGTTCAAAGGTAAAATATTTTAACTTCAAGCCGCCCTCCCTGATGGAATTTACACTCGGATGTTACGTAGCTCCCTCACACAAAGACAAAACATGATGATAAGGACAATTGCTGGATACTACTAGAAATATTCCATAATATAATAAAGGTGAAATATGCACGGTGGTGCAGTGGTTAGCACTGTTGCCTCACAGCAATAGGGTTCTTGTTCGAACCCAGGGTGGGGGAGCCCTTCTGTGCGGAGTTTGCATGTTCTCCCCATGTCAGCGTGGGTTTTCTCCGGGTACTCCGGCTTCCTCCCACAATCCAAAGACATGCAGGTTAGATTAATCGGTGACTCTAAATTGCCCGTAGGTGTGAATGTGAACGTGGTTGTCTGTCTCTATGTGTCAGCCCTGCAATAGTTTGGCGACTTGTCCTGGGTGTACCCTGCCTCTCGCCCAATGTCAGCTGGGATAGGCTCCAGCACCCCCGTGACCCTCAAGAGGATAAGTGGTTACGGAAAATGAATGAATGAATAAATTAAATAATTTTAATAGATTTCATTCCATTCTTTGTATACAAAATAGTACTGCCACTACAACATATCATGCATGTTCTATCTCACATAGGCTCCGCCCTCTGCTGGACTCTAAGAGTAATACTCCTCTAATCACGAGTACGTATTGTGCTAAAAGAACTGGGGTAACAATATCTTAACCTTCGTTTTCATTTTACTTTAATTCTGTGTGACTGTCTGTTGTTTTTCCCCTGCCTTCCAGAAGCTGTGTTCCGTCTGCAGTCTACCGTCTGTCTGATTCTATCTGAATGCAGCATAAGGGTGCCTCAGAACAAGTGACCAAGTGTCGGTACTTGTCGAGTTGGGAGTGATCAGCTGGCAACAGCAGAATCCCCAGAATATTAGCTGGTGTCCCTAGAAGCTTATCTCTATAAGACTGATGGGCTCTGAGACTACTACAACTGATTGTCCATATATGTAATTTTAACAATGTCGGTTTATTCTGTACACATGACATCTATCTCCCGTTTGTCTGTCCTGGGAGAGGGATCTCTTTGCTGTCACTCCTACTAAGGTTTTTTCATTTGTCCATGTTGATGGCTTTTTTGGGGGAGTTTTTCCTGATCTGAATTAATGGTCTGAGTACAGAGGATGTTATATGCTGTACAGGTAGTAAAGCCCCTTGAGGCAAATTTGTGATTTGTGATATTGGGCTTTATAGATAAAAATTGAATTGATTTGACTTGTGTTCAGGTTTGCACATTTATGTGTGTAGGATGCGTTTGTGTGTGTTTACACAGGACTAACAGCAGGAATGGCCCGAGGTCTTTGCTCCTATTTATCCCCACTGAGCTCCCAGCAGGTTCTCTTACTGAAACTCTATTGATTTGTTTGTTAAATGGTGACACAGGTCAGAGCACATCCACAACAATAGCTTATAAGGATGACTTGTACTGGTATCTTTCTTTGCCTCTGAGGATGGTTAAGGACACTGAACAGGGAGCAACACTAGTTTATTTTGAGATGTCTTGGTAAAAGGCTACCTCAGATTTCTATTTTGTGTGTTCCATTGAAAATGACAGCCCAGAAGAGCTGACTCAACAGCTTTTAAATTCAGAGATGTTGCCTTCATCAATCATTAAAAGAGAACTTAAAACAATCGTATAAAGTTTATTTTCATAGGGCTTCGATTGAAATTGAAGCTGGAGATTTTTTTATGACATTCCTTTATGGTCTGTGTCTATTTTGGTAACCTTTGTCAGTGGAGATATCACAATCCTGGTTTGCAGTTAGTCATAGCACTGTTTTACAGTACAGTATATCACATATTACAATGGAAAGCAAGATGTTTCCATTTGGAGACGGTTACACAGAATGAAAGATTTAAGCCATGGCTGCCAGTCTGGCTTAGATTCTATTACAGTGCAGCATAGGATATATTGTAAATGATTTTAAGGATGCCCTGTCTGCCCTAAAGAAAGCTTTTGGAAAGGCAATCCCTGTCCCTCTCACTTATGGCACTCCCTGAATAACCACTTCAAAACGCTCGTAAACCAGCTAGCACGGATGGATATGGGCTCTATTGAAAACACATTGGCTCATAATCTATGCCCTCTCATAATATAAAAGGATCCCACATCAGTTTCAAGGTCAAACACCAATAAAATCAAAGATGGCAATTTGTCATGAGTCTGAAGTGATTCCGTGCGCAGGCCCTGACATCATCTGCAGTCCGTCCGAAACACAAGCATCTACACTGAGCCGAGGAATGCCGGCTGAAGCTCAGATGTAATTTTCATCATGCCAGATGTAAATCATAGATTTTCCCATTACAGATCGGCTTCTGATGTAGCTGCAGCTGCACATCCGGATGATTCCCGATCTGTCATCTGTGGAACGTGAACAGCTTACGAACGTGCATCATGGGAACCTGTCTAGGGAAACATCCCTGAAAATAATGATTTGTTTAAAAGGGGTTAGTTGGTGAGGCAGGCATGCAGGAAGGCATCTGCTGTCAATGAGCATTCACAAGCACCCAACGCACGCACCGAATCCTCATTAACAAAGTGCTGCATGAGAGTGGGCTGATTTCATGGTGAAGTTATTGTAGTGAGGAGGAGTTCTTTTGGCTGCACCGTGCCTCCAGGTGGCTTTCTCTGGCTTCCCGGGGCTTGAGCTGAATTCCTGGGCCTGCTGCCTGAAAGCCTTTGTGCGCTCTATCAGGTGCAAAGCGGGAGCTCTCCTTTCTTCTTGACGGGTTTGATGATGCCCAGCAACTGTCATCTGTCAGCAACATCTGTGGGAAGCAGCTTGTTTTCAATGACTGTGGATTTTCTGGCCGTACCTGTCAGTCTGACTCATAGAGGCTCATAACAGATGCTGTCGTACTTTTAAACTCATTAACTGCCTCCCACACTGTGTTGTGGTTGTCTTTCATTCGGAGTGACATTTAGGGGTTCTTGGTTAAATGTGGATGAATTGGATCCAAGTGTGTGAGATGAGAGAAATCATATGACGGACACAGATTAATGCATGGGATTATCAAAACCTGCAGGATCAATGATGTCAGTTTGGATCTCCCTTCTTTAATAAACTACTTGACATGTGAATGACTTAAATTTCAATTTGAGTAGCTTTCATTGTCAATATTTGCAGTAGTACTGCTGCCTCAAGTTAATCTACACAAAGTCAACAGCAGTGCCAAGCTGAATAGAACTCCATCGCAAATATTCATCCAATGAAATCTTCACTGATTGCAAAAAATATCCGAACCTCTTGAAGAGTTGGAATAGTTTCATGTTTAGCTTATGAATAAGTAGAGGCAGCTCATTCCAAATCCAGCAGAAAGGGATGATAGATATACATGATAAGTATGTATGACTCCCATACCAATAACTCCTGAGTCGCGGAACAAACCCTGCAGACCTGTGTAATCCCTTTGACGAATGGCTATGGTGCAAATCTTAACTGCAGCCATCCCAGATCCAACGGTCCTGGTCCAGGACCAATTGGCAGGGGCCATTAGGGGCGTTCACATACATTTAGATGATCCCTCTGTTTGCATTACCCAGGCACAGATAATCTGTGTATACAGTGGGAAATTAGGGCAGAGCAGCCCTAGGCGCTGCAGAAAGAGACCTCCACATGTTCACTTCAAAGAGGCTGTGGCTGAGTGGAAGCAGGTGTGTCTTGTCCGGAGTCAGGCACAGGGTGGGCCAGACCGGGTGGAGGAAGTAAGGCGGGATCCCCGCAGGCCAGTCTGTGTGTGGTTGAAAAGGGAGTCAGTGCATGTGTGCCTGTGCAGGGTGAAAACAGGCCATCTTAACAGCCCATTCAATCTAAAGTCAGTTATAACGTGGTCATGTATGAAAATGTTTTCACGATGTGTCACAGATACAGTGTTTTGGAGAGTCAACCTGGCATATTTGTCACGGGATAAGTCCTCTGGCAAACATAATAGTCGGTAACTTGAGAGGGGATGAGGTGGGACGCCATCCCCCTTGTTGGCAAAATGACCAAAATGCATCCCCCGTTGTCAACCTGCCATCCCTCTCCATCACCTGCTTCTGGACCCAAGCACTGTCCTCTCTGGACCCAGACCTATAATCAGTAAATTGTTGAGAATCATTACATTTTGCTAGAGTGTTTTTATTTTAACCTCCACAACACTGTAGCACTGGTTTAGCAACAAGGAAACTCACAGACCAATATCATAAATCATTTCAGGGGATGCAGGTCAGCCAATCAAATCCATGCATTACAATGCAAGTGAATGAGATACACACAGGAGACGAGACAAGAGGAAACAGTCGGAGAAATAAGATTCACAGAAAATGAATTTCACAAGGTACATTCTTAAAAGAGAAGAAGATAAAAGAAGAGCAGCTTTTAATCAAGAACAGACAGAACCCATCTGTCTTATCATATGTTCTGAGACCATGGCGATTATTTATTATTTAGCAAACAAACCCACTCAAATCTGAACTAAGGGCACAAAAAATATTTATATGGCATTGATTAAAGCTGGGTATTGTTACCCTATACCTTTAAAGTCATGTTTCCACCAAAAACTACCAACACAAAGTAGTTGTTAGGGGTTACCAAAAGTAACCCATACAGACATGTACCCAGACTGTAGATCTGTTAAGTATTTTCACCAGAGACAGTTCTGTTAAATGTAGGCAGGGTTGTTGTGTCTCACCCCTCGTCCAGCTCTCAATGTATTTAATCTTCACTGATGATGCTGAGGAATATCTACACTTCATTTATCGTCCATGGACTGGGGTTTGCATGCTGACATTTTCAGAACAAAAAAGAACAGGCTGGTATGAGTGTCTCTCTTGATGGGATATTTTAAAATAGTGGGTTTGTGTATTGGGTACTTCTCAGCAAGAGCAGGGGTACAGTGCTGCCAGAGCACACTGAAACGATATATATAAGCAGTTCACATAATCCGGTTGAAATTTCTATACATTTTTTAAACTTAAAGATCCAGTCATCACTAAAGCGTGTGTCATCCTAGCGAGAAAATAAAAACAAATGGAATAGTCAGATTTTTCATACTGAAATTTAAGGTGTGCTAATTGATTCATGTCGTAAACATTCCACCTTAAAAGTTGCCAGTAGCTGCAGGTGATGGCCTTTGAACAGCAGCATAAATTAAATTATATTTTCTCAGTCTATAGCTGCTGCTATAGGCAGCAAAACATCCTTTCATTTATACCTATTAGCAGGGTCCAAAACTAACACTCACCACTCACCAATTACGTTTAGATTTTGTCTCTGGCTGGTAAATTATTAAGACCACTCGCCACTCTGGCGAGTTATTTTTTTACCAGCGAAAAATACATTTTTTGTTCCTGGAGAACGATGCTGGTATCGGCTGATTTCCTGGCAGAGTAATGTGTATTTCAGGCAGAGACGATCTTTGGTCACGTAAGTGCGTCAGTCATGACGTTAACACAGCGCGCCGAGGTGGATAGCTGTTGTTAGGGGAGCGTATCTATGTTCCCCGGGTTCTATGTTCCCCATTTAACCCTGCAAAAAGGTTCCATGTTCCCCGCTTACACAAAAAAGGTTCTATGTTTCCCGGGTTCTATGTTTCCCTCTTACTAAAAAAAGGTTCTATGTTCCCCGCTTACACAAAAAAGGTTCTATGTTTCCCGGGTTCTATGTTTCCCTCTTACTAAAAAAAGGTTCTATGTTCCCCGCTTATCCAAAAACGGCAGGAAACATAGCAGTTGCATTATTATGTTGTTTTAACATCTCTAAACACACAACGGAAGGTGAAACTTGTTATATTAGATTACCAAGAGATGACAATATTATCTCTATCTTTTGTGAGTGCACTTTATTAAAATCAAAGAATAGCCTACATTTATAAAGTAGCATTTTGTTGATGTTTAGCCTTGCTGATGCTGTTGCATGGAGAAGGGTCCGGCTGCAGTATGCAGACTAGTAGGGGGTGTGGCATGAGGGGCAGCGCGTGAGAGGACCGTGACGCTGAATGACGTCGCCCAATAGTATCCGACTGGATAAAGACAGGGGAAACTGCCAGAAGTCAGAAGAAGAAGACGAGGGAAAATCGAAATGACGGTAGGTAATCACATCTCAGTATGTAACTACACAAATAAGTAACATTAAATACATTTTTAGAGGTTTAGAGGTTATTTTAGGTTTAGAGGTTACTGGCTGTTTAACGTGAGGAAGGTTAGATACAGCGACAATGTTGTTCTCTCGACGTTAGTAGGTTAACGTTAGCTTAACTTGCCCAGCATGGTCTTTGTGTGTGTGTGTGTTAGAGATACTAGAGGTTTAGAGGTGTTTAGAGGTTATTTTAGGTTTAGAGGTTACTGGCTGTTTAACGTGAGGAAGGTTAGATACAGCATCAGGTGGCTTCTTTCACTTACCAGCCAGCCTGGCTGGTAAGTGAAAAAGTTAGTTTTGGACCCTGCCTATTAGGGATGCGCAGTGACGTCATTATCTATTATCTGTTCAACCAGCAAAATTATCTGTATTATACATGTACACAGTACTATGTAGTTTTACCTGTGCGAGGGCCATTTAGGGAAACAAAGAAAAGGTCCGCAAAGGGGTGGAGGGGTTACAAGGACATACACCCTGTACCCTCTGTTAAAACTTTAAAATAAGCAGCCAAAAGATGTGGTAGCAATAATAAACCGTGGGTCTTACAAGGTACAGTACCTTAATATACAACTTATTTGCTTAGCCAACTGTGTTTTTGAGGAAACATAACCGCTGCCTGAATTATGTCTGCTGGCAACAGTTTTTCCAACCCAGGAAGGGATCCCTACTGTATACAGCAAAGAAGTCAGCTTTCCCATCAGAGAATTAAAGGGAAAATATGTCACAGATGTCACCCACACAGTTTGAATGATATGTGATCTTTCTGACATACAGAAATGCCATGACACTTATCACTTAGGAGAAGACAAGTAGCCAGTGGATAATGATAAATCTGTCATGTGAAATAAGAACCTAAATGAGAAATGTCATAAAGTTCTATCTTAAAGAGTCAAGATACAAGAGTATGTGACATTAACTTGATCCCATGGAAGTGTTCTGCTTCTAAGTGAAGCAGAACACTTCCATGGGATCAAGTTAATGTCACATAAATATACTCTTGTAATATATAAATAAATACATAAAATATATATAAATATACTCTTATGCAGTAAATACTGCATAAACACAGGAAACATCATTGGAATCAAGACTTTGACAGCGGTTAGAGTAGGCAACATGCTAATGTATAACAATCAGCCATGCTCTATACCAGCTTTGGTTTGTGAGATTAAGACATAAAAAGCTTCCATACTGTAGCTTTAAGAAACCTAAAAATTTAAGATGCAGTACAAATCTAAATGACCTGTTAAGATGGAGTTTTCTTTGGCTGTGTGTGTATCCATGTGTGTTTTTAACCGAACTTAAATACACCACCTGTATTTTTGCAGGCCTGTGTCTGTTTGTGTGTTTTCCTTGAGGTCAAATGCTTTGTTTCCCCTCTAATGGCTCCCTCATTTGGTCCAGCGGAAGACAGGGAGAAGGGGTTATTGTGTGAGCGATTTGTCATTGCCTGTCTGAGTTGCTGGGTCCTCGCTGACACCATAAATGCTTGATAATAGTTCATCTGGAGAAAAGCTGTTCCTCATACTCTTTTCCTGCACTAACCTCACGCAGGGCCTTTTTTGTGGTCCCTTGTGTGACTGCACTGCCTTTTGGGACCAGTAAATGTATGTTTATGCCACAGGTGCAGTGCTAACTGCATGTTGAAATATGGCACTCTAAATGTTCAAGCCATGCTTATGGGAATTTGTACACAACCTTGCTAGTATGGTCTTTACAGATTATGTTTTTTCCCCCGTAATTTTGAATATAAAATGGAAAATATTTAATTATGGCTCTTTTAACCATACATTTACCCCTAAGGGAAACAATACTTATTAGGGGTGTAACAATAGCTACCCGTATTAGTATTGAACTGTTCGGTACAAGGCTTTAGGTTCAGTACGCATTATAGACCCAACGATACATTGAACTATAATATAACATTTGGAAAATAAAATATCTAGCTTAAACTGTGTTAATAAAAATGTTTTTAACAAGGCAGCCCACACGATGGAACAGACAACAGGCTGTCTGCTCCTCCCACCTCCAAACCAACACATTCTACTCCAGTGAGACACACCAGGAGGCACACTAAGCTAAGCAAGCTCGTTGCAGGATGATTAGTAACACGATTACTAAACCGGAAAAAGAAGATCCTCTGATAATCTATAGATCTGGCGTTTGGAGCCACTTTGGTTTTACTGTGAGTTACTGTATGAGGACTATGGCGAGATAGTGGTGGAGAAAAACACACTGAAACAAAGAACGAGCCGCTGCACAGCTACAGACTCTCCTCAGCAGCTAACCCAGTAGCACAGTAACATACACAACCCCCAAGCTGAAGCACAGCCGTTGCGTGTCCACAGACTTGTTAGCAGCCAAACCAACAGCACACACAGTCAGTGGTTGAAAAACACACACACCGCAAACCAGGGAACAAGAGTAACTGTAGCCTTTCGTTCAGTGGCTAAAGTTATCACAAAGCACACACCCACAGCAGTGAGCAGTGACTGCTAGCAGGCCAGGTAGCCGATTCGACCAGAAAGACTGAAAGGTATGTTAGTGCTGTTTATACGACTTTGGCATTTAACAGATATGTTTATCTATTAAGTGTTTTCTAACATGTATAATGTGTTTAGAAAGAATTCACTGCTTTTGCTCCTTAACAAGTCCATTTCAGCCAGACAGTACTTAATAATCAAAAAAATCCCAAATGTTTGTTTTCATACATTTAAAATTTTAAACATCAGTGACATCAGTGGCAATACACAATATATATCTCTGTATTTTCTATGAAATGGGCAACATGTTTTCAGTTACAAGTCAAAACCACATTTGAGATGTCACAAGCACTATAAAAACAGTTGCAATCAAAGTAAAATGCAAAGGCAGGATTTTTTTCCCTGTTTGAAAATATACAGCTGCACAACATGTAAATGAAAAAATGTACATTAACGTTTTTGCACATAACATTGGAGCTACAGAGGTTTAAAGGTTTGCAGCTCAGTCCACAAACCTATGACATGACTAAAAGTATCAAGTAGGCTTAAATCCATTGTAGTTTAGAACAATTCAAAATCTTTGTTGGGGGGAGTAAAAAGTTACATGGCCTTTCAAAACAATACAGTGCTGGAGAATGATTTAAATCTTTTTTTTTCTTCATGTATTTAATGATATACAGTATATGCACATAGCATAGGGAGGGAAGTAATGAGAGACACTTTGTCCGTGTTACATACATCTTATATGAAATGTCTATGTTGTCACTGCATCCAGGCGCTGTCTCCATGTCACAAAATATACTACAACTACCAAGAAGAACTGCAATGCACTATGAACCACCTCACAAACAAATTAGCATTGCAGCGCTGGATTGCATGTATGCTGTGGTAATTTCATCTCACAGACTGATTAAGTGAGCATGTGCAACATATAGACCGATGTCACACTGTAGACTAATTAACAGACAGATTAAACAGAGGAGCAGCTCTGTGTCCCTCTGAGTGTCGCTGGAGAACTTTTGAGTGAGTGAGTGATTAGGGCAGAGTTGTGCGGAGAGTGTTAGAGAGGAGAAATGCACTTCAGCATGCATAATGTAACACAACTTGACCCTATATCAATATAAACGGTATTGTCTAAATTTATATTTTGCTTGAAAATATATGGATATTAGAGGGTGACACAGGAGTGGATTTTCAGTCCCGTCCCATCCCACTCCCACAAAAATAATCCCATCCCATCCCAATCCCATGAAAAAGGAAAAAAAAATCCTGTCCCGTCCCGATCCCACAAGAATGACTACCGTCCCATCCGGCTCCCGTGTTGCGTTTCAGTTACAGTAAAAAAAATATATACTGTATATATCTATAGTACATGGATCACACAATGCCTACGTTAGTTGAATATAAACACAAATATGACATATAATGTTGTGTTTTGATGTTTATTGCCTAATTATTTTAACATTCACTCCACCTTGATGCTGTTCAGAATGACAAACACATTTGATTTCTGATGTGGTCAGACAACACGTCATAAGAACCAGTTCTGAGGGAGAAAAATGTAGTTAAAGTATTGCAGTAGAAGTAGTGTTTGGTT
>NC_065512.1:38606326-38618642 GCF_006386435.1 Epinephelus moara
TGTGTGTGTGTAGCCCATAGCCCCACCTCCCCCACAGAGACAAAGACACTCGATGACAAGAGCTCCCCACCTCCCCCACAGAGACAAAGACACTCGATGACAAGAGCTTTCCCTCCGTTCTTTACGCTAATGAACCAACTCACCTGGCTGCCAGATGATGCACGGAAGTGAACACTGTTGTCGTCCAGTCTCTTTGGTGGAGAGAGATGAGGAAAACAAACACGCACGAATATGGCAATTAATCCCTTTTAATTTAACGTACAATTAACCGACTTATCGCATATCGCGACAGGCCTAATTATGATTCCCAGTCCCGCCCGCTCCCGTTGACTTTTTTTCCCATCCCGTCCCAATCACGTGAAGAATAGTGAAACTGATTCCCATCCCATGGGAATTCCACGGGAATCACGTGACCCATGGGACTCCCGAAAAAATGTCAGCCTCTAATGGATATACTGTATGTTGATATATTGTACATAGTTGTTATATCATCCAACCCAACCCTACTGAATGTGTGTGTTTGTAACAATTGTGAGCATATTTTTGCTCATCTCATTTGTTCACAATTATCATTCATTATTTGTAACTGCTTACCCTGTTAGGGGTCATGGGGGGGCTGCAACCTTTCCCAGCTGACATTGGATGAGAGACGGGGTACACCCTGGGCAGGTTGCCAAACTATTACAGGGATTACACATAGAGACAAAGACCGCACCAATAAGATAAAGATTTTGAATGATTTATTGCATATGATGGACTATGGATGGATTATGAGGTGAGGATCGAGGGATTAGGAATGAAAGGATGTGGTTGGGGGATGAAGGGATGAGGGTCGAGGGTCGAATGGATGAGGCATGAAGGGATGAGGGATGACGGGTTGAGAGTCGAATGGATGGGGTGAAGGGATGAGGGATTGAGGGTTGAGGGATGAAGGGATGAGGGATGAAGGGTTAACGGTCAAATGGATGAGGGATGAAGGGTTGGGGGATGAACAGATAAGGGTTGAGGGTTGAATGGATGAAGGGATGAGGGATGAAGGGTTGAGGGTCAAGGGTCGAATGGATGAGGGATGAAGGTTAAGGGTTGAATGGATGAGGGATGAAGGTTAAGGGTCGAAGGGATGAGGGATGAAGGGTAGCAGGGATGAGGGTCAAGGGCCAGATGGATGAAAAGTTAGGGATGGCAGGGTAAGGATCAAGGGATGTTGAGTGAAGAATGAAGGTATGAGGGATGAAGGGATGGAAGACTGAGGGTTAGGGGATGAAGGCTGGGTTCCCGGGTAGCTGCCGAGCACAATGATGAACAAGTTGAGTCAAAGGCAGGAACACAGGGGGGATCCCGGGAGTGAGACTGAGTGGGGGAGTTGTCTCTTCGTGAGCTCGGCTTCGGATAGAGCCCCAATGAGAGAAAGGCATAAACATGGGGCAGAGCTGCGGAGGCTAGGTTGATTTACTTCTCGGGAGTGAGAATGAGAGACAGTTGGAAGTATAAAGTTGGGTTAGATAAACTGGGACTAAGTGGAGGGTTGTAGATGCATTGGGGCAAATTCAGAGCACTGCAGGAAGTTAACAGCCACAGGGGCTGCACTGATTTACTTCTCAGGGGTGAGAACGAGAGACAGTCGGAAGTATGAAGTTGCGTTAAAAAAAAACGGGACGAAGTGGAGGGTAGATGTATTGGGGTGGGGATGAAGGGTTGAGGGATGAAGGGTTGAGGGTCAAGGGTCGAATGGATGAGGGATGAAGGGATGAGGGATGAACAGATAAGGGTCGAATGGATGAAGGGATGAAGGATTGAGGGTCAAGGGTCCAATGGATGAGGGATGAAGGGATGAAGGGCTGAGAGATGAAGGTTGAGGGTCGAGGGTCGAATGGATGAGGGATGAAAGCTGCTTTGATTTCCATCGAGAGTAATAACCAGAGAGAGTCAAAAGTATGAAGTTGCGTTAGAAAAAACTGGGATAAAGTGGAGGGTCGAAGATGCATTGGGGCGAATTCAGAGCACTGCAGGAAGTGACCAGCCACGGAGGCTGTGTTGATTTACTTCGAGAGTGATAACAAGAGAGTCGAAAGTATGACATTGCGTTAGAAAAACTGGGACGAAGAGAAGGGTTTATAGATGCACTGAGGTGAATTCGAAGCACGAACCATGGATGCTACAGGGGGTGGGGGATCTGGGGAGGATGAGTAGCCTGAAGAGAATGGATGCAGAGCTAAGAAGGTCAGAAGTCGGTGGCAAGCGTTTGCCGTAAGAGCAGAAACCTTTTGCAAGTGTTGGTTAACATGAGAATGTATGTATGGTTCACAACTGCCAGTGGCTAGATTAACGGAAAGCTGGTTGAAAATAGGTAGTTGTGGGAAGAGAGGGAAATATTCTTTATTATTAACCCTTTAAAACTGGCGGGAGCGCCCGCGATCCCATTTGCATATTGATTTTTAAATGCCGGTAGAATTGCAACCAAATAAGATAGAGCAATAATTCTTTTTGCATTTAAAACCGGAGGAGTTACTCTAACTTACCATGCATTCATCATGTCCCAGAGGGCTGTTTCCTTGCACTGACAGGTTTGTAGAAAAACAGAAAAAAGCGCTAAGAACAAAAACATTATAATCCTGATCGCGGGTATTCGCAGCACTTCCTATATTGGACTAAACGTCATCACGTGGTGAGCATGAACTGTCACGTTATTTTCTTGCGTGTCTTTCTCGCGACACTACCTGCGGCAACAAGGAGTGACGTCATTTCCCGGGAAATTCCTCTCTTTCTTCCGCAGTAAATATTTCTCTCAGCTTGCAGTCACACACTCGCTCTCGCTCTCGTTTTGTATTTTACTCTTTCACAACAACACTTAGACACACACACACACACACACACACACACACACACACACACCAGACACTCACCACACACTCGCACACATATATTTATGGAACCGCAACAACCCGGACGCGCGAAACGGCTTTTCTCCCGGCGCGAAGCTTTCAAGCTAATTACAGCGTCGGATGAAGATTCAGTCCACTCATCTGGTCCGGATTCTGCCGACAGTGGAGATGACGCCGACCTCATCCAAGGGAGAGATCCTTCCTATGACATGTATGTATATATTCATGAAATATTGTTTGTTTATGAGTTAGAGTAAAGTAAAGAAAATATACATGTAACACAACTGAAAGCATTTTGCACTAAATACGCACCATTATTGTATTACTCTCATGTTGAACACATCTAACACACTGTGTAACATCTGTATGCAGAGTTGACGATGATGAGGAGGAGGAAGTGGGGGGGTCTCCTCGCCCTGCACCCCGGAGGGAGGCAGAGGGGGAGGAAGGAGTCGGTCTCCAGCAAACAGAGGCTCCAGGTCAGAGACACTCCCTGGTGATGCAGCTGGCTGGAGAACCGAAAAGGAGCCTGACATCTTGCCACATCCCCTACCACATTTTCTGCCCAAAAGGAGGCCAGGTGTGCAGCCACCTCTATCACAGTATGTGGACAATCCCTCTCCATCTGAGCTGTTCAGGATGTACTTTCACCGGGCTGCCATCAAAACACTGTGTGCCAACACCAATAAAAATGCAGCAAAAATATTGCTCATCGTGGACAGGAACTGTCACAAGACCTATCACAGCTCCCCTGGTGCTATTGAAAAGTAATGTTTGACTTTGAACTTTGGTTGTTCTATTGTAAATAGTTTATTTTGATGTACATGTTGTATTTTTGCTAATTGTGCACAATGTGCATTTAACTTTCGTTTTTGTCACATTTTATAAAAATGAGTGTATCTCAAAAATTAAGTTATGAAAACACTCAAAATAAATTTTCTGTGGTTTGAAAGGATTTTGTGCAATTTTTTTACATATACAATTTTGAGGGATACTGCCATGATATTTCTGTATTTAGAAAAATATGTGTAAAAACAAAAACGATTTTCATTTTTTTAGTGGTTTATTGCACTTTTTAGCAATTTATTTCATTAGTATGGACATATGTCCACACATATTATTGAAATTTGGGATTTAAGGGTTGTATTGATGTATAGCATATTAAAATACTCCAAAAAATGGCCCTACAGCAGGTAAAATTGTAAAGATATGCTCTGGCGAACTTGTTCTATGGTAGGTCATAAAGGGTTAATAGTATTATCATTATTATTATTATCATTATAATTATTATAATCATTTTATGGATACAATGCGTGGTAAAACTGAATGAACGTGACGTCTAGAGAGCAAAAGGGGACCTGACGCTGGCTAGTAAGGTGGGCTGAGGGTGTGCTTTGGACGAGATCGTTACGAATAGGTTTCTGTGAAGCTGATGGAAGGTTTTCCGGTTGTGGAACTGATTAGACGGCTGTGACGATGTGATGAAGCCATCGAATGCAGAGATGACAAGAATGACGGAATGATCTGAGAAAAAACAAACACATAGGGTTATTGTTTGTTTGTTAGTTTGTTTTACTTGTGTGTTTTCCCTTTGTACGAATTAAATGAGCATAGATAGAGGGAACCTGAGATTTAAGATTACTGTTTGCCAAACAAACAAACAACAATTGTTTCCTCTAATTGCATATGACATTAGGTGCGTTTACATGAGGACTTTTCAATCGGGTTGGGTGAACCCGATTGAAGTCATTCCGATTGGCCAACCTGTTTACATGGGATGTGTTCTATTGGAATGGGTGTTTACATGCGCCAGCGTATGTAATCGGGTTCTGAGGTATTTAACTGTAGGAAGGCTTCTGATTGGATTAGGAGGGGGTGTGGACATGTCGCATAGCGGACACAGATACATGACCATCGCGCTGTAACATGGGGGTACAAACCCCCCCACTCCGAAACTGCTTTTCAAGTCCCTATCGAGTTTCCTGCATCAAACACTGCCGCCTGCTCTCCGGCCGCACTCTCACAATTCTGAAATTCGTTGTATTACAAAAGCTTGAAATGAACGTTCAACTCATTGTTTTTTATTAAAAATATGTCACTGTCTTCATTTATTAGGCTATGTATAATTTCTCTAGCAGCAAACATTTAAAAGGAGACACTTGTCAGGTTTTTCCACGCGCGCTGTCCGTAGTGCTGGAATCCCCACTCCCGGCCGCACTCGCTCCCCCCCCCCAAACGGAAAGGTGAAATCAGTCAATCTGATTGTTTCTTAACTGTGATTTAATGAGCATATACCCACAACTACAATTTTAAAGCCTTATCATAGCATATCACCAGCTAAAGCAACAATGTAGGCCTATCCATGACAACAATAAGCCGAGTGGAACTGTAGTTGCAGGGGGAGGCTGATCGGAGCGGATCTGTGATTGAGTGTGCGGCTGATTGGAGCCACCTGTTGACGAACTGCGGCCGTTTTCACCCCTGCTTTCAGTCTGCCCCTGCCTTAACTGGCGGATGATCCATTTCCACTGGGAAATGTGATGTGCTGCTAGCCGTGTGTCACTATTAAATACAGCTACGTTCTGCAAACTGTGAGCCCCGACAGTAACACTACACCAACAAACTTGCGGGTTTGGCCACGTAATTACGAAACAGAGATCGTCTATAGGGACAAAATGGATATTGACCAAGTGATCACTACTGTTTTCGTTGGATTTATTTTGCTGCTCTTAATAACGCAGCAGTATTACAACAACTGTTTCTTGATGATGCTTCATATGCTGAGGAGAAGAAAAGCAGAAAATCGCGGTACCAGGTTATGCGAACAACTTTTCCTGCTGAATCCATTGCCACTACCCACTCGCAAGACCAGAAGTGAGTGGATGAAAATACGCAGCAAGGACTGGTGGGACCGAGTAGTGCTGACTGAATTTTCAGATGTGGAACAGAAGGAAAACTTTAGGACGACCGTTCCTGAAATTATATAGCCTAGTGGAAGGATTTATGGATTAAGACGAAGTCACCGTCCGGGCCCCCATCCCACTTACTATGCGTGTTGCCATTGTCCTTTACCGACTGGGAAGCTGTGGCGAGTATCGTCTTGTTGCCAACCAATTTGGCATTCACAAAGCAACAGTGAAAAAATTCACGTACATGTTTTGCAAGGGCATGGTACGAGGACTACTCCGGGATCTCATCCGAATGCCAAATGAAGAGGAGGCACTCGAAATCGCCTGTAGATTCGAGGCATCGCATTACATCCCACAAATCATGGGCCTCATTGACGGCACACACATCCCAATCCACCCTCCATCTGATGGCTACAGAGATTCTGTAAACAGAAAAGGCTGGCCTTCCTATGTCCTAGAGGCAGTAGTGGATGACAGATTCTGGTAAGTGTTTTTGTTATAACGCACGAAATTGCACATAGCAGCATGTATATGTATATAATAAACCATATACCATTGCATAATAAATGTCTGTAATGTATAACTGCATGAGAGACAAATTATGCACACACTATACATAAGACCATATTTTAAAGCATTACAATTTTGGGTGTGTAAGTTACACACAATACGTAATGCATAAATTACGCACACACTGCATACATGCATGTAACCATTATAAACCATCAATACATTCACAGTCAAGATTAAACTGTATGCCATAATCATCATCTTGTGACATGAATAAAAACTTCCCCCTGACGTTGCATTCAACAAATAGAAAATGTGTACCCTAGTTTCAGGAGCATCAGCTGCAAGATGCCAGGATGTGCACATGACATCCTTGTATTTCACAACTCAGACCTCTTTCAAAGTGCTCACCTGCTGCCAAAGGTAAGGCTTCAGTCACCTGATAGAGTACATGCTGTTGGTCGTAGCTAATAAATACTTGGCTGCAAGCTCAGAGCATTCTGAGGGTCTATCTACCAAATGAAATTAACAGAGTGCAACACATTTAAGGCCTTGATTTTTAAAATCCAAAGTTTTATGTCCTTCCATAAGAAATGACTTCGCACATGTTATGTTTTCAAACATTTTATTAGGAAAATATTTAAAAAAAAATTCTGAGTGCTCACACAAGTAACATTTCTCCCTTTTCAGGGTATCAGGAACATAGAGGGGGAAGATGTCCAGCTACAAATAATAGGTGACCCTGCATACCCCCTCCTGGATTGGCTCATTAAAGGCTACTTGACATCCCCCAACTTGACTCCCGAACAAGAGTCCTTTAATGTTTACCTGAGCTCAGCCCGGGTTGGGGTAGAGATGGCATTTGGGCTCCTTAAGTCCCGGTGGAGGGTGATTCAAAAGAGGAGCAAGTTTCACTTCACTTTTGCCCCCAAAATGACTGCAACCTATTGTGCATTGCACAACTACTGCCAAAAAAAAAATGACGTGGGGAACAACAACTGGTTGGAGAAGATCGACCCTGTGCTATACCCTCAGCCTAACCAGCCAGTTCACAGGGGTTATGGAGCCAATGACAGCAGGGCAAGGCACGCACTCACGCGGTATACGGCTAGACACTACCCCCTTCGCACTGGACATTTCCGGTAGCGGAGAACTTCACCACTTTGGTGCTCTGCATTTCCACAGAGACTCTGTAAACTTGTCTACCTGTGTTATAGTGCATGGTGAAGTGTTCTTTTAAGGAACAACAATAAAGAAGAAACAAAACTGCCAGTACAAACTTACAAACTTGTACAAACATATAGCTACTGAGAGGAACAATTAAACTAGGCCAGCAAAACAAACTTGTTTAAGTATCTAGGTTAAGACCACTTCACCTTTAAAGATTTTCTGTGCGTTTGTATAGGGCTATGCCTCTCTCAACAAAATATCACTTTAGGCTCTCAAGCTCTGTAAATAAAACACAGTGATTAGTGGTGAAGTGGTCCTTTTAGGCAGTGCAAAATGTATATTAAAAGAACCTAATAATAAATAAAAGATAGCACTGCTTGTAAACATTTTTTTGTAAACAAGTTTTTGGTTTGAAACATTTTCTGCCAGGCCACCAGTGTAAATATTTTTTTCTTGTCTCGCCTGGTTATTTGAAAAAGTGTAGACAATTTAAATAAAAATTGTACTTTCACACTGGTTGCATATTTTTGTAAACATTTTCTCTATCAGTTGCACGTAACTAGAGGCAAATTGCCCTTAACTGCATAAAAGTGAAACAACAACAAAAAAATTGGCAGAAACCTTTTTAGCTGTCCTTTTTATCTGTTATCTATAGGTTTTGTACAGAGTACTCAGAGTCATACTCAGCCTGTGGACTTTCGGGCTGCAGGGGAAAATTTGGGGGCTGAGGATAAGGCTGTTGGTGATGATATGGCTGCTGTGGTTGTGGATAGTGATGCTAGGGATATGGGTGTTGAGGATGCTGCCATGGAGGTTGCAGGTGTATGTGGACCTGGCTGGAAGGGATGTATGATAGACCTGAGGCCTTCAAACAGCTGCCGTACAAGTCATTCAGTCGCGCGTGAACTTTCCACGACAAATCTTGACACAAGTATCTCCTCCCACTGATGGTGCCGTTCTTCATGTTTAAAGCTTTCTCGTATCCAGATGTGGATTTGGATGTTGTCTTTCCTGTACAAAACACTTTGTTTAGTCGGTTGGCAGTGTACTCCCATTCTGTAACAATTAAAGCTCCTACAGAGTTAAATTATGCGCACTTCTCTCTCACGTGCGCACACACAGACACGCACGCACGCACGCACGCATGCACGCACGCACGCACGCACGCACGCACGCACGCACACCAAGCTTTTTTAATGCATTTCCCATACATTTGTATGCAACTTACTCTTTGTGGGTCGAGCAGTAAGATCAGCAGTCTGTGCAGTGGATTGATCAGTCTGATCAGCAGTCTGTGCAGTGGACTGGCAGTCTGGGGTGAGGTGTCAAAGAGGCTGTTGTGGTCATCATCTGAAACACATAATAGAATGGACAATCATTGCAATCACAGTTGCTGGCTCCATCTTCTACAAACACTCCAAAGATAATCAAGTTAGCTGGAGAGATTTAAGAAAAACGTAACCTTTATTTATACTCGTAAGTGAACTGAAACATGCTTCATTTACAGTCACGGCGAGGAATAACATAACAAGGAAACATAGCTCAATTACATCTATATAGAAAAATATATATTTACGACAGATGCAATAAATAAGAAGGAGGAATAACTAAGCAGAGTGGGTAACTGAGGTAACGTTATGGAAGTTCGCCAGTGAAGGCCTTAAATAAGTAATTATGCATGCATTAACGTTACCTGAAGTCTCGTCGTCCATCACACTCTCCATCTCCGGCTCCGCAGATCCGCGCGATTCTTCTGTGTCGAAAGCAACATCAACTCCATGGGCATCAGCAGTGGCCAGTGGCCGTCTGCCAAGCACCTGGTCCATATCTTCAAAAAATGGAAAACTGGACGGGTCCGCACCACTTTTGTTGTTGTTAGCTTTAGCTTTGTTATAGCTCTGTTTGAGCGTTTTCCGTCGGTTCTATATTTGTTCAATGGTTCTACAGAACCCAGCTTCGGCCATCCTCTCCTGAACCTGTTGGAAGAGATCAGAGTTTTTCTCTTTGCGGCCATCCAGGCGTGTGAGAATATTTAAATCATCCAAAGTTTGAATTAGAAATCGTGTCTCGGTAGCCGACCAGTTCTTGGACTTCTGAGACGCCATGGCAGACAATCCCAGCATGGATGTCTCTGGCGAGGATCCCTGGATATTGGCAGTTACGTAGACATGGCGTTTCATGAAGCTGCTCGGAGTTGGAACCCAGCTGTATGGCCGCAGTTGAAGGGAATTCCTTTACTTTTTGGGATGCGTAGGATCTCTGATGTCCGATTTGGATTGTGATGTGGAGAATGCTATTGCGTGGAGAAGGCCGCGGTGAGTTGATTATTTGATACAATGAAAACTAGTGTTAGTCTTACTTTTAGATTGAGGTAAGCCTGTGGTCACACGTGAAGGGCACGTTGGTCGGTGTGAGAAATGTGTCGAAGGGAAAGAGAATGCATCAGGTGTGCTTAAATACTATTGGGCGGAAATGGGATGTGTTAGAGGCGTGGTCTTTGTTCCCAAACTTAGTTATAAAACTATATTTAGTGTCACCAATCATCCTAACCTGCATGTCTTTGGACTGTGGGAGGAAGCCAGAGAACCTGAAGAAAACCCACGCTAACAGGGAGAACACACAGAAGGGCCCCAGCCAAACCTGGAACCCTCCTGCTGTGAGACAACAGTGTAGACAAGCGTAGTTAGTCTAGCAGTCTATCTTTGAAGTCTTTTCTCTTGTAAAACCAAAAATTAAATTCTCTTCGAAACACTTAGGATGAGGCTAAAATCTTATCAATGTCTCTGTCAAACTTGCAGTCTTCAACTGCAGCTCTCAAAAACTGTCTAGCAAATCCTCATACAGAAGTTTGTATGATATCCAAACATTAGCACCTGAAAAATGACATTTCGTCCTTAATATAAAGTTACGTAACTAATGTAAAGTTATGGAGGTTAGTTTTAGACTCAAATTTCACTCATAGTTCACAGGGTTCCAACACTGGACTCATGGGGAAAATCCTGTTTTTTGTGACCCATTCACCACCCCAACCTGCCTCCTGGACCACCCGGGACTGCTTTTTTTCTTCATTCGTCACGTGATTGCAGCCATACAGAATACATGGGTTATGCATAAATTACTGGCTCATGATTATGTGGAATATGTATGACTTTTGGTGCCCATCCGTCCATCCATTTTCATCTGCTTATCTGGGGCCAGGTCGCGGGGGCAGCAGGCCAAGCAAAGCACCCCAGACATCCCTCTCCCCAGCAACACTTTCCAGCTCCTCCTGGGGGACCCCGAAGCATTCCCAGGCCAGACGAGCGATGTAATCCCTCCAGCACGTTCTGGGTCTGCCCCGGGGCCTCCTACCAGTGGTATGTGCCCGGAACACCTCCAGCGGGAGGTGCCCAGGAGGCATCCTGATCAGATGCCTGAGCCACCTCAACTGACCCCTTTCGTCGCGAAGGAGCAGCGGCTCTACTCCGAGCTCCCTCCGGATATCCAAGCTCCTCACCCTATCTCTAAGGCTGAGCCCAGCCACCCCACGGAGGAAACTCATTTCCACCGCTTGTATCTGCGATCTCATTCTTTCAGTCACTACCCAGAGCTCATGACCATAGGTGAGGGTTGGGACGTAGATGGACCAGTAAATTGAAACCTTTGCTTTGTGGCTCAGCTCCCTCTTCATCATGACAGACCAGCGCAGTGCCTGCATCACTGCAGAAGCTGCACCGACCCGCCGATCCATCTCACGCTCCATTCTACCCTCACTCGTGAACAAGACCCCAAGATACTTGAACTCCCTCGCTTAAGGCAGTAACTCTGCCCCAACCCGGAGAGGGCAAACCACCGGTTTCCGACAGAGGACCATGGCCTCAGACTTGGAGGTGCTGACTCTCATCCTAACTGCTTCACACTCGGCTGCAAAACGCTCCAGTGCATGCTGGAGGTCACGGTGTGATGGAGCCAACAGAACCACATCATCTGCGAAAAGCAGGGATGCAATTCTGAGGTCCCCAAACCGGACCCTTGATCATACAGAGATCGAATGGCTCGTAGCAGCAAGCTTGGAACCCCATACTCCCACAGTACCCCCCACAAGACCCCCCCGAGGGACGCGGTCGTAAGCCTTCTCCAGGATCCACAAAGCACATGTAGACTGGATGGGCAAACTCCCATGACCCCTCCAGCAGCCCTGCAAGGGCAGGGTTCAACACTAAGGTTTTTTTTCACTTGCCCGGTCGGGCAAGTTGGTCAGAGATCTACTTGCCCAAAGTCAGTTTTTACTTGCCCTAAAAAAATTGTTTAATTTAAGCGGCTATCAATTAACAAAGACTGCAGTTATTTGTATGTTATGTAATCTTTATTCACACTGTATTTATTAATTAAAACAACATATGTCATGTATTGTAGTTTAATTCCTACACAAATATGACAGTTTCAGGGCTTAAAGTGAAAAATTTGTCAATCATTCTCCGTCTATAATTTTGTGCCCTACTTGAGCCATGCCCACCTCTATTTATTTTTCACCCCTCTCTCCAGTTATGCTGTATTAACGCCGGGTTTAATATATTTTGCTTCCATCTCTCTGCCCTGCTCTACTCTACTTCAATGCTACTTAGCTCTCTCTCTACTCTACTAGTAGACTACCACATCCACCTGTTGCACAAAACGCACACAGCAGTGTTTCCCCTAGGATGGAGTTGTAGCAGCGGAGGTGAGGCACACGCATGAAAAATAATTTTCACATGCGTGAAACTTTTTTGTATGCTTGCAAAGCACAGCCTGCTGGGATGTTTCTATGTATCTACTGGCACCAGAAGGGCTCTTTAGGACTAAGTATGTGCACAGTATGAGTGCACA
>NC_065512.1:38618683-38626923 GCF_006386435.1 Epinephelus moara
GTGCTGCGCTGCTGTGCGAGCAGCTGTTTGTCTGTGCGTAATCAGTCTGTCGATGGTTATTTAGGCTACACACTGTCCATAACAATAACTTTGTCAGCTGACAAACTGCACCAGGCTCGGGGTCAGGTTTGGTCAGCGTACTCACCTGTGTGTGTGGCGGAACTCCGCCATGCGCGATACAGAGAGCAGAGGAGAATTGTTAACGCGTGACCATGTAGAGACAGAAATGACACGATGACATAACACCATAAATAGTATATTGTTATGTTATTATATGAAGCGTCCGTCGTGCAAAATAATATCAATGGGGGCTGTGGGCAGGACATTGTTACACAGCTGTGTCTGTGACTTCAGGCAGAGAGACCGCTGCATTAGAGCCGAAGGAGCATGTTTTAAAATACATTTATTTTATCAATTAGTTGTTAACTTTTACTATTTTTAGCAACTTGCCCAATTGGGCAAGTGAGTTGTTAGTTAATGTGCCCGACCTTGAGTTTTACTTGCCCTGGGCAATTGGGCAATCCTTATTGTTGAGCCCTGAAGGGTAAAGAGCTGAGCAATGTCCTTCTTAAAATAAGGTATACATTTAGCACTGCAACTTACTTTTGCAAAATAAAGCTCAGCATAACAACTCTGTGTGGAATGTTTTCTATAACACTGAACAACACAGAATTATCTAAACACTCAGGAACATCTTAATTCTCATTCACTTTTCACGTATGAATCAAGTCTCTCTGGAGCCCTTGAAACTCTGCCTGATGCAGTGATGGTTGGCTGTCTAGGAGAGTTCCCTGTTGCCCTAAGGTGGATTCTGTTTCTCCTTAGAATACCCCTGTCAGTCTCTACCAAGTAAGACCTTGGTGTGTTTGCTGTTCCTAATACAGTTCCTGGAGCTTCCTCTGTGGTGATCCACACCTTCTGTCCTGAGGTGAGCTCTGGGAGCGTTCTGGATTGGTGGCGGAGATTGTAGTTTGCAGCCTGCTTACGCCTCTCTTCCTCATCCTTCTTGCAAAAAGCCTGCAAGTTCAGCCATGTAGGATTAAGCTTCTTTGAGACTGGGGTAGTGATGTGCGCAGGTTTCTCCCCATCAGTAACTGTGCAGGTGAGAACCCATGTGCCTGGGGCATGGCTCTATATGTCAGTAGTACTCTGGTTTGGTCAGTGTCCTCCTTCCACAGATTCTTGACTGTCTGGACAGCACGTTCAGCCTCGCCATTTGCTTGTGGATAACGGAGACTGCTTGTGATGTGTGTGAAACTGCTCTCTTGTGCAAAGGTTTTGAATACCTCTGATGAGAACTGTGGGCCATTGTCAGATACTACAGTCTCTGGATATCCATGATGAGCAAAAGCCTCCTTCACAGCTCTGATCGTTGCATCAGCTGACGTCACCTTGAGCTCTGCTACCTCAATGTATCTTGAGAAGTAGTCCACAATCAGCAGGTATGTCTTCTTTGTCCACTCAAATAAGTCCATCCTTACTTTTTGCCACGGCCTCTCTGGGACTGTGGTCTGGATCAGAGGTTCTTTGTACTGTGTTCTGTTTCTCTGGCATATTTTGCATTGGTCTACTGTTCTTCTGACCTGAGCAGAGGGACCAGGCCACCATAGTGATTCCTGGGCTCTGGCACGGCATTTGGAGATTCCTTGATGACCTTCATGAAGTTTATTCATTGCGTCCTCTCTGAGGGCCTGAGGTATGACGATTCTTTCCCCTTTCATGAGAAGGTCTCCTGCCAGATGCAGCTCTGATCTGACCTGCCAGTAAGGTGAAATCTCAGGTCACACTCCATGTTTCTCTGGCCATTCCATTAGACAGTAGTGTGCCACTGTTTTGCATGTTTCATCTTTTTGCTGCGCATGTTTGATTTCTTTCAGCCGTGTGTCCATAGCAGGGAGAGATGACACCACATTATCGACAAACACTTAACGAACTAACGAAACAGTTTAAGAACGTTGCAGGGAAGAAGTGCAGTGGTGTCAATTGGCCGGTCTAAGCTTGAGTCTTGCCGACCAATGGTGTCCTTTAACTCAGCTGTTCTAACCACCAGTGGCTGGTTTTACAATGTAAATTCTATCGATTCTTTTCGAGTATTCTATTGATTATTCTTGCAATTAATCGAGTAATCGGATAAGAAATACTGCATGTTTTCATTATATTACTTTAGCTTTATTTAAGGGCAATAGTAAAAGAGAAAATAATAAAGTCTCTGAAATGAGAGAAATGAGCAACAAATTTGCCTGCTCAGTTTAACATGGAGAAACCCTCTCCACAAAGCTGTCCAAAGTATGACTCTGCGACTTAAGCGTATAATTATATTTTTTTCATTGCTATTTATTACTTGGCCTTCATAATTATCATACTTTAAGTTCCTATGACTGGCTAGTTTAGACTCATTCACTGTGGTCAGGGGGTGCCTTACACCTGCTGACCGTACGTACTGCAATCCAAATTAATATACCTGCTCTACTTGAATTGTACATCTAGGCTCCATTTTCAACTCTGTGTGTGTGTCTGAGAGTGATTGAGGGGGTGCGTGTGTCAGTGAGTGCATGAATGAGTGAGTAAGGGATGCGCATTTGTTAATGAGTGTGTGACTAACATAATAACATGAATGAAGCTAAGGCTTAAACAAACAACAGCATTGTATTTTCCATGTGTTGCTATATTCTCTTGCAAAACTTGGGTAATACACATGATACATCACCAGGTAACATTAGCCACCGCATTGATTTCTGTTATCAGCCATTATACCACATGATTCCCGAGCGCGGCACCGCTGCTGCTCACCGCTCCCTCAGGGGATGGGTCAAATGCGGAGAACAAATTTCACACACTCAGGTGTGTGACAATCAGTGGAACTTTACCTTTACCTTTACTTTACCTTTCCCTATTATAAAGCCATAATACATGTCTGTTCTTTACATGTGCTATGAATCTCAGCTAGCAATCACTGATTAAAGTTAAATGCAATTAAATTTGATGTTAATGCACCCTGTTGTGTCGGATCCGTTCGGCAACCTTGATGAATACACTGTGTGTTTTCTGCTTAGATGTTGTAGCATTGAGGACGTGCTATTGTGGTATGCTAACTCCGTTTTGCAATACAAACTGAACTGTTTTCTTTTCGTTTTAACTCACACACTCTTGACACTTGACACTCTCACACTTTGCAATCTGTGCTTCACATCCACGTTACAGCTGTGTAGGCTATTAACAGGGAAAGTAATATAAGCGTGTTTGAAACAACAACAGAAACAACCATCCATACGAAACACAGCACACTGTATATGATTTAACGAAGCCTGGAGGCAAATAATTTGCCTCCAGGCTTCGTTAAATTTTAGTAATCATTAATTTTTAGTAATCGAATTATTCGAGGTACTCGAGGAATATCACTTAAAGGAGCAATAAGGGAAATTCATCATTTCTAGATTGAAGGAATTAAAAAATTGCTATGTGAAGAACTAGAGGTGTAATTTCATCTGGAGTATAGCATGACCTCACACACCCTCTCTCTGTGTTGATCTCCAGCCAATTGTTTACAAGCCGGTCCGGCTGCGCGTTCATGTACGTTCATGTGAATTAAATTAAATTTAATGTTACAATCGTAGCATGGGTTAATGTCCGGAGCTTGAGTTATTAGCGGCTTGGTCCCAGCAATGGGTCAGGCGTTACGGTTGTGTTAGGTGAGTAGCCCGGCAGCGCAGCTAACATTTGCAATTAGCATTGTAAAATGTAGCCCGGCGGGCAGCCTGGTGGCTGTGTTTAGCTGTTCCCCTGCCTACTTCAATGATGATGGTATCTGTAATAAATGCAATATATTTGCTGAAATGGAGGCGAGGCTCAGTGACTAGAAGAGCTGGTAGAAGTGCTCCATAGCTGCAAGCTACTCCAATACCCGTAGTAGCTCTAGTTCTAACTCTGGGAGCTAACGCTAACATTCCTCTCTTTTCCGTGAGCCCGCCAGGCTCCACGCTAGAGCTCGTCGGAGCCGAGAAGCAGGCTCCCGGAACGTTAGCATGGCAGCCGACTGGTGCTAACGCTAACGTCCCCACGCTTCTCGGCTCCGACTCACTGAGCCTGGCGGAGAAGCGTTGGGACGTTAGCACTAATGGGCTGCCATGCTAACGTTCCAACTCTCTCCGTGAGACCGTTGGAAAGTAGAGGTAGAGGGAGGAGTGGCTCATGACACACTTTGTTTTGCTCTACAGGCATTGCACAACAGCAAACCTAGCGGTGAAACAATTTCGCTTATTGCCCCTTTAAGCCCTAGTTTCAATAGCCAATCGGCTTATAGTGAAGTCTGCTGGTCAAGTCAAAATGGCCACAATTGGCGTGTTCGCTTGCTGTGGTAGGTGCTCCATCTCCCCCAAGCCCTCTGTTTCTGTCCTCACTGTGTGCCGGTGTCAGATGGTGGGTCGCTGCTGCTGCTCGCTCTATGTGCTTATTCCCCCAGCCCACAGGTGTAATAAAATAAAACATTTCAAATAAATGAACTAATTTGTCTCTTTTTACTGAATTAATTTGTTTCTTCAGATCCATGTGGACTATGTGGGCTTTCCATCAGCCACTATGGTGATAGAGAGGCATGTAGCAGTGAGTGGCAGCATGATATGAATATTTTATTTACTGTAGAAGAAGTAGTGGCAGGTACTGCAACATTAATGTGTTCAAAAAGTCTTTTTTCACTCGGCCTGTATCACATCTTTTGTTTTTTAATGTTGAAACTTTTCCACCTCAGCCAAGCACAGCAACATTCTCTACATTTCCATTCAGTTTTTTTTTAAATGCACTGTTAAAGCACATTGATTGATGAGCTTCATGGAAAGGCTGTTAGATCCCCAATGGTTTTCATGTGTCTGCAAACAGGTGCTTTTTGCATTGCAAACACATGCACAAATGAGTACACATACATAATGCAGGAAATAAATGTTCACACACATTCCCACATTGTCTCCTCTGTCAACAGAGCTGTACACCTCTGAGCTGACAGCTTTCTGATTAGCAGGTGACCTTTTTACTGTGCGCTTGCGGAGGATGTTCGCAATTTTAGGATAATATGGAGTTTCTCTGAGAGAAACATTTTCCACACCAAAACACACTGTTACCACAAAGCATTAGTCTGCTGCAAAGACTTTTTAGAGGTTTTCTGTCTCTGTGCCATACTGTTCTGTGTGGAGAGTTTCCACAATACTTACCATAAAAAAAAAACTCACTCTTTCCTTATGGCTGTATGTCATGAACAATACTTTGAATTATGGTGTTTCTGCAAACCCAAAATATTCTGCTGCCAAAACTTTGTCTCATTCAATTACACGTAGATTAAACACAGAGCACATTCTGGACTCTGCTGCTAACCTCTGTTGACATGCACCATTATCACACGTCGGTGGGGACATACTGGGCTTTTTTGAAGAGCAAAACCCACTCCGCTGTTCTCATCGCCCTCTGGCTTGTCTAATAATCACTGCTAGAGCATCAAGAAACATGTTTTTTTATGGTCTGACAAAAGCTATAATGTATATCCCTGTCGTGCTCTGTGCTCGCAAGGTTTTAACCCAGGGGCACTAAAGTACGGGGAAATATTTATATTCTCTTCAGCAGAGGGGCTGTAACTTACAGCGGGGAAGCTAATTTCACATGCTGAAAGTCCATTCTCAGCCTGGCCTGATCTCCCTGCTGCCTCCCTGGCAGATTTCTCATTCCGTCTTCTCCCGTCTGCCTCAGTAAGAGCAGTGCTCTCACTCATGGGGTTAGGTTTATATATGCATACTTTAAGCTTTTTTTTTTTTTCAGTTGAGTGTGACGTCCATGTCCTTTCCCTGCAACATGATTTACATCACTGCAGCTATTTTTATTTTTTTTTCTGTTTGTTGTTTGTGTCTGTGGATGAGTGTGAGCGCATTCTCCTATTTGTGCATGTTTTTGTGTTTGAGTGAGGAGCCACTAGCCTGGTTCCAGACCTCTGAATCCACATCCCGTTTTATTTTGTGGGTTTTTGTGATTGAAAGGGTGCTGGTGTTGTGCTCACTGATGGCTGGTTCCTTGGTTGGAAAAACAAGTTAGCCAGTAGTGTAATAATGTGGCAGAATTGCCATTTTGTTTCAGTTTATTCATTAAGTCTGACATTGTGTTTATGTTATTTGTTTGGTATAGATCTTTTTTGTTTGTTTTGCCCTAACTAAATACTTGTAAGTGACTGATCTACCCTGCCAACATCTTTTTTAGCTGACATCGAAGCTGCAGGATGGGGGTAGACTGGCAACAGAACAAGCCCAGGAAATGGGCCCTGCTTGGCCCAAATTTGATACACCACATTCAAGTGACACAAGATTTTTGTCAATCATCCATCCAATCATTTTCATCTGGGCCGGGTCGCGGGGGCAGCAAGCTAAGCAAAGTACTCGAGACATCCCTCTCCCTAGCAATGCTTTCCATCTCCTCCTGGAGGATCCCAAGGTGTTCCCAGGCCAGATGAGATATATAATCCCTCCAGTGTGTTTTGGGTGTGCCCTCGGTCTCCTATCAGTTGAGCATCCTGATCAGATGCCTGAACAACCTCAACTGGCCCCTTTTCACATGAAGGAGTCCTCTACTTTAAGCGGGAACTGCCCATTGGTTCGACATCCCATTGTTCCGACCATATTAAACTCATTGTTCCTAAGTTCCGAAATCATCATGATGCCCTGTGGTTAAGGTCTGGTTAGGTTTAGGCACAAAAACCACTTGGTTAGGGTCAGGAAAAGATCATGGTGTGGGTTAAAATGAAAAAGAAAGTGACAAACACATAAGCCGTGAGCCTGCTCCACCTCAAGCCGGTCGCGGCGCACCATACGCCCGCCGCGAGCCGTTCAGCACCGCGGACAGTCGGACTAATGGGATGTCGAACCAATGGGCTGTCGAACCAATGACATGGACCCCTTTAAGCTCCCTCCAGATGTCTGAGTTCCTCACCCTATCTCTACGGAGAAAACTCACCTTGACCACTTGTATCTGCGATCTCATTCTCTCAGTCACTAACCAAAACTCATGACTATACCATAGGTGAGGGCCATTGGTAGATGGACCGGTAATGGAAAGCTTTGCCTCCTGGCTCAGCTCTCTCTTACTATGACTGTCCGGCATAGCACCCACGTCACTGCTGATGCCACACCAAACTGGCCATCCATCTCACACTCCATTATATCTTCACTTGTGAACAAGACCACAAGGAACTTGAGCTGCTTTGCCTGGGGCAGTAACTCTTTTCCAACCTAGAGGGGGCAATAAACCAATTTCCAACAGAAAACCATGGCCTTATTTCATGGGTTAAGTTATTATATTCATTACCGCTACCTTCGGTCCGCACTAATGAGGACACCTCTGACTATTTTCCTCTTTTTAGAAGAACTAGGCAGGGGTGCCCCTTGTCTCCATTACTTTTTAACATCGTCATAGAAGCTTTGGCCAGCTCTCTCCATCAATGCACATCTTATGAAGGAATAAAAAGAGGGTATATCACCCATAAGGTGTTGCTCTATGTGGACGACCTTTTACTATATTTAGTTAATCCCACACTTTACATACCCCCAGTCCTAGCCATTTTTGAGGAATTTGGAAGATTATCAGGCTATAAAATAAACCTGCAAAAAAGTGAATTTTTCCCTATTAACCCCTCAGCACTTAATATTTCGGCCACGTTACTCCCTTTTAAGAAAGTTAGCTCCCATTTTAAATATTTAGGCATTACTGTTCCAAGATCTTATGAACAATTATTCAAGCTTAATTATTCTCCTCTAATTGAGAAATGCAAATTGGACCTTGAACGCTGGTGTACTCTCAATGAGTGGGCCCAAAGTCACTCTAACCCATCAGCTCATATCTGGGTGAGGATGGAGTCTCAGATGGCCCCAGTACACTCACTAGCTACTTCCCCTCTTGCTCTTGTCAAATCCTACACACCTGCTAAACACCCAGTAATTTGTCAGACTTTAAAAATATGGTCACAGTTTCGGAACAAATTTGGTTTGCTGGGTTCATCCTTGATGGCGCCTATTTTATCTAATCACCTTTTCACACCAGCTAATCTGGATCTGGCTTTTCGTGCATGGCACTCAAATGGAATTCGCTTTATTAAGGACTTATATATTGAAGGGATGTTTGCTTCATTTAATCAACTCTTAGAAAAATTTGCTTTAACTGCTTCCAATTTCTTTCGCTATTTACAGATCAGGGACTTTGTCAGGAAAAGTTACACC
>NC_065512.1:38627291-38639701 GCF_006386435.1 Epinephelus moara
TTTATTTTATTTTTTTATTTTATTTTGATCCCCCTATGTTAATCACTTATTGATGCTGTTTTTGAAGTATGAATAAGTCAATAAGTAATTTATTCCATTGAAATATCACTGATGTATTATAGAAAAGTGATTTATCTTTTTATAAATGACAAAAGGCACATCTGCCTCATTTTTGCCGTGGTATCGTAATACTACTACTGCAGCCTTTGCCGCAAGCACGCCAAAGTTGGATTTTCATACTACAACGTAAGGTAATTATTTTTCGTCAAATAAGGCACAATTTTTTTATTTGGCTGGTGAAAAATATGTTTGGCCGGTCAATTTTTGGAGGTCACTAGCCAATGGCAGATGAGGTAAAATGTTAATTTTACGCCCTGGTTACACATCTTTCCCTAATGAGCCGTTACCTACTATTATTGATGAACTTCTGTCCCTTGATCTTAATCAGAAAGGATCGATTGCTCATATATATTCTTTAATAAATAACTTGAATTTTCAGCCTTTGGAAAATATAAGAACACTTTGGGAGCAAGACTTGGATAGTCCCTTTTCGGAGGACACTTGGAAAGCAATATTGAAGCAAGTGCATGTCATCCCCATGTTGTAGACACAGTCTCATTCAATTTAAAATAGTCCATCGTTCTCACCTTTGTAAAACTAAACTGGCAAGAATCTATCCCAATACTGACCCCACCTGTGAGAGATGCAAGACTGAGCCAGCGACCCTGTTTCACATGTTCTGGGACTGTCCCAGCCTTCGCGCTTTTTGGGAGGCAGTGTTTGGATCTCTAAGTGAAGCGTATGGTATCACTATTGAGGTACAACCCATTACTGCCTTGTTTGGTGTAAATGCTAAATGGTCATCTAACATGCACAAGGTGATATCATTCACAACACTTCTGGCACGCCGCCTCATCCTGCTGAACTGGAAAGGTTCTAAACCTCCTTGCCATACTAGGTGGCTGAAAGATGTACTGTTCCATTTAAAGCTTGTCAAAATAAAATACACCTTACAGGGAAGCAAGTTCAAATTCTACGAGGTATGGGGACCCTTTTTAAATTATTTTGATAATTTAAAGGATGTAACTGACTGGAATGAGCAAGCCTAAAAAAACAGGCTGCATCTGTAATAACATGTATGTTGTTTCTTTTTTTTTTTGCTGTCTTCTGTAACTACACTGAACAAAAATATAAACACAACACTTTTGTTTTTACTCCCACAATGCCACAGATGTCGCAAGTTTTGAGGGAGCGTGCAACTGGCATGGCAATTGGCAATTGTCTGAAACGCCTTTGGAGACGGCTTATGTTAGAGAAATGAACATTCAATTCACGGGCAACAGCTCTGGTGGACATTCCTGCAGTCAGCATGCCAATTGCACACTCCCTCAAAACTTGCAACATCTGTGGCATTGTGCTGTGTGATAAAACTGAACATTTTAGAGTGGCCTTTTATTGTGGCCAGCCTAAGGCACACCTGTGCAATAATCATGCTGTCTAATCAGCATCTTGATATGCCACACCTGTGAGGTGGGATGGATTATCTCGGCAAAGGAGAAGTGCTCACTAACACAGATTTAGACAGATTTGTGAACAATATTTGTGAGAAATGGTCTTTTGTGTGTATAGAAAATGTTTTAGATCTTTGAGTTCAGCTCATGAAAAATGGGAGCAAAAACAAAAGTGTTGCGTTTATATTTTTGTTTAGTGTAGATATAGCGCCTCTTGAATAAGGTGTACTGCATAGTGTTTGTCTATTTGTCTAATTGTCTTAATTTTTTTTTTTTTTTCTTCTCTGTTTTTTGTATGTAACCATAGAGGATGTTGGGAAGGGGTGGAGGGGTAGGGGGTGGGAGGGAGGGAGGGATGTTTTGTTGTTAATTTGTTAAATGCTAATAAAAAAAAATTTAAAAAAAGAAAACCATGGCCTCAGACTTGGAGGTGCTGACTCTCATCCTGACTGCTTCATACTCAGCTGCAAACCACCCCAGTGCATGCCAACTGAACTGCATCATCTGCAAAAAATGTTGGCAATCAATGAATTATTAATTTAAAAAAAAACACACTGTTAATTTGTAATGTTTGTGTCCTGCATTTAAGAATTAAAAAAAAATTAATATGATAACTAAAGTATTGTAAAACAGTAACCAGCATTTAAACACAAAGCTAAAGTAGAACCTGCAGACTATCTGCACTAAATGCACATTATGTGTTTACACAAAGCACACTATTTTACACTAGGTAAATATTTAACAAATCATTTTCTTGCTGAGCTAACAACAGGGGCGGACAATACATTGATTATACTCGATGTATCATGGCTTGTTCCACATGGGATGTCTAAAACCACTATGTCACAAACATTGATTATAAATTGTTATGTCATTGTCATATGTCATGTCATCGGCATTTCAGTTCTCTCATGCTCTCCCATGTCTGCTCCCTCTCACTGACAGAAAAAGGAAGAATCACAAACATGATACATCACACACACTCCTCTGCCCATCCTGATCACTTTCTCCCTCGCAATATGTGTGAGCAGGCGAGGTGTGTTTGTCATCTGCAGGGCTCCAGACTGCCACTCTACTCAGTTGTTTTTTTGCCACCAAGGAGTACCACTGCAAGTTGCAAATATTATTAATACTGATTGGGGAGCTGTTAGTTTGTTTCTAGTTTACAGTCAGTAATTCATCATGTTGTATGGCGCCGCAGTAACAGCTTAACTTAATGAGATTAATGATATCATGAGCTCCAGACCGCGACGATTTAGTCACATTTTGCGACCATGGAGCACCACTGCAACTTGCAAAACGCCAGACGCCACAACTGTAGTGCCCCCATATACTTACGCATACATTTATATTTGAGCTGATGGGGAGAGCTAGCATTAGACTTGGAAAAGTTAGTGGAAGCATACACATGGATTGATGAAAATGTTCAGTTGTCAAAATAAGGCATTAACAAAAGATAAATAATGCCGAGAATGGGAGAAAAAGACCTCAGAAGAACATTCCCGAACTTCCTGATGGCCAGTCGGCACCAGCTGCAGCAGTTGTGAGGAGCAGTTAACATTTTTCACAGTTATTGAAGAAATTCAGCTATTGTGAGCTCTCATCCAAACTTGTCACCATAATTCTGGCTTTGGCACAAGACGAAGTCCCCATTTTAATACTCATGCCATATTGTTCAGCTCTCTAAACTGGTAACAGAGATGTTGTAAAATTGAAGTGAATAGATTCCGCCTACAAAGGCCTGATGGGTTGATTGCTTCTTCAACCGCAGGAAATAGCTGTCAGTGAGCACTACACCAGACCTACTTGAATTCAGATGTCTGGAATCAAGCTAAAGCCAATCAGATCTTTATAAATGGGATAAAGAATGAGAATGGCATCCTGCTGGGCCAGAGTTGCAAAAATAGCAACACAAAAATGGGGACAAGCATGGCTGAGTGAGTATAATGATTTTGTGAGCTGAATGCAGAAATAACATTACTTAAAACTGCATTATGTCTTCAAACGACATGAAAAACTTTTTGCTAAAAAGCTCCATAGTCGAGAGGAACTTCAGAGCCGTGTGATAATTATCTGCAAGTTCATCACTGTAAGTGCCCCCTTTCTCCTTACACAAAGGAATCCAATCACTTATTAATAAAATACCATATATTGTTGCAGCTTTAAGTTACCACCAACAGCTTCTGTGCAGACTGATAATTACATGGACGGGATAGATATGTCAGTTACCACAGGGAAGCTCAGTTTGTTAATCGTAGCATTGGTGGTTTGATCCCTGGCTCCTCCTGTCTACAAAATAAAGTACCCTTGAGCAAGACATTAAAACTCAAATTGCTCCCAATGTATGTATATGAGAGAAAATGTAAGTCCCTTTGGACAGCATCTGCCAAGTCAATGGAAGATAACCCCCACTTCCAAACAAAAATCAGCTAACATGAATACGATGTCAGACGGAATAATGGGGTGAGAAACAGAATCTGATTACCAGGCTTTTGAGCTACAGAACAAACTGCAGAAATATGCGGGTGTTCACTGCATTCAACAGCTCTCTGCCTGCCAACATAAATGGATGAAAAATTCAGGAGACAAAGGTAGGTCATCGTGTCACTGGATGTCAAGGTAAAAACCACATTGCCTTGAGGGTAAACTACCTAGATGATTTGATGAACAGAGGGAGCTTGCAGCCCCAGATGGGAGGGGTTTACCACATCTATAAACCTGATTTCATTCGGTCAGCGTCACAGCGATCAAAGAAAAAATAGACTTTTAAATATCCTGATATTTGCACAGTGCGACCATTTGTCACTCAAAAGACGTTAAATAGTAAAGTATTGCATGCACGTAGCATTTGACCCCAGTCTGGAAGATAGATTTCTATGGCACCTGATGGAAAAGGCTGATCTTTATAAACTCCCCTGCTACACTGTGGCATTTACTCAGCATCGACACTTGATCTTCATAATGTGTCCATGATGAGGTCACAGCAACCTCTGGCAGATGTGTGTCTGCCTGCACTGCTGACTGGAAGCAGAAAATGCCTGTGTTGTGCTGCTTGTCACAGCACATTCAAGACTCCCACTAAACACGCAATGCAGTGTATCTCTGCATTAACACAATACATGACAGCCAAGGCCCCCTGACACAGCCGTGTGCTATATTAACACACATTTAGTCATGTGTGAATATCCATAGTGGTTTAATCTGAAGTGACCTCTGCAAGCTCCTGCCCTGAGATTCTCTGCAGGGTTTTCAGATACAGTCTGTCAGGAGATGTTGTTTTCACTCAGGTGAAGTGTATAGAAGACTGTTATCTAACCTTTATTTTATCAGGCGGTTCCATGGAGAATTAGAGTCTCTCATCCAAGGAACAAAGTAAAATAGAGTTCACAGCTCTTTCTATGATGATAGATAGCAGGGACCACAGAGTATTAAAGGGTTTCACTATTTTTCTGTCTTCCCTGTTCTGATAATTTCTTACGTGGCACTGGATTACCACAGACTCCTGGTAACTTCTTTGACTACCTGAACGACTCATTTTCATTTTGAGCAGAAGCTGAGCAGCGAGGATGGAAAACTAGGATTTGTCCAGTGGAAGTGGGGTGTAGGGGGGATTCATAGCAAGATCAGCTGTCTCGCTCCTAGGGGAACTCGGAATGCGGGGACAGAGTTTGAGGATGACGGTGAAGGAAATGTCAGATGAATCAGGTAGAGCAAGCTAATGGATCTGGAAGAGAAGAAATAATGTCATTTGGGGGCCAGCAAGGGGAACTACTAAGCAGAGTACATAACTCCTTGAGATCAGATGGAGAGATCCATTTCCTCTCAGGAGGAAATCCAGGAAGAGGAAGGTTATTTAAGTGTGGGAGTGGCCTATTTGAATCCCTTTTGTTTGAGACCATGCTGTAAGGTGAGTGTGTTTGCTGATCCTGTGAGTCTATCTATCTCCTTTAACTTTAACTTATATTGGAGTTATGCTATGTAGCATGTGAAATAGATTATGGTGAATGTGCTAGGAAAGGTAGTATCAGCACTGTTTCTACCTGGAGCTCGCATGTACGGAGCCTGGGTTTGGTTGAAGGTGGCAGTGCTGTTCAGGCTGAGAAAGCCATGCGTAAGTAAGGTAAAGGAGGTTACTGGGTTGGTGCGGGGAGCACTTAGTACTTAGCACTTAGTAGCAGAACTACTAAGCAGAGTACATAATTCCTTGAGATCAGGTGGAGAGATCCGCTTCCTCTCAGGAGGAAATCCAGGAAGAGGAAGGTTATTTAAGTGTGGGAGTGGCCTATTTGAATCCCTTTTGTTTGAGACCATGCTGCAAGGTGAGTGTGTTTGCTGATCCTGTGAGTTTATCTATCTCCTTTAACTTTAGCTTATATTGGAGTTATGCTATGTAGCGTGTGAGATAAAGTATGGTGAATGTGCTAGGAAAGGTACTATCAGCACTGCTTCTACCTGGAGCTCGCATGTACGGAGCCTGGGTTTGGCTGAAGGTGGCGATGCTGTTTGGGCTGAGAAAGCCATGCGTAAGTAAGGTAAAGGAGGTTATTGGGTTGGTGTGGGAAGCAGTGGGACCTGGCATTAGGGGAGTGTCTCTGGGACGCCAGAGATCACTGTCTAGCCTCCTGGAGGTGTCGTGGGACCAACTAGACGAAACACTGGGGAAAGGAGGTTCCCACCCGATGACCCCAAAGACATGTTAGTTATCACTGCACACTGGTCTGTATAGTTAAGCCTTGCCATAATATCTCATAATAGGGCTTAGGAGGTTATTCACCGAGTGCTGATCCTTTCTCTAGAGCACAAACTTATTGTGTTTATTTGAATAGAGGTTATTCAACTCTTTCCAGGACTCAAGTCACATAAAAGGCTGAGCAAAGTCAAATTTGCTCAACACCTAGTTTTAATGACAAATGATTTACCACAGCAGATGACTCAGTGTCAAGCGTCTTACAACAGTAGTATTTTCTGGGTACAATCTGATGTGATTACCCCCTCACTTCAATGTCTGATATAACTATCAAACACTGTGACTGTACTGTCACATTCTGTAGTTTTATGACAGTACAATGTGGTATAGAAAAAAATTACTGAGTTAATGTATTTTGCGGGCAAGTTACTGAAAATATAACAGATCTGATTCTAGTTCATTATACACTATTTGACAATAAAGAACTTTGCACAAAGTAGGGCAGGACGATATGACTAAAAATGTTATCATGATAAAAATTTTCACATCAGTCTATATAAATAATTACCACAGTGAAAAAGTCAATCAAAATTTCTTTCAAGTTTAAAGGTTGATTTTTGCTTCTAAGTAAAAGTTAAGGAAACCAAACAGTTAATGTGTTTAAAGAGCACATTCTCTCTCAGACCTCGCCATATATTGACGTTTAGTCATGGGCTTTCCACGTGGACATAGGACGTACAAGGTACCCTGGGTGCATTGGTAGTTGATGTTCTAAATGCTGTGTCAAGTTCTGCCAGTTTCATGCATTGTCTGTTTTCAAAATACACTTAGGTTTTCATTGAAATTTACAGTGTACTTAGTCTTTTTTCAAAATAAACGCTCTATATCTGTACAACACCAAAAATGTACTTTTTTTTCCTTCAACAACAAATGCACGTGGTTACGTTTAGCCAAAACACGCACGCGGTTGGGTTTAGAAAAAAAGAACAGGGTTTGGCTTTACAAACTTACGGTAAGTGAACACTGGCCTCCTGGGTGATTGTTGGAACCATCCACCACCCCTCCCGCTCGCCTACTCAGACTTTCACTGCCTTAACTTTCATTGTTGTCCTGCCGCATTTCCACCTGATCACGCTGATGTGATAGAATGTTTTTTTTTTTTTGGCTGATGCCAGAAGAGACCGGGCTGGTTTAAATTATTCTCTCTTATCATAACTTGCCAACATTTGCCATTTCACAATCAAACTGAGGTAGATTGAAAACAATTATAATCAAAATAACATCAATAAATAAAACAATAAGTAGACAAAGAAATTTTAATTCTGGTCAGTGGCACATCAGACTCGTGCAGACGGTTTAATACTGTAACTGTGTAACTGTGTTAGCTGACAATGTAAACAGAATAAACAGACAAAACAAAAACCTTAACTGTGGTCATTATTTTCTGGAAAAGTTTTACACCCACAGTACATTATTTCTGCCATTTCTCTTTCAAAACAATACAAAAAAAGACTTTGAATAACGCTGTGATGTAACGTGGAATCATTTATTGCCAATGAAAGTCTGACGTGACTGAGGTAGGACTCGTGATCATGAACGAGGAGATGTATGAAAGGTTTATTGATGTTACCTCTACTCTCGTCTCGTCTCGTCTCGTCTCGTCTCGTCGTCCTCCGCTTATCCGGGTCCGGGTCGCGGGGGCAGCAGCCTCAGCAAAGAAGCTCAGACAGTCCTCTTCCCAGCCACCTCCGTCAGCTCTTCCGAGGGAACCCCGAGACGTTCCCAGGTCAGCCGGGTGATGTAATCCCTCCAGCGTGTCCTGGGGCGGCCCCGAGGTCTCCTCCCGGTTGGACATGCCCGAAACACCACCCAAGGGAGGCGTCCGGGAGGCATCCTTACCAGATGCCCGAACCACCTCAACTGGCTCCTCTCGATGTGGAGGAGCAGCGGCTCTACTCCGAGTCCCTCCCTGATGTCCGAACTCCTCACCCTGTCTCTAAGGCTGAGTCCAACCACCCTGCGGGGGAAACTCATTTCGGCCGCTTGTACTCGCGATCTCGTTCTTTTGGTCACTACCCAGAGCTCGTGACCATAGGTGAGGGTTGGAATGTAGATCGACCGGTAAATTGAGAGCTTCGCTTTCTGGCTAAGCTCCCTCTTCACCACAACGGACCGGTTAAGCGTCCGCATCACTGCTGACGCCGCCCCAATTCCGCCTGTCAATCTCCCGCTCCATCCTACACCCACTCGTGAACAAGATCCCGAGATACTTAAACTCCTCCACCTGAAACTCCTCGTTATTTAATATAATGTATCATAAACCATTTATTAAATGTTTATGAATGCTAAATGTTGGGGTTGGGATTTCAGATTAAGGATATGTGTAACTCTAGTATGAAACGGGCCACTTGACATGAAACGAAACAAGCTGACTAGAAAGATATTTATTTAATACAGACATGTTTACAGCCTGGTACAAAAAAACTGCTTTGGTCTGTGTAGCTGAATTCCCCCTTCATGACAACTTAATTTTTGTAAAACTCACAGGTTCCACAGTTGACAATGTGCTACCACAGAGCCAGTGTTGGTTAGGTAAATCGACCATGGCGTAGCCCCAGACTACAGAGTATCAGTGTAGCCATAGCTAACACTATTTCAATGTGTTTTCAGTTCATGGAAGTTGCGGTCGCCCAAAAAAAGTCTTGTTCGGAGTTCTGTTGTACTTAAAAATCCTGTAAGGAGTTAATGTTCAGTCTTCCTGGTTAGTACATTTTGCTTTGTTTTATAAGTCTGTCTTTCACTTGCAAAAAATAGCATTAGCATTATCACCATGCTAACAAAGCTAGCAGCTAGCAATAGCTTTATCTCCACTCTTGTGTCCAAATATGGGCACTTCTGGCTCCAAACATCTAAAATGGCAAATGGCCAAAAGCTCAAATTCAAAGCTTCAAAACAGGAGTCCACGAACAGTCACAGTGTGATGTCTCAGAAGCTATATCCATTATTTTATTTTGTCTATGGTTGTGTCACAACAGTGGGTTTGGTATTATGACTATTTTAATTATAAAAAGATCAACATGTTAAGAGAAGCTGTGTTTTCCCAAAGTAAAGAACAGTGGGTTGTTGCCATATGGAGTAAAGCAATACAGTATATATTTAGGATAAAAATGTGAAAATGGATGAGAATTATATTGGATATAATTTCTATAAGATGCATAGTTGAGATCTGGCATTTTCTTCACTCAGGACCACATTTACTAAGAAAATGACGTGCATATGTGCGCTGTGGTTTTCATTAAGTTTGCAACAGCAATCTGCTTGTGTTCAGCGTCTGATTTACTAAAGCACTATTCGGACGGGATTAGTTTTACATGGGCACGTGGGGTAATGTCACTTTACCACGGGATGTCAGTAATATTAATGGCCGATTCGCACAGGATAAGAAATATCCGTAAAACTACCACAAGTGGGAGGGGTAAATCCATTCACACACCGCAGTCCCCTCCTGCCATCATGTGCGTATGATAGGACTGTCAAAATCACCATGAAATTGAGTTCGAATATTTTCTAATTAATTTAGTAGAGTTTGAATAATATTAGAATTTATTATTATTTTTATTTATTTATTTATTTTTTACAAAAAAAACCCCCACAAAAAATAAGATGCTTATTGCTGGCGCAATATGAACGTGACACTCGGATGAAAACACCCGTTCTGACCTCAGTGAAGTGCCAGGTATGACCAACTTCTGCCTCGCTATCTGAGCAATGTTTGGATACTTCAGTGCGTAGTTTTCCACCACAAGAGTGGATCCTAGTCGGCTCGTAGTGGTGTCTCATTCTGGTAACGTTTCATCTCTTCTTCAAAAAGGGTAGGCAGGGAGGCAGCAGGTGCAACATTCTCCCTGTATGTCTCCCTGAACAGGTCACACATCGCGGACAGCGCAGTGGGTGGTGTTGGCGCAGCGGGCTCCTCCGTCTGCGCCTCTCCCTGCGTCGCTGCATCCTGGCCCGGCTTGTGCACAAGCCATCTCCGCCCGAACGGGATTTGCCGTGATATACAACATTATTGATAGTATTAATTAATAATTATTGATATTCGAATGATCAAATTTAGGTTCGAACTTATAAAAAAATATATATATTCGAATACATTTCTAACTTCGATTTTTTTTTTGCCAGCCCTAACACACATATTTACTGCTGGTCTATTCGCACGGGATTAGTATTACCTGAGGTAATTGTCCCAGACCCTTTTACAGAAGGTAAAAGTCGCGGTAATCTTTACTGACATCGTGCGGTAATGAATACTGATATGGCACATTCGGACGGGACTAAAATCTCTGGTAATTATTACTTTACCCCACGTACCTATGTAAAACTAATCCCGTCCGAATAGGGTTTAAGACAGCAGCTCATTACACAGTCAGCTCCTGCACTGCGGCTGGTACTGAACCTCCAGACGCACGGTGCCAGTGAAGCAGAGCTCATAAACAGAGTTCAGAGGTGGGCTTTCTATGAGATCACTAAGCTCAGAGAGAGTGGCGGGACAGAGCAGCAGGTTCAGCAGATCAGAGCAGAGCAGGTGAGGGTGGAGATGGTGTTGATATGGATGCTAATTCTGAGGGAAATGCAGCCAAACACACTGTCTTCAGTTGCAATATGTAGAGATTTTACAGTTCATTGATACAGGCTTAAACTGAACTGGTTTGAACACAAACCACAACTCCCTTTCCACTATTTGCATGTGTTACAGTAATCAGAAAATGTGTTAATTACAAAATTCCTAATTGCTTCATTTTTCTTACCAATAATCAGTTTAAGTTATATACAGGCCTATATTTAGTTAACATTTCTCTTCACCACAGCCTTTCTTGTGTCTCACTTCACCTGGAATTTATCCTGTAAAACTAACTGAACAGGATGTAAGTCTGAAAAAAAAAAGTTGATTCAAGTTTCCTTTTGCTTTCTGTGCTTTCTTTGTCCTTTTCACTGGGTACCACTCAATATATTGTTCAGTAAGATAAAAAACAAACATATTTTAAATATTGACATGAAGACTGAGTTCATTATTCACAAATAGTGATGGGGGCACCTTTTGCAGCAGTAATATACACCCCAGGCAGCGGCTATTTCTGACGTCACCGGCAACAACCAAACTTATAAAATACCACAGCTTTGTCAGTGGATGTCGGTGTAAAACACAGACGCACCTAGAGTGCCGCCGTCTACCAGAGTATAAAGAATGAGAAAGTCCATCTAGGACGGGCGGGAGGGAAGGTATTTGGGTCCAACAAACACCAGACTTTCACCCGGGTGTCTACTGTTCATTTCCTGTGTGAAACCAAAAGTCAATTGAATTGTTTTACCCATATAGTGTGTATGTGTAACATGCTATTTTAGTGATGTATGCCATGTGACTTGCGTAAGTAAGAACTATACGTATTTTAAGCCAAACCATCATGTTTTTTTCTAAACCTAAGCAAGTGCTTTTGTTGCCTAAACTTAGGAAATAAAGTTTTTTTAAGTGTTTTACCAACATTGTAAGATAATTTTGAAAAAGACTATGCATGGAATTAGCAGAAATTGTACATTTCCTGTAAAAATGTCAATGTATATTTAAAAGACTCAATGCATGTGACATGCGTCAATCAACATGCTGTCAGTGGGCCTATAAAACCAATGCGGGAGGCTACCTAACACATTATATTTTATATTTATATTTTGATGTTTGACAGGGCAGTGGGTGGTAGTGGCGCAGCGGGCTCCTCCGTCGGCGCCTCTCCCTCTGTCTCTCCGTCCCTCTCTGGCCCAGCTTGTGCGCAAGCCATCTCCGTCCGAACGGGATTCATGGAGATATACAACATTATTAAAGGGATAGTTCGGGTTTTTGGACATGAAGTTGTGTGAAACGCTGACCATCTGTAGCTCTGATGTGACGGTGTCACTACTGTCAACGAGCCTCCTGCTCTGAGAAATGGCCCGTAAAAAGTAGTTCTTAAGATATAAGGGGGACACGTAACCAAAAGGTTTTAAGCTACAAAAAAGTATGCATGTGTTTTGTTAGACTATTTCAATAATTTTAAAACATCCCCGCATTACGTCAGACCTTGCTATCAATTGGGACTATTTTCTGGCCAGTATCACTCCGCCGTGCAGGCCCGCAAGACAGCACGCCAACAGAAATCAATCAGACAGTTCATCACCACGCC
>NC_065512.1:38639779-38678584 GCF_006386435.1 Epinephelus moara
ATGCATACTTTTTTGTAGCTTAAAACCTTTTGGTTACGTGTCCCCCTTATATCTTAAGAACTACTTTTTCTCTGGTAAGCTACGGGTGATTTCTCAGAGCAGGAGGCTCGTTGACAGTAGTGACACCGTCACATCAGAGCTACAGATGGTCAGCATTTCACACAACTTCATGTCCAAAAACCTGAACTATCACTTTAATAGTACTGTAAAAAAAACTGGGCCACATTAACATTATGTGTGTTATAAATAAGAGAGATTTAGCCCAGATTCTGTACTGTTAAGTTGAAGTACTGATATTTTTATGAGTGTTAGTGAAATAGTTAAAGTGCTGGTTTTCCTGAGTGTCTGTGAACCCGTCTCGTGAGTGAGACGCTGCAGCGAGCGGGTAGGTGTGTGTTTCTCTCCTCTGAAGACAAGAAGGCAGCAATCGTGTGGATAGTGAACTTTTCTGTTAGGCTTTAGTTGTTTTGACGTGGCTACGGCCCACAGTAGCCTGTGTTACAATCAGAAATAAATCGCCCTCTAAACCGGCTAACGTCTTGGCGTGTGGTTATTGAGGGATGTTACAGTATTAATTAATTATTAATGATAATTGGGGCGTCGATGGCTTAGTGGTTACAGCAGGCGCCCCATGTACAAGGCTGTTGCCGCAGCGGCCTGGGTTCGACTCCAGCTTGTGGCCCTTTGCTGCATGTCACTCCCTTGCTCTCTTCCCCTTTCACGCTTGTCTGTCCTGTCCAATAAAGGCTAAAATGCCCAAAAAAATATCTTCAAAAAAAAATTATTAATGATAATCGAATTATCAAATTTAGGTTCGAACTTATATAAAAAAAATATATATATATTCGAATATATCTCGAACTTCGAATTTTTTTTGACAGCCCTAGTCAGGTGTACTACATTATGTGACATAACTATCAAGGTTATGTCACATAACGTACACCTGTAACTACGTTGCATGGCTGAAAGAACTCAAGTTGACTCATTGCTCACTGGTCTCCTGGGTGTGTGTTTGACCCATCTGCCACACGTCCGTCCCACCCCACTTTCTTGCTCTTTCTTTTATGTTTTTGTCATAGAGGGGATTACACTGGAGTTAGCTGAAAGCCCAGTGCATCTCATACAGACACTGTAAGGTGCCTTGTGAGTTGGTAACAAAAAAAAAAAAAAGACTTTATAATGATAACTTCAAAATGAACTAGTAAGAACGGGTTATATAATATTCTAAGAAAATGCACTTACAACAGTTTGTATCATATCTTACGAATAGAGTGTGCCAGGGCTGACGTCAAAACCCGGAAGTTTAGCATCGCACTGGTTCCCGGAAGAGAAAGTCAATGTGATTTTTGCATTGCGTTTTGGATTATGTCAGAAAATAAGCTCTGTGGCTAACACAAGTTTATGATACTTACAGGTTTTGTTCAGCGAGATAATCTTCACATATGAACACCTTTCATACCGCATTTGAAGCTTAAATGCGATCGCCAGAAGTAAAAAGCTAACGTTAGGCTTTAACAGACTACATGACTACTCCACGGTCGCATGACTCTTGACGTCACCACCACTAAGCTTTCAACTGATTTCAGCCGCTTTCTTTTAAAAACATTGTATAATGGGGAAATCGGACTGTTTAAGCTAAATAAGAAGCTGTAATAGCGGACTGCCAGCACTCTCATCTGTTTGGGGTTGATGACATTTAATGTCCCCGACAGGGTTTGTTGTATTGAGCAACTTGTTAGCAACTGCCTTTTTTACGACACGTAAAAGCTTCAAAATTCACAAGTAGGGTATTTACTGACATGTTTTATGTCGTAGAACAAAACCTGAAACTCGCTTAAGCTTTTGTTAACCACAGACCTTATTTGAGGCATTTTACCAAAATCCCATTCAAAAAACGTATTGATTTTTAGACGAGAGAACCAGAAGTGCTAAAAGCGCTAACAGAGTTCCGGGTTTACTGGCACACTCTATTAGTGCCTCACGAATGATGTTATGTCCTTAACACAAAGTTTTGTTATTGATGTAGAGTTACAGAGGTTAGGTTTAGGAAAAGAAACATGGTGAGGACGTACCTCAAAATGTCCACACAGTTCCATACACCGTCTCCTGGGTAAAGCCCTGTGAATGGTCTGTGACCCATTCACCATCCAGACCTGCCTCCTTAAAGACCTCTCGAGATCACTTCCTTGTTTACTCCCATCATGTGATCACAGCCTTCCAAAATACACGGGTAATGCACAAATTACTGGCTCATGATTACAGGGGATATGTAAGAATGTGGCTGCATTACTTTCCATAGGAAATCATACACACAGTTTATGAGAACAGCCTGTAAAGTTAAAATATGCAGGAATTAATTACTTTTTGTAAACACATCATTCAGACTTGGCCCCTCTCCTTACACTGCTTGTATGTTCACTGCAGCCTACTGTTGTAGGAACATTACATTTGTTTTAATGGAAAAAACAATACTTTAGCAAACTAACTAAGCTAACTACTGGCACCTACCTGTCTTACAGAAAACAGGTCAACTTTGCATTGCCCTTCATCACCATCCTTTCCTTTAGTGCTGGGCAGCAAAAGTGAAAGTGGAAACCACCGTCAGATTCACACTCATTTTGGAAAGAGCCTTTTCCACTTGGCATTTTACATTGTTATATTTGCATTTTTTTCTGTACTGTCTCCGCAATTTTTGTAGCTCCACTTGGATGCCAGCCTCTTACCTGGTCGCTATCTTGTTACTCAGTCCTGATCTCACCTGTGCACTGTGCTTAGGAACTTCCTGAACACAGAAAAATAAGAAGAAAGTAAGAAAATATAAGTTAAGTCTATACAGATAAATACACCAACAAACTTCTAGTGGGTGATAATTGAGAGGGATTACTTTTGTATGAGTGTGTACAATGTGTATTTTTTAGGAAAATCCTCTACAGTATGCCTTCAAAGTAATAGCACTGGTAACAAAAGGAGATATAATTGTATAGATACTGAATTAAAGTCATAAAATTCACACAATATTTCACTAAATCACGAGGAATAACAGCAGCAGATGCTGCCAACTCCATTAAGGCCCACTGAGGAGAACATAAATAACAGCAGATTGTGCTGCATTTATGATAGTAATGATTATTCATTCACACAACAAAAATTCAAGACTTGAAAACCTCTCAACAGCTTTTGACCTACATGTAGTGCATTTCCCAGCCACTCAGATGAGGGTTAATTATTATATACTAATTGAGCTATGACAAAATATTGTCCTGAGTGAGCTCAAGTGCTGTTTGGAACGTGATGAGACTCGGTGTAACAGGATAAACATGTTTTAGCTTTCAGAGGCTGCCCACAGGGCTGTAGCCAGGAGACACAATACCCACAACACACATCCATCCCCTCAGAAAATTCTGACTACACATCTGTCCCCAAAGGGAGGCGACCGCAGGTGTTCTAGAAACAACTGTAAGATGTTTGTTGTAGATTAGCCCACTGATCAGCAGTTGCAGCAGTGGTTGTGACACAAAGTTTGCGGAGGTACTTTAAAATCCCTCAGCCCCCGATGTGTCAAACATTGTGCTCCTTCTCTGGGTCCTAACTGTAGCCCACAGATGACTGGCTGACTCCATGGCAATATTATACTTCCTGTTTACATCCCGCAAATTATGGGAGCTGGACCACAGTGTCAGACTGAAACCTCAAACTTACAGGATAGGAAATGTAGTGCTATGTCATGTTACTGCAGATTGTTTGATGCTTTTTACTAAGTGGCAGTAACCACATTCAGAATAATATATATAAATATAACAATAGAAATAAACCATAAATGGACTGCAATAAAATCATGTAATTCAATATTTTATCGACCTCTGATTGCCTGCTGGATTGGCCACAGTATTCACTTCCTGCGATGATGCACTTCCACAAATTCTGAAGCCAAGTGAAAAAAAACACAGCTGACAAAACATGATCACACTGTACATGTAAAGCTTAGGCTCATGCAAAATATATCCAATATGGAGAGAAGTCATTTAGATTTGTCATCAAAACTGACAAGATTTATGTGTGCACACGGTGAATCTGTGTGGTCTTAATTAGCCTGATGCAGCTTTCATTTCTCTGTCCTTCTCCCCACTCCTGTGGCCCAAGGTGAACAGATTGACTTTTTCACAGCCAGTAGCTATCATGTGGAGAGTGGGTGGTTAGAGCTCAAGCCCTGCCGTTCCGCTTCCTGGACTATAGGGTCTACCCTCCTGTCTGGGCGGTTAAATGACCCATCTCTCCTCCTCTGTCTTTCTGTTTCTCTCTGTATAGTTTGTCTGTTTCTATCTGGGGTCAGCAGTATCTTTGAGGTCACAGAGCAGACATGTAACAATGACAGTGATAGTATAACAGCTGCCACATATTGTGTTACCATGTTAGTATGTAGTTTTAAAAAGATCTGTTATTGTTGGAAAATGTAATTAAATATTTTAATATTCTATATATTAATAATAATCCTTCCTCGGGGATAGTGCTACCTTTATTATATTTGTTATCTCAAATGTTTCACGTTTAAGTGATGATATAATATAGTTTTTAGTACAACTTGGTGCAGCAGTAGCTCAGTCCATAGCGACTTGTCTTGGGAAGTGAATGAATAACACTGTCCACACTGTCAGGACATTCTTTATACTTGCCCTTCAGCAAGGCACTGAAATACTGACTGCTTCAGTGGAGTTGCTCTGTGGTCATCAATCCAAAACTGCTTTTGCAAGAGAGCTACAACTTCTGTTTTCTTCTTTCACCCAGACTTGAAGTGAAAGACATATAATCCAATAAGACATAAGTAGTAATTAAAACAGCAAGAGTGTCTGTGATAATTGGGGGTTGAATCAGATAAATTTATTCACCCTGAAGAAAATCTTTATACTCAGATGCTTAGAGTTGGTTAAATTTCATTGGCAGTTCCTTTGCCTGGTGTTATTAGGCATTACTAGAATAATAATTTTGTATTTATAACATATTGATGTAATTGATGATTTCTCTATCTATTAAAGGTATTTTGTTTCGACCTAACCAATCAGTGGCAAAAGCATCATTAACCCCATCTACAAATCTAAAAAATACTGAGTCGTGGACTGTGATTCATAGAAAAATGTAATTAAAGTAAAGATGCAATAAAAAAAACAGTGAACTACATGTAATACTTTTTTGGCCATTTTTTGTGTAGTTAAGCACTGAAACTACAAACAATTTAGTGTCACAAGAGAAAGGAATGATTTTATTTTTATTTTTTTCCATTGCTTCAGCGCACACAAAAATTGGCTCCGGTTAATGACCTTAATATATTAGGTGCCAGTTGGTCACAACTATTGATTATTGCCATAACAAATATTAGAAAAATACAGTATCAGAAAAACTAATTACATGCTATTTTAAGAGTTACCTGGCTAACTTAGTAATCCTGTGTGGTGCAATTCCTCTACCTGGACTCAAGGCAGGTGTCTGACTCATACCAAACCTGATATTTATTGCACTTTCCCATGAACAGTGGGATATTTTATCTTTTTGAATTATGTGTTTCCTGTGAACAAGTGGACACTTTTTGCACTTTTCTGGCATGTGACTTTTTTTGCATTATATAATGTTGTATTAGGGCTGGGCGATATCGCCAAAAATGTTATCACAATATATTTTTTCATATTGATCGATCTCGATTTTTATCACGATATGTAGTTCTTGCTGATTCTGCCAGTTCGGGGAGCATCCTGATTGGAGCTTGAAGAAACAAGAGATTCAATGAAACTTAATAAAAGTTTAATAACATAAAACACTAAATAAAATGCTTTTCCAATATTGAGAACAAAATGTTTTTACAGGGTATATGCAGGAATCCTGAGGTTAATTTCAATACCTTTTTAAGACTTTTTTAAGACCTTCCAAAAAACCTTGGGATTCGATTGTGAATTTTTTTTTTAATATTTAGCCTTTTTTTTCTCCCGTTTTTTGGGGGGACCTTGAATGCAACACTAATCATGCTGTCCGTTTACGGTTGTTTTTTTTCCCCTTTAGCCATATGTAAACTCAAAGAAAGAGAAGCAATGTCAAATAAAAGCTTTAACTTATTGAAACATTGTATATAAACTTACCGCTTTGAATGCTTCTCATATGGGGTAATGGCTGCAAAACACGACTGGAAAGACTGTTGTTTTGCTAAGCTGCCGCTAGCGACGCTAACAGCAGATGAAGGGGTCTTGCTAGGCTGTGTGTGTGGAGTCGGGGCAACTTGAGGCCGCATAGTTCGACTCTCTGTGTGGTCACTGGGATGGTGCCGTCTCAGGTGATTGAAAAGGTTTGTGGTGTTTCCCGACTTGGTTGGTACCAACCGCCGGCATATTTTGCAGACCGGCTTCTATGCTCCTCGTCACTTTTGAGGTAACGTTATCCAAACCACTTCCACACAACTGACGTCGCGTTATCTCTTTTTTCCAACAATATTTTCGGTTTCGGATGATATAGTGATGTCGCTTTCACGTTCTGCATTATTTTTGCCGTCCTCGACTTCAGTTTCACTCATTTTTTCTCCTTTTTCCAACTTCTCTCTCTCTGTTTACCTCCCGTCACAACTGTAGCCACGCTTACAATGAGAAGTGGGCGTATCCTGCCTGCATGGCATACGGTAGCCGGCAGACTCTGATAGGCTGTTGCTGCGCTTACTTTTGTTATATGATATCGATTTAAAACGTCCCATGCTGATAATTGAGATTGATCAAAATTTAATCGCGATCCCGAATTGAGATCATATGATCGCCCAGCCCTATGTTGTATCACATGTATATTGTCAATTTGATAAAGCTTTAGGGGTCTCACACATACTGCGTCTTTAACTGCCTGGGCGCTACTCTTATGCCTTTTCTGTGCCAACTTTCAAGGACATGAAGGCAGGTTGCATCTGAGGTTGCTAAGCGACCATAACCAGCACCCTATCATAGACTACCTACCAGAAATCTTGAGTGCAGAGCTGGTCTTCTTCCTGGCACTGTTTTGTTAGTGTGTATTAGAGCCAAAAATGTCGTCCTTAGGACAGATGTAAAGCTCTGGCAGCCCTGAACCGAAAATGATTAATGAATGGAGACAATAGGGTTGAGTGAGCTCTGATATTTTCTGTTGACCGTCACGTCGGATCACTGTATTGTAAGTCTTTATTTCGTTTGCTAAATAAAACCTACAAAACTGTCAAGTGGACTGATTCAATGAAGGAACGAGTCACAGATGCGAGCCCACTTAAGCCTCTCAGCGGCCTTTTTATTGATAGCAGTCGCTACAGTAGGGCTCAGGAGAATTTGAGTGTTTTAACATTTAGTATTAAATAGCAAGAGTAATGACCACCCACAGGTAAGTTTGAAACAGGTATTACTGTATTAAGTTTGTATGAAGTAAGAATAAAAAAACATATACAATAAAAATATGAAAATATATATCAAATGTGACAAATGTGTCACTTTTCTTATATGATCCAATATGATCTCACTAAAAACTCAAGTGCATACAACACCTCTCTTTCTTTACCTTTACCTTTTGCAAATAAAAGAAAAACCTCAGGGTATACTGCTCTTCACTCTTTACCCACTTATAAAAGTAAAAAATAAAACAATCTTCATACCAGGACGTATCACTTCTCAATATACATTTACAAATCAAAAACACTTCTCAATCAACCTCAATTCACAGATGAAAAGAACACAAACCTTGTCTATGTTTTTCTCGTTCAGTCTAAAAAAAATAGAAAGAATGAAAATTATGCAAAATATCCTCCCATGTTCTGGCAATAACCAGTCCTACCCGTATTCCAGTTTAAAGCAAGAGTTCAGAGTTCAGAATCATCTCATGAATTTGATTGGCTCGCCACAACTGCTGAACTCCAACACTACCCCGATGCAGCTCAGAGACAGCAGAAGAAGAAGAATCCACTCTCATCCAAGGATGTCGAATCCAATACAGGAGAAACAGGGAGGAAACAAAAGACCCGGCCTGAATGGCAAAAAAATAAATAAAATGAATAGTTCATATTCACCTTCTGTGCATTTTAACACACTTGATATCATGAGCTACTCCAGTTACACAGATTTATATGGTATCTACTGTTGTCTCATTTATCTCATTAAATAACCTATATCACATAATTAACAATCAGAAATAACATCAACATACACATTTATATGCTTAAATATATATGCACACATTTTTAATAAAAATAACTGCATGAATTAGTTTCTCTGACCCGTGCTCAAGTTACCCGCTCCTGTTCACCGCCACCGGGCTAAAAAAAAAAAAAAAACACAGGCAGGGCGTGAATTCTCAGCGCACTGGCTTTAACCGCTGCCATGTTAAGACATTACATGGCACCCAGGAACATGAATTTGCCATTTTAAAACAGTAACAAAAAACAGAAGCATACATAACCCTCACAAATAATTGTTCTTTAACCTTTAAAACAGTTCACATAGGTCGGCATGAACCAATTCATTCCAATAAATGAGCAGTTAACTCACCAGAAAAATTCAATTCAAACAACAACTCCTCGCTGGTGAAACGCCACGGCTCACACACAACAGTTTGCTTTTAGGGGAAAGGTGACATGGGAATACAATAGATAGCGGTTTTAAAATTATTTGACGTTGGACAACAATCATATTTTATCCAAACTCATACAGCTAACAGACAACAGCTAGCAACCAAAATGGCTGACAGCATAGACATATATGAACTTACGTCTCTCCTTGTATATCCACCGCTCGACAACAGCAAGGCAGGAATCTCTCCACAAATGAAGCATTGTATCCTCAACCCGAACAGAATATCAAGCTCTCACAGCACAGTTCTCCGCAAAATATCAAGCTTTTCAGCACAGTCCACCGAGAGATTAGCACTAGCACTCCACCACATGCTTGGCTTTGACCTCCTGCACAGTGAAAAGGAAAAGTCTGAAAACACACGTACTAGACAGGCTCTGATTGGACGCAAGGTGTTGCAGTATCGTATGACTGCAGTATGTCAAAAGTATCGCGAGATTACCACATGAAATCACTGATTTCATAGCTATTTCATTCCCGGTGTCACATGAAACTTTACAAATGATTCAAAATAAACACAAAGACCTTATTTGAAATGACAGACTTTTCTAGGTGTCATAGATCTATGTCTGCTTTTCTTCTGATATCAGAGTGCTGCTTCATTTCTGATTTAAATGCATTTTCTTTAGGGAGAACACCAATGACAATAAAGTTATAAAATAGAATATTTTTTATGTGTTTTACTTAAGTTTCACACTGATCTAGTAACATGGGTTACAAACTGGTTACAGTGTTCCAAATTACAAGCAATGCTCTTTCTTCCCGGCAGACATTTTGACTTGTAATAGTAGGAAAAGCACATGGTAACATTATCAGTGGCTCTGTTCTGTTGAAGTGTTCCAGTAAGCCATGACAGAAATCATGCTGTAGGGCTGCTATGAAGTTTCTGCTTCTTGCCACCTTTTCATTTTTATACAGAATCAAAAGATGGCAGAATCATGTCACTCCAGTGTGTGAATTTAGACCGCATGATGGCATTGCGGAAACAAAAGAGACATGACGCATCGACAGTGCTTGGTAAATAACAATGTTACTAATATGGCAATAACAATCATTTACTGTCCCTGTTATATGGCGGTTGATCATGTCCTCTGCTAGGAGGGTAAGGAGCTCCCACACCTCATTGTTTACCCCAATTATGGACATTTTCGGCCGCTGTTCTACCTTTTTGAGGTAGCTGCTAACAGCTACTATTTTAATCTCCCACGGTGGGTCACATAACTCATTGTCAAAATGTCATACCTATGCCACCCGTGATGCCGTCCTGCTGGCTGTCTGGTCAATCAGACATCATTTCAGCGCTGATACTGCCTCTGATGCTGTCTTAAAGGTGAGACGATTCTGTCTCCCCATTCCATGATTGTACCTTTTATACAAAATTGTGACACAGCATATTGGCGTGAAATTCCCACCTTGAAGAGGAAGTGTTAAAAGCGTTTGTGTGACAGTCAGCCAGCATGTACAATACCAGGTCCCTGACACCGAAGCAGCTAAACAGAATTGAGCAATATTTACACCTGTGCTTTTCCTACATATCTTCTGTGAAGAAGACCCATGATTACACTTTACAGCTTCTATGTCTACAAATTATTGTTATCATATACATATAACATGGAGAGGTGCATATGTGTTACATTATTAAAAATATTACAAATTACATACTTTTAATTACAACATATGAATAAAAAAAAATAGAAAGATAGAAACTGGCATCAAGACAATAAAAATAAGAATATGCGTAGGTTGGCTGTAGATAGACTTGTTTAATTGATTAATCATCATGATGTGCGTGGGGTGACAATTGCACATATGAAAATGTTGCAGATTATATATTGCAGACCTGCTTGTTTTACTGCCTTCAGTATATCTTATCTACCACCTCTTTGTGTCTTTTTTTCCTTTCCTCAGTTTTACAGATGTCTTCCTGAGGCAGGGCAGTATGAGCCCCAGCATCTGCCTTGCACGTGTCTCATTGTGTCATTGTCTTCAGAACAGATCTGAGCCTCATCTCCAGACAGGGCGGAGCAGAGACTGGGGAGAAATGAAGGGTTGTGGGATTGCATGAGAGATGTCAATAGGATATGTGCACACACCATACCATGGAAGTAGCACGTTACATTTACTCTTGTTATATGTGGGATTGTGTGTGTGTGTGTGTGTGTGTGTGTGTGCGTGTGCGTGTGTGTGTGTGTGTACTTTTTTGAGTGTTTTTTTTTTCAGTCAGTTATTTTCATGTACCCTTATTAATCAATGCTTTATTATTGCACCACACTGAGTGATCAAAATCAGATCAAGAGTTGAAACTATGATTATTTCCACCTCTGTATTACTTATTTATGAAACATCAGCACCGACAACAGATAACCTCTTGGCAAGTAAGTTAAGTAATGTAAAGCACTGTGGCATTTTTTGTGACCCTCTACACAGTTGTGTTGTAATGCCAACAATTTTTAAGAGTTTCCAAAGCACAGTATGTAAATTTCCAGTTATTTGCAGTGAAACTCTAAACAGGAAATTTACAGGGTGTTGGCAGCATCAAAATGCTAATCTGAAATGCCATAAGTGTCAAATAATGCTCTGATTGATAGAATGGGCCTGATTGTGAACAGTATGAGTCTGATTGCATGAGTAAACAGTCATGGGATCCCCCACCTGCAATTTCAGCTAGTCTACCCCCAGCGTGATGTTTCCAGCCCGAATTACCATGTGAATAGTCTGTAATGGTGATCTATGTCATTTTATGACAAATACTAAACTCAATTGCTTTTGATTTGCAGTGGTTTCAACTGATACTAAAGGTCAGTGATGACGATATCAGAGAGACTTTCTAACAAAAAGCATGAGAGACGATTGACCCATTTAAGTATATTTACACATCAATGACTTGTGATGTATCACTTTGGGTCAAATCATTTATTTGGTGTCGAAAAAAGGGTACTTCTTTTACTAAACCACTGGAAGTATCAAATGATAAGATCTGAACATTGGGCCTCATGCAGCAACATTCTTTTAAATTTATTTTGTATTTTCTCTCAATTTTCTGTTCAGAGAAAAAACAAGAGAAGTCAACTCCAGATACAACAAATGTTCTTAATCATCCAAATCTGCTCTGAGCCCGAGGTCTGTACTACAAACCCAGTGCAACTGCATAACCAGTATCACGAAGCTGGCTATCAACTAGTTCAGTCAACTCTGGGTTTTCCTATCCAGCCCTATACAGGCCTCTGGTGTGCTCAGTGATGAATCCCACTTAATCATAAATAACCTATTAGCACAGGTAATGCCCCCTAAACACTATATAAGGGCAGGTGTTGTGCTGTGTGCAAAATACTCTGACACATGCACAAGAATTGGAGAGATGCCACCAAAAAAGGCTTTAAGGAGAAGAACTTAAGCAGTTGTGAGATGGATGTACTGTTAAATAAACAAAGTAAACATGATTTTTCAGAATGTTTTCCTGGAAAATAAAAACCTGGCAATGGCAACACATTTGTGATGCTACAAATGCCACATAAGCGACAGCGGTGGAGGAAGTATTCAGTTGATTATTTTCTAGAACCTCTCAGATCATTGTCCTCCTACTGTTCAAGAATGCTTGGAATGAATTAGAGTAATGTGGCATCCAGCCACATCTAAATGGGCAAAACACAATGGGCCTCATGCAGAAAGCAATATATGAACAAATTTGACCAAATGTTTTTTTTTTTTGGTTTTTTTTTGGTATTCATGATTTGTTAGTACCCACTGATTTTTGGGATTCACCAGTGTTTTCTTACTTTTGCATTTTAGGAATGGTTGAGAGCACTCTTAGGAAGTTAAGGAAAATTAAGAACAATGGATGCATATTGGATTTTCTGCAGATATCCAATATGCTGATATGTAACAACTCATTTGACCAATAACCACTTTTTTCCCCACCTAATCTCCCCACCCTGGTCATCAAGTGTCTTCTGCAGTGGAATTAACAGCGTATTAGGCATGCATACTCTTATCGTGATGACCCACCAGCAGATGGAGACATGAAATACAATACTTTTCAGTGTAATTAATTTCCATTCATTGTATGAAATAAGAAAAAGCCCATTGGCCAATCCTGATAGTTCATATTAAAGCTGATATTGGCTGATACATATGACGTACTGATATTTTCAGCATGGTGGCCAGTATTGATATTTCATTGTTAGGCAAATATCAGCCAGTATCAATAATGTGCTGATATTATTGTACATCCCTAAAAAAAAAAAAATACTATTGGTCCATGATCCTAATTAAGAGTATACAAACCCTTGGATGATACTGCACACACTCAGCTTCTGAATGGCTTACATACTGTTCGTAGATGCTTTGGCCCTCCAGGGCTCACACAGAAAATGCATTTTTAGAGATCTCACAGATCTATTTGATGAGATGGATGAATAGCTGATGCTATGAAAAATCACATTTACTTTGTTTAAGTTTATTTAACAGTATCAAGATTTACTACGGGTAAAGTTCTTCTTCTTCTTCTTCTTATAGCCTTTTTTGTTGGTATCTCTTTTTCCCCAGTGGCACAAAACCTGCCCTTATAAAGTGTTTAAGGGGTGTTACCCTTCATCATCATCATCATCATCAAGCACACCTGGGTGAGAACATTTGGTGAATTTGGAGCTGACTGCTCTTATTTTTTTTTTCCCTAACAGAAAGTGGAGAAAATATAAGAAAAAATGAAAGGAGTATTGCTGCATGAGGCCCAGTGTGTCATAAAATGGTGACAGCAGTGCACACTTTTGGACAGTCCCATTCAAGGTGCTGCACTGCTCTGCACACACTGCTTTAAAAAGAGAGTTTGAGAGAAAAGCTGAACACTGTGGGACACAATCCCTTTACTTTTGCTGTCCAAGGGGAGTGAGAAGGAGGGGTTTCAGAAGCTGATATCCAGATAAGCAAGTGTTAAGTACATTGAGGCCTTTAGATTTACAGAAAGGGATACGCCGCACAACCCATTGGTCATGGATTGGACCTGTTTCCTTGAGGTCCTGATTGTTGTAAGACAAGATCCAGAACAACTCGAGAAACTGTCCTCACATTGCTACAAGTTAAGATGTTATAATAAGACATCTCCTCATCTGATCTCACTTGGCTGGTGCAACACCTCTCAACAAACCTCACACTGGTAATAAGGGGCTCTTACCCATCTGCAGTGTGATGCTGAATGTTACTGCATACTAGCACAATATCCTGAGGGCCAGGCTAGCACTCTGGATGTGTTTGATAATGACAGGAAGAAAAGAGACAGCTAGGTGTGTGAGAGGATTTGTTTTTGGCTCCTGTCTAGCACCTCTGCTAATCCCAAGGCTCTAATGTTAGCAGAAGCTGCAGGGGAAGTGTAGCTAAGAGCCAAATGCTATTGCTAGGTGAGGATTTAAAAAAGACAAAATAAAGACATGATGGAAGTGTGGCACTTGGGTGTTGTCTACCTTACAGCCTGCCAGACACGTCTGATCTCTGCAGTGGAAGGAATATGAATATAGACCTTATTTCCATGGTGACTATAATGTGTTACCATACTTGATTATCATGCTTAAAGTAAATGCAGGAGACAGTCACATTCAGAATCCCTGGTACTAAAAGGTGGTTATTTTAGTGGCAAATGACAAGAAGGTTAGTCATGAGCTGAAGAGCATCAATACAATAAGAATGCTTGAATATATGTGCATCAAACAGTCACATAGGTTGGTCCTCTATACCATCCTGATTATGATATTTATGAACACAATGTGCAGTGGACCAATCAAGAGAATTGTCTGAGCAAAAAGCAATTTATCCAGTATCGCTTTTTGTAAAATCTCATTCCATGTTAACGCATTCCTTTTTTTCCAACATTCTGCTCCAGTCCTAATCACAAAGAGTGCAGGGACGCTCTGTGTTTTGTTGGTTGCCAAGGGAACCTCATTGTCATCCGAGTTGTTTGGTTTCCTCTCCAAAGGTCAATGACTTGTCTGATTGAATAACACTTTTCATGCAAATAATCGGCTCAAGTGAGTTTTCCCCTTGTCTGGGTTTCAGCGACATTTTGCAGTAGATGGAATAAAACCCACCCTATCACATGAAAGTGACATGCATTGAAAATTGAAACTGTTGATGATGGCGACATTTTATATTGACGCATGTGCTCTGTCTGGCTTGGACAGTGCAGAACAGGAATATTGCTTGTATATTAACAATGGCTCACATGACCATTAGGGCAGGGGATCTCCAGGCACTCACGGTTCAATGCGATTATGATTCAGAGGGCTATGAGGACTACATTAATAAAACAACTGCATTATGATGGATCAAAAAAGTTTATTTCTATAAATGACATATTTTTCTCACTGTGTGACTAATTGATACTTTTAAAACATAGCATACTTTATTTGTAGTAATCAATAATTAAATAAACATATGACTATATATCTATATCTATATCTATATATATCTATATATATATATATATATATATACACACCCATGTAATCCACTGCCTCTGCACACCTGTCTCTGGACTCTCTCTATACCTCCCCTGGACTCTGCGTTGTGATATTTATATTTGTGATACAGTGTTGTGCAAGGAGAAGGAGGCACCAGACGTTGACTGCTTTTTATTTCACAGTAACACTCAGTAACATCTCGGCTGCTGTTTATCACAGTGGCTGCTGGCATCATATCCTTGTGGGGCAAGAAAGAGTAGACCTTTTTTTGAAATAAAACTTACTCAAACAAAAGTTAACATTAAAAAATCCATCAAATAATAAACACAACTGTCAAGTTAAACTAAACTCAACTCTCTGAAAGGAAATAATTACCAAAATATACATACACTGGTCAAACAAATTAAGGGGACACTGAAATCACACTCAGATCTTGATGAACGAATTTTTCAAGTTGAAAATTTTCACTGATGTACATTGTATATGTTGAGAACAAAATGACGTAACAACAGTCAATGGAAACCAAAATCATTAACCTACTGAGGGCTGGGTTCAAAATCACACCAAAAAAGAAAAAAAAAAACTGAAATCACAGACTGACCCAACTTGCGTAATTTTTATCCCAGCAAGTCATAATGTAACTCAGTAGTGTGTATGGCCCCGGCGTGCCTGTATGCACTCTTACCAACATCTGGGCATGCTCCTGATGAGTCAGCGGATGGTGTCCTGGGGAATCTCCTCCCAGACCTGGATCAGAGCATCAGTGAGCTCCAGGACAGTGTGTGGAGGTACTTGGCAGCATCAGATCCACTGATACATAACATCCTACAGGTGCTCTATTAGATTTAGGTCAGGAGAACAAGAGGGTCAGTCAATGGCATCAATGCCTTTGTCATCCAGGAACTGCCTAGACACTCTGGCCCCATGAGGCCGGGCATTGTCCTGCAGCAGGAGGAACCCAGGGCCCCTGCACCAGCATAAAATTCTATTAAATTCTATTCTATTTTATTCTAATGTCTACTTTAATATTTTATTTTATTTTATTTTATTTTATTTTAATGTCTACTTTAATATTTATTTTATTTATTTCATTGTCTATTTTAGTATCTTATTTATATCTTCATCTTTATCTCTTGTTTCCATTCATGCTGTATTTCTATTTCTACTTTGCACAGAGCATTGGAACAAAAACAATTTCCCCCCGGGGATTAATAAAGTATTCTGAATCTGAATCTGAATCTGAATAAAAATCCATTCTCACTGAGAGCGAATATCCGCGCGGATTATTCTCGCGGAAAAATATAAAAGTTGATTTCATGGGTTCTTATGGAAGTTTGCACACCGGGGCGGAGCTTTCGTGTGGTGAAAAAAGTTTCCGCCCAGACTTTGACCCCCCGCGGAATTTGCCAGCGGAACTACACAGCTGGGCCAATGAAATTGTTTGTTCATAGTCGCGCAGACCCGGGAGAGTCCGAAATCCAGTCAGGCAGGACAGTATGGGAGAAAGGTTGATAAACCTCATTTCACAGCACCCCGTCCTTTTTGATAAAAGATGGGATGATTTTATGAACAATGAATTAAAGGACAACGTCTGGCAGTCCATTGTCCAGCTTGGTGGCTGCTGTGAGAGTGGTAAGTGCTAAACAAAGTTGATGTTGACGCTTGTTAAATGTTAGCTTGGTCTGACAATCACTCTGAGGATTTCATCCTGGTACCTAACAGTAGTCAGGGTACCGTTGGCTATGACATGGAAGTCCGTGCAATCCTCCAAGCATATCCCCAGACCATCACTGTCATGCTGGATGATGTTACAGGAAGCATGATGTTCACCACGGCTTCTCCAGACTTTTTCAGGCCTGTCTCATGTGCTCAGTGTGAACCTGCTCTCATCTGTGAAGAGAACGGGGCACTAATGGCAAACCTGCCAATTCTGGTGTTGTCTGGCAAATGGCAGTCCAGCTTCATGGTGCCGGGCTGTAAGCATGGGTAGGATTTCGGGCCCTCATGCCACCTCATGGAGTCTGTTTCTGAGAGTTTGGTCAGAAACATGCACACCAGTAGCCTGCTGAAGGTCATTTTGTAGGACTCTGACAGTGCTCCTCCTGTTCATCCTTGCACAGAGGAGCACATACCGGTCCTGCTGCGTTGATGCCTGTCTGTGGCCCTGTCCAGCTCTCCTTGTGTAACGGCCAGTCTCCTGGTATCTCCTCCAGGCTCTTGAGACTGTGCTGGGAGACACAGCAAACCTCCTTGCGACCTCACATGTGGATGTGCCATCCTAGAGGAGCTGGATTACCTGTGCAATCTGATTGGGCTGTAGGTACCACCTCATTCTACCAGTAGTGACAAGGACACTAGCAGAACACAAAACTAGAGAAGAATCAGTCAGGAAGGAGAAGGAGAGAGCAACTGTCTGTGGCCACCATATGCAAAACCATTCCCTTTTTGGAAGTTGTCTTACTTTTGCCTCTCCATTGCACCTGTTGTCACTTTCATTTGAACCAAAGCAGGTTAAACTGATACACAATCATTTGAGATTCCTATATGGACAGATTGATATCCCTGAAGTTCTGAACTGTCTTGGTGTTATACTGTGACAACTCCCTTTTTTTTTTTGTTTAGCAGTGTACTTTAATCATCTCCATGGATTTCTTAATTCTGCTAGTTATTATGCAACAAAATGCACATTTTCCTAGATTTTTGTTTTACTAACTGTATAACAAACAAGCTTTATGCACCTTACAGCTTTGTGTTTTGGAAGAAAAATTAAGCATGAATTGCTTTACTTGCACTCAATATTAGCCCTGCTCTCTTGTGGCCAAAAAGGTACACTGGCTGAATACTGAAAAACTCAAAAGTTAAATATATCTCGAGGCTCAGACCTGTGAATGTTGATTTACCAGATCCACCACTTGAAGAGGATTAGTCTGAAGTAGCAAAATAGGGGATTGAATTTAAGTCAATAGCCTGCAGGAAGCAGCATTAACCAGCTAACACCTAAATCTGTTTCATGATGACATATTAGTTTTAAAAACAATGTGGTGCAGACAGTATGTGCGCATTCACATAATGATGTTTATCCATGTGTGAATGGTTATGTCTGCATGCACTGCTTTAAGCCTCTATCAAAGTGTGTGCATGATGTTTGCGACTCTGTGTCTGTCATGTTTGTTGCATACCTTTGCAGGCAGAGGATTTGAAACATCTGTGTGCATACAGAGTGTGTAGAGGGCCAAGGGAGGGACAGGCACACATTCCTCCACCTCTAGGCCACAAACACCATGTTCCCTTTGATCTGTGATGCCAGCACAGTTTTACCAAAGTCAGGACAAAATGGTGCAAACCAAGCACACACTGCAGGGCAATGAAATAGCTCCCAGCAAAAGATCCTTGCTCCACCTACTACAAAATGGTTTGCTGCCTCATCTTGGAAACTGTGCCTGTGTGGGGTTTTATTCCAAAATCAGATAGCCATCATTAAAAGAAGAGAGAGAGAGAGTCTATTTGACATTTTTAGTGGGAAGTAGGTCGTCTCTGTGCCAAAATATAAAATGACTATAATGGGAGTTTGATTGGGATCAATACCAATGACACACTGATTTCTTGTCAAGGTGCTGAAAGAAAAGGGAACTGTTCTTCTTACTTTGGAGGCAGAAATCTCATCAGTTAAATCTGCATTTAACAGTTTGTGACCATTAGAGGAACGATATCTTCAAAACAAACTCACAGGAACTCAACCTTAATACACAACCTTGTACCCTGTAACCTAAAGAATATAAATATTGAATATGTTATACTGACAAAATTGGGAAGTGCGAAGTCAATAAAAAAATGTACATTTAACCAAAATTTTGTGGCATGGCTGAAACACAAGGCAATGCATATGAGGCTTGGTGTATTTAATGCAAAAAGTTTTTCCAAACTTGGCAAAAAGGGAATCAAGACAGGGGAATCATACATATAGAGAGCCAAACTCACCCAGTGAATGAGAGTGTGGAGTGTCAGGCAACATCACCAATGCCTTTATAGATGACAGAATCAGTTTCATTTTCTTTAATCTGCTAGAATGGACACTATAGACTGGGCCTAGAATCTATTGATAGTATAATAAAGTGAATGTAGATATAATTTAAGGACTTAATAAAGTGGTTTAACCCTTTGAACTCTGCCATAGAAATGGTCCGCCAGTGTCTACATAGATATTTTTGCTAAGTGTGATGTTATTTCTTGGAGTATCCTCAGATGCTTCATATCCCTAAAATCTGTACAACATATCTGTACATGAGATATGCTCATTTTTTCTGAGCAGAATGAAATGCTATAGACAGATTCATCATTGATTCCTCTGGTGCTGCAGTGCATTTTTACTCAGTTTTGCGTAAACGTCCCGCAATGACGTCATTACGAGCATACAACCTGATGACACAGAAGACAGAAGCCTCAGCTTTTTGCTTAAAAAGAATCAATGTTCTATTAGGTTTTTTTTTAAATTTTAGAACAATATATGTAGGATTATGCAAACAATGAGCCTTTGCCGCCATTACAGAGAAATTCCTGGGAAAATTTTGGCATAATTTCAGCAACACAGAGACCTTTTGTGCAAGTGAGCCCAGAATGTGGTGCAACGCCCTTGTACAGAAGACCCAGAAACACTAACTAATCAGAGCAGACTGGGATTTTCGATTTGTTTGTCTGTTTGTTTTTATGGAGGGGGGCTTCGGGTGGACAATTTGGAGGGTGGACAAATGGAGGGTCAATACAGGTGTTCCAGCACGGACAGTATGAGGTAAAAAAAAAATATATATTTTATATATATATATATACGTATATATAGAGAGCATGTAAACATAGTAACCCATAATACAAGAACGAACCTGAAAATTTGAAAAATAGGTCGCTTTTAAGGTTTGTCTTAACATCACCATATACTGTATAGAGCTCCGGTAGCTGACGTCATGCAATCCCAGCATGCAACAGTCGAAATCAGAACAATGCCATATAGGCAGGAAAACGCTCTGTTCAAATGACTGACAAGCATAGAACAGCTAACAGCTAACTTGTCTCTTTTCCGGGCTGTACTCATATAAAAGTGAACATGGTGGACACCTGTTGTCAGAACAGTCGACACGCGAAGGGGAGAGCATTTTATCGAATCCCCAAAGATCCCGAAAGACGGTGGAGGTGGATTACTGCCATAAAACGTGCCCGAAGTGAGCAGAAGAAAACAGAGCGGTGGGAGCCCACAGGCAACGGATTTCGCTTGTGTAGTGATCACTTCATATCAGGTACAGAATCTGACGTTCACCTTACTCAAACTTTAATGTTTATTTTATATGCTTTTATTGTGATTTCTAATCGTTTAATTTTCATAAAAGGCAAGTTTGACCTTTGAATTATGGCGTGGATTTTGCGGAGCTAGTAAAGGGATGTTGCTCACTCAATGAGCAACGCGAAACAAATGTGGGATAAGAAAATTACTTACATTATTTTATTACAGTTATATGTAAGGCTGCTGATATGTCATGTGTCATTGTTTTGCCATGGGGATCGTGCAATATATCACTAGATTCTGTCATTTTTAGCAGGAGGGTGTGTATATATTGCATAAATGTATATATTCATAAATACTCCTGAAAAGCACCCTAGGGGCATTGTAAGGGTTAGATATGTTTAACCGGTCAAGTTTTGCGATATAATACTCAATTTCTAGGCTTTAAAGTGCAAAGTGAACTCTGACGACCTGAAACCAGCACTGGCGCCATTCATTTTCTCTCAAGACTTTCCTGCCAACATTCCGGTGTAACGGTGTCATGTCACGTCCGGAGCTCTATAGATACACCATGTACTGTGTAGATAATTCAGAAAACACACTTATCATCTTTTCTCTAGCTTTATCAAAGCACAAGCAGTAGCTGTCAGCCATTGGCTGCTAACACAAAGGTCATAGCATCTTGAGGTCAAAGTTCAATGAATTTAAACTTTTGGAGCAGCACAGTTATGCACATCACACCCAAAACATCAGCACAGGACCGTTGCTAGAACATCACGCAATAACTAATGGAGGATGTACAAACAAAAGCTGGTTTTCTGCTATTCTATGATAAAATGAATATTTAGCTCACGGGTAGTTCAATTGTCTGTACCATCCACTTACCTTTGGCTCTCTGCTATTTTGCATTGAGCAGATATTATTCAGTCAGTGTGTTTGTTCGAAGCAGCTGCTCTCTTATGGGTTAATGAGAGAGAGACGTCTTACAGTATATGTGCAGACCTTGTGTCCTGTATGAAGGCATCTGCAGTTGTGTTTCTTCACTCATTTAGTCAGATTTTCCTTCTAATTTGTTACTTGTTAGAACATAACACACACATATTCCCACATTGTCATTGTCGGCAGAGGTGTGGAGGCGTGTTATTGAGGTTTTTCTTTTAATTTGTCACCTGTTGTTATATTTATATAGGGAACATTGTGTAGTGTTTATACAGCTACCAGTCACTGTATTTTCTGTCCTCTGTGTTCTTATGCTTTATTGGTTCTTGCATTTTTCTGTAAAGCTCAAGAGGATGCAAAGACATAATACACTACGAGCGCATTACTTTTTTTTTTTTTTTTTTAACTTTCACTGGCTCCATGTAGTAATATTAGAACTTGAGACACTTTGTTAATATTTTATTCTCATATTATGGTTGTTTTTTACCCTGTCTGTCTCATGTTGGTATAAGCGCCTGTCCCGCTGCTGGGGTTTGTTATGAGGTCCCTCCCGTGGAGCAAACCATGTCAGGGCTCTGCTGTGCTCTGCGTGGCTGCTGGACCGATCCATTTATCCAAGCAGGGTAGTTCACACAGGTTTGACTGAGGGACTGAGGTGTATCTGCTCTGAAATGAAACAGATGTTTTGACAGCCTAAACAATCAGCAGGGAAAAATGCCTGGCTTCAGGTTTCAGTGAATGGTCAGTGTTATTATTTCAGAATTACACATCAGCAGATCAGTCCTGTCTTCAAAGTGTGGTTGATTAAAACATATTTGTAGCTATCCCCACTGCTTTTAATGCTCAGTTAATATGAGTAAAATATTATTTTCATGCCTTTTCATTAATCATACAGCAAATCCTAATGAATAATTACAATTTCAATGTCTGGCAGTCCTTTACCGCATGCCACTGTGTGAACATTTATCCTGTGTGGCATTTTTGTGCACTTTTGTCATGTTAAATTACACAGTCCAGAGACAGCAGAGTTAGAAGACAGATGCTGTCATAAATATAGCGGCCATAATTCAGTCTTGCTGAGCTGCAGAGAGCAGAAAACAGTGACAGGATGACAAAGAAGAAGGGAGACAGCTTATGGCATGGCTGTTCTCAAACAGCTCTTGACTACAGAGACGGTATGAGTGCGGGATGGAGATCACATGCATTGGAACAGGATTTAGATCTAAATGTATATCTGGGTTAGACTGATGTACTGAATCACTCTGATGATGTGACAGACTGATATTGTCCACTGATAAACATCTGATATCAATGGGTAATAGAGGACTGTGGGTAGTACAATGGTGTGTGTCAGTCTGTGGATCCAACCGCATGACAATGGATACACTGGAGTGTCACATGATGGTTTCAATGTTGCCTCAGACATGTCTCCATCCTGAAAGCATTACAGTTTTGGAGAAAATGGAAAATTCTAAGAAAGGAATCGATAAGCACAAAAGTGTGATGCAGGTTTTCAACCAGTATTCATTCCGAAGTCTTCAAATACCAACACCTTGTCACGACCCTAAGGCCTCATTTACACCACAAGCGATGCATTCGCGTAGCGCTCGTGAACAGTCGCTGTTTACTCGCATTTTCATTTTGGCGAGCATGTTAACAGGCTAGAGCATTCACACCGCATCCCTTCTACGCGCTGCTCGAGTCGTGCTGCTTTTGCAAGCGAGCTCAAAAATAGAAGAGAAGCCGTTTTTTTGCGCGAATCGTGAGCAAATGGTCGCTGTATTCAACAAAAAACACGAGTTTGCGTGTGTTATGACCTCTCTCGGCCACCGTAGACATCTCCCCCTTGACCAAGCGCGCAAACCTGTCCACCCTAGGCTTTGGGTCCAAACTAACTTTCTTTGGAGATTTGCAAACACTGTGCACTACTGCCACCAACTGTTCAGTTGTGCATCGGCTGCTGCGCGCTGCGTCTGTTCAGTTTTGGTGTGAATACACATGTGCTGCCGCTATGCTTGTGGACCGCTTTACGAGCGCTACGCAAACGCATCGCTTGTGGTGTAAATGAGGCCTAAGTGTCAGAGAGTGGCACTGTATAGCGTCTGTATGCATTACAACATGTGATTAATGTTGTGAAAAGTTTGCGGTTAGATTTAGGCAACAAAACTATCTAGTAAGGCTTGGAAAAAAGATCATGTATTGGGTCAAAATGCATGTTGGGTATAATGCAGCGTGACATAAATAAGTCATGTGAGTTGTATCAGTGCATGATGGCCTTACGTAAATTACATAACATTACGGTAAAACTACATTAATTATTGTTTTCACATGTGCCATGAGCAGCAGTCTCTTGAGTGAAGGTCTAGTATTGTTTGACCCCTCCCTCCCACCCTAGGCAAACTCTCTCACTTGCTCTCTGAATCAAGTACTGCTGCAGATGGGTTTACATTAGAGTTAGCTGAGAGCTTGATGTGTCTTATAGAACCTGTTTGTACCAGGTACTAACATGCATCTTGGGTGATTTGATCATAATTCTAAATAAAAATATGAACAACCACCAAGACGCATGATCCTATTACTCAAACCACATTCAGAGGTCATCTGGGCCACACTGATCCATCAAACAACTACGTGGTCAGCGATCTTCTTTGCTTATGTGATGCCTCACTACATAAGAATACTTTTGTTGTTGGTGCAACTGCCCACATGCTGATCAGAAGGACCATCTCCGGAGCCACTCTCCTCCTGGGGAACGAGCAGTTCAATGCCTGCCCGGTTAGTTCAAGCTAAAACAGCAGCAACTGTTAAACAGTCAGTAGCAGCTCGTGGTGAAATTGGGTGGGAGGGCTAATGCATTAGGCCTATGGCCTATACTGATCAATAGTTCAGCTGCAGTAACAGTAACATCACACCGAGATACAGTACCAGGTTACAGAAACAATGCACTACAACAAAACTAGACTAACTACAAAAATGTTCTGATGCCAAAAGCTCTCTCTCTCTCTCTCTAGCGCGCGCGCTCGCTGGCTCGCATGCGCGCACACACACACGCACACACACACACACACACACACACACACACACACACACACACACACTGACTATTTTCCGTTGTACACACAGACAGGAAAGGTGGCTTGGTCCTAGGGCTGGGCGGTATGGCCTAAAATCAATATCATTATTTTGGGGGGGATGCGGTGACGGTATGATATCGCTGAATCGTCTTCTCTCTTTTTTTACACCTTAAATAAAACAAATTAAAAAGCCATACAAGTCTAGGATAGAAACTATTTATCGTCAGAAGTAAAACGGTTGCTAATCCATCTATTATTGTGTAGAAAACATTATATAATATGTATAAACGTTAGAAGGAAGAGGGAGGGCAGGCGGCTCCCGGGCCCTATTCTCCCGCGGGCCTGAGTTTGGGGCGGTCGGCCAGGCCACCTCCATCAAGTAGCAAGTGAGGTGCATGAGGCAGGCCGGACAGAAAAACATTAACTTTGAAAACAAACCGCGCACCTGTTTAATTCGTTTCACGTCAAGAACGCAGTTTTCCAAGTCAGCCAGTCATTGCCTTCAGCTCTACTAATTGAGAGTGAAATGTCATTTTATGTTTTGTGTTGATATAGGGCAGGCCGAAGTGATAATGAGTGTTGTGGAGAGTTTGGTTTGAGCGCAGGGTCACTCCTGCCGTGGAGCTGCTTAAACAGCTGTTTTTTTTGATGTTTGACTTTGGATAATGACATCTATCTATCTATCTATCTATCTATCTATGAAAAGTTGCTACTAGGAAGGCTGTAGCCTATTAATGCCAGTGGGTTAGCTTACTGTTGGCAGCCTAGCCTAGTGAAATGATTACTGCAGTCGCGTGATTGGTTTGCAACTTGGTTGTGTTGTGTGATACACCGGCGCAGGCTATGTGTGTATGTCTGTCTGGGCGTGTGATGAATATGAGACTGTGAGCGAACTATAGTTAGTAACGCGTGATGGAGCAGGTTTCCAGACGCTCCACCTAGCTTGAGCATTGTCATATCTAGAACTACCGGTATGTTAAAAGGAGTGCCCACCTGCAAAAATCCAGTGCACCTCCGCTAACAATTGTCTGATGCCGGGTCTGGATGACAGGTGGAGGCAGGTTGTTTATTTAGACCACAGCAGCAAACAGACATGGTGCATGCACAGGGACCGGACATCTGACCAGCAACACAGACAAATAGAAACTGGCGCCTTTTATACTGTCACTTTTCTACTTGCATGAACAGTTATTCACACATATTATGTCTACTCTGTATTTAACCTAAAGAATATAAATATTGAATATAATTAACACTGGTACTTACCCCCTCATATAAACCTAATAATGATTCTTAAACGTGCAGACTGATTGCCAACACCCCCCTCTCCCATCCTGTCACTTGGTCCCGCCCGGAACATTCATATCGGTGTTCATACCCACGGGAAACACTTTTAAGAGAACACCCTGGAGCAGACACAGGACAGGACAGGTAAGTATCAATGCACAACTTCTACAATTGACTATAAAATCCACACGCAACTTAAACACAATATAGCAGGCTGTTTTTTCTGCACAAACTCTCTTTAAGTTAACTGTTGTTTATCGATAATGCACACATATGCACCAATGATCGGAGCTTATTTTTAACCCTCCCCTTTTCCAGGCGGAGCCGAGTAGTCATTCCAGCTCTTGCCAGAAGACACACAATCAATTACGGTTTAAAACACTCAATAAATACTGGTGCTAAATATTCAATAAATAATGCCATTAAATAACTGATTGAAACGGGCAAATATGCGTTGTGCAAATTATTTTGTGCAAGTCCTGCTAATAAAGTGCATATATTGTTAACTAAAGTGTCATGTGCAATTATAAAAGTGCTTTGTTAAGTTGTCCATATAAAGTGCATTAACACAAGCCCAACTGTGAAATATTTTCAAGGGAAAATGTCACTAGTAACAAAGTGCTCTTCGTTACAGCTGGGAAAAACTATCTATATGGGTGTAATCTGTCAGCCAGCGGCAGCAACCATGTAATTCTCAGCTAATAAAACAAACAACAATATCGGTCTACAGGGCAAAAATCATGGTAGCTTTCATAGTTGATAACTGCCTGCATGGTGAGTAATGTCTACAAAACGATTTTATGTTAGACTAAATGACATTCATCAGTTCTTGTCTTGTCCTTGTCTTCTGTGTGCGGACTCCGCCTACTCAGCGAACCACAGGTGTATGCAAACATGGTAATGGTGTATGCCGACAGTCTCTTTAGAAATAAACGCACTATATTGGTACAACACCACAAATTGATGTTTGCTTCCTTCAATAATAAATGTACGTGGTTACATTTAGGTGACACGCGCAAGTGGTTGGGTTTAGGCAACAAAAGCACATGGTTTGGTTTGGTTTTACAATTACACAGGAACCAAACACCGACCTTCTCAGTGAAATTCTGTGGTTGTTGGACCCATCCACCATAACTCCCACCCACCCTTATCGCACTTTTGCCACCTTTACGTCATTATCTCTCCGCATATCCCTCTGACGCTGCTGGCGCTGTTAAACAATAATGGTGCCCGGCTGCAGATCATGCCGATGTGAAAAGATGGCTTTTGTCGTCGGTGTCCAACACTGGAAGTTACTGACCAAGTGCCGGTATTTGACGACTTCAGAATGAGACCAGGTTGGCATATAGCACTATAAACTTCTAGCCGGTTCAAAAGAACAACGCATTTGGTCTTTGCAAACTGAAATTATTCCCATGTGTATTTGCATATAGAGTAGAGAAGTGAGATCTGATCATAAGTGGTCACTCGAGACACACATGGAGACACATTTTAATGCCAGCTGTTAACAGATAGATACAGAGCTGTCCACTGATGATGTGATTGGATCACCGAGACGCATGTTAATACCGGGTATTTACAGGCTCATAGAGACTCTAAAGGGTGCCTTTGGCAGGGATTTACCAATAGAGCAGCTCAATATGCTGTCAGCTCCCAGGCTGACCTTCAGGGGCATTCTGGATGTGAAGGAAAGCTCTGTGGGTGCAGTTCAGTAACACAAATAATAATGAAAAGATTTCGATACCAAATTTGCAGCCACAGCTTAACTCCCTCACGACCTGAGGAAAAGTAGTACTCATTAAATAATTATTTATGGGAAATTAAGAGGCTTTTTCAGTTCTGAAGTGCTCACAATGACAGTGCTGATAAACATGCTGATGTTTAGTGTATTTAGCTTAAGGAGCCCTTCTTCAGTTCTTCAGAGGTTTCAAGTTTCATGTTCTCAAGAACCTAAAGTGAGTCTTGACAGCTCTGCTGGATGTTGACGTCTCTGGTTTTGTGTGAAATATTTCAAACTGGCAGTAGACTCTTCATGTTGTTCTGCCTAAAAATTAGTTCTTATCTTGGTTGCCGGGTGGGTACAGCGCACGCAACATGGCTGCAGCATCGCCAGTTTGGTTCCGGATGAGGAAATTTCTTGTATTTCATGCCCCCATCTATGCAGGATTTCCCCCCAAAAATGCACTGAGTCATACAAAAGTATTCCCTCTTAATTATCATTTATGACCCAGTAGAGGTGTGTGTATTTATCTGCAAACATTCTGCCCTCTGCTTAGATTTTTTTTAATTTTCTTCTTATTTGGCTGTGTTTGGGATGTTCCTGTGCAGGTGAGGTCAGTACTTTATAAAAAAGTAAGTAAATGCCAGACTGTAAGCAGCACGCATCCAAGAGGACACTACAAAAATTGCAGACACAACTCATAACTCATAAATGCATATATAGTGAGGCAAATGCCAAGCAAACTGAATCTGGGGTTGGAGTTTACTTACTGTTTACAAACTGTGACCAACAATTGACCCTTTGCTAAGTCCCACCCCTCGAACGCAGACTGGCCAATCACAACAGCATCAGCCAGCTCTGACAAGGGTCCGACAGAAAGAAAGAATTAGTTTTCTGTCACACAGTAGGCTTCTTTTAGATAACTGATACAGTACAGATGTTTATTAGATGTTTCTTTTTCCACCACAACCATTCTTGAGGTTCAAATAAATTCTATTGCTCTTCAGAGGAAGAGAATTTTCCATGCAAAACTGACCTTTGCTAATTATGTAGCCTTACTGATATCTAGGGAATAGCTGAAAACATTCCCACTTATTGTTTAAGCAGTCCTCCCTTACATGTTCATGCAGCAATAAAGTAGGTACAGGCTGCTGTGTGGTTCCAACCTGGATATATGTTAATATATTGAAGGCCTTAGGCAGAATGTGTCACACATGTGCTGCGCAGAAACTGGTAAGAAACAATGCCTCAATGGTAATGTTGCTTTTATGTGTTCATGATACTGTGAGTGACTGTGTGATGTTTTTCACATGGATCCACTGATTTATACTACAATTAATGACAACAATAATGGTACTTCCTGTGGTATATAGTGAATGCAAAGCTGCTGCCGCTCCAAGATGAGAAAGGATACAGCTCACAATTCTTTGGGAAACCACTCTCTATATAGAAGGCCCCATTATGTGGAAGCGGCTGTTATTATTGCCATTATGCTCATACAATTCAGGAAAACTGAGTGTAGAACAGAAGTCCCTTTTCTCAGAGCCGCAGCCTGTGTGCTGAGAACAATGCAGCCATGTCAGGAGCGCAGAGGGGAAACATCACCGATGTTTACCTTAGCCTGCCATTCCAGCTTCCTGCTTTTATGCCACTGCCATGTTTGTCAAGAATTGTTCAGACACAATGTTGCTTTTCATTGTATTTTCAGTCGTGACTAGGTCTGAAGTTTCTGTCAGGTCTCTCAGAGTGGACACTTAAGATGAAAGAACAAACAAGACACGCTGATGTTGGGTGCACATGTGCATACATATTATATCCAACATAAGGCTCGGGATCTGTGAAGTCACAGTGGCTAAACAATGAACTAAAGCAACATATCTGTCCTACTGCACATGGTTTGACCATTAACTCCTGAAAACAACTGCATGACAAATTTAATTCATACTTCACCACAAAGGTGAAACAGTTTTTTCCAGGTTACACCCTCCAAAGGAAATCAGGATGAATGTGTCTCTCTGAATTGTGCAACTAAACCTCATAAACTATTCAGCGTGGATCAGAACAGTACTGAACAAGGTGTCAGTGAGTCAGCGCGAATGTTATTGCAGTTGGTTTGACACTGATGCCTCTCAAGAGGCAGGAGTAAGCATCACTGCATATTGACTTGACTTCAAAGATAGTAAAAAATGCTGTGGAAAGCTTTAAAGATTTTGTGACACGTAACGACAATGCTTCAAAGTTAGATTTGTTCTAATTTTGTTGTGCATCCCAAGCACAAGATGAAAACAACTCTCAGATATAAAAGCTTTTCATACTTAAATTGGTTGGAACTAAATTGTCAGATTAGCAGCAGTATTTCTTCAGCTGTAAAATCCACAACTCAATTATCTCCAGGGTTTAAAAATATGTCAGCAAACTGCCTGCCTGGTTCATGTTTGAAGTGGATTTCAGAAGTCAAAAACACTCAGAGTAACAGGTTTCAGTCAGGTCAGTAGTCAGCAGGGCATCCTATCACGTCTACATATGACACGCTAGGTAACCTCATGCGTCTGTTGTTGACTTTCCAGGATACTGAATCAATTTTTGTTGCATGCATTGGGTCTTTTCAAAATACACATCTGTTTTCAGATGCATACAGATACATGCATACAGATGTATACAGTCTTTTGCAAAATAAACTTACAACATTGGTAAAGCACCTTGTTTTTGCATTTATTTTCTTATGCAAAAAAAAAACAACAACAAAAAGGTTTAGAAAATAAACATCATGGTTTGGCTCAACATTCACACGGGAAGCAAACATAGGGCTCCAAGGTGAAAGTCTGGGGTTTGTTGGACCTAGTGGCATAAATGTAGACATTGTAGGCAGTGCAATTGCACTGGGGCCCCTGGGGTTGAGGGCCCTCCCAGCCAACATTTGTATGTGAGGCCCACGTGAGTAATAAACGAGCTGAAAAATTAGTCGTACACTGGATTGTCCATATGTTCCATATTGGCTCCATGCAAATTGCCAACATGGGTGGATTTGCCCAAGTGGACCCCACATGGGTCATGCTGGGCCTACCTAGGTACAAAGTGGGGATTGGTCCAAAATGGGCATCTTAGCTGGGGCCGACTTGGGTAAACCCACCCAATGTAAGCAAATGTCTTGGAGCCAAGATGGAACCCATGGATAGTCCCATATAGGGCCCATTTACTACCCACATGGGCCCCACATACAGATGTTGGCTGGGCTGTTGAGAGAGCAGGCCCTCGCAAGTAATTTAGATTGCCACCTTGAAAATATGCCTGTGTTCAAAGATAAATTATAATAAAATAATATTGTACATTTAAAAACGGTTCCATTTACTTTATATGTCCTCAAAAAGGCAAATCTGGTTTCTTTTTTCCTTAAATTATTTTAAAACAGCCAGTAGCTTTCTGAAACAAAATTATATGCTTTTTCTATACAAGCTATAAAATCTCCAAATATTCTATAAAAAAAAGAAATTTAATTAAATCATTAATTTCTTACCTTCCTTGATATTTTTGCCAGATTTACAATATACAATATGGGTAATATATATTTCAAGTCTCTATTTATGTAAAGACAATACTTCCATGATAACTTGCACCTGTCTTAATAGTGTGCACTGGGGCCCATCATAACTTTCATATGCCACTGGTTGGACTCATCCATCTCCCCTCCCACTTGCCCTATAGGGCCTTTTCAGTTCCTCATATTAAATTGTTCCCGGCAGCATTACAAACTGTCACAAGCCGATGCATCTCATAACACTGCAAAAGGTACCTTTGTATGTTGGTATCTTAAAAGGACAGCCACTATCGGTCAATTCGTCGTTTTAAATATCAGTATCTGCCCAGAGTTTCACAATGGGTGCATCCTTACTTTACAGCCATTAAGTAACTCAACTCAAAGTAAACCTAATAGGAAAAGTGTCACACAATGTTCAGTATGCTGAGAAGAGAGTGCTGAAATGCTTTTAGATTTCAGAATGTATTCAGTCGTGTATTTGCTCTAAAGATGGTCATGCTACACCTTTGCTGGTCAGTGTCTTTTCTGAAAGAAACAGGTGGTCCTGTCAATGTGTGAGCTTCACTTTAAAGGGAATTTAAGATTTTTTTTAAAAAAATATTCTACTTGGATTTTATATTTACTTCTTTTTCAACTCCAAGCAAGAAATCAAGAAGCAAACCTGTGATTTTCTGAGTAAGTAACATCTATCTTCCTCATTAGTGTATCTGACAATCACTTAGGCCTGTTATCATGCTGTGCAGCCAATATGACAATTCATCACAGTGACCTATAGAGCAGCTGGGGAATCTTTCTACTCACTACACTAACATATTAAATACACTGAGATGTGGAGGAAGAGAGGAATGGAAGAAGGAAGAAAAACATAATTGAAGTGTGATTACGGTCCCTCTAGAGGTTGCAGTTTATTAATGTGTCACTTCCAATAAAGCTCTTGCTATTCAGATTTCAGTCGTCATGGAGACCTCAGTCACTCTCGAGATGGAGGCAAAGGTTAGAGTGGTGGTGCATGATTCCCACTGTAGAGACAGATTGTAACTGCATTCCTGCCACTCAGTCAGAGAGGGAGAGAAAGAGCCTCAGCACCGGTCTAATAACAGGAATCTGATTTTTTTTTTCTCTTTTCTGTCACCTCTCAGAAACAGATCTGATTGCATCTGTGAGGAAAATGATCCACACTTTAGAAAGTACTCCTCACAGGCCTTTATTATCTTGTAAGGTAATAGTTGTAACAGTTGTTACCTTACTACCCTATTTATCAAAACACACTTGCATACATGTGAGAGAGAAACAGTGTTGTAGGACAAAACTCAGTCATTTCTTGACATGTTCCAAATATCACAAGGTCTTAAGCTGTATACAAAGCCAAAGTCATTTTCATTTCAATATTCAGAGCAAATGTTCTGTTAGTTTCTAAAGAGGATTTAGTGTATTGTCAGGTTGTTTTGCTCTCCTTTCTGTCTCACTGACAGACTGAGTTGTCACAGAGGCAGTCAGAATGTGCGAGATTTCATTTCACATGATTCACAAGAGGTTTAGTTTTCATTGAGAACACTTGTACCCATGGCCTAACTGTCACCTTATCCTCATAACACCATTTTATCAAAGGCCACATAATAATTTAGTGGAGAGCCTCATTCGCACAAAGCCAGTTGATCCAAACATTGTTAACCATCAAAGGAGCCATGTTTGCAAAAAAGGCTGAGAGAGAGACAGAGGATTCATTCAGAGAAAATGGCTAAATTTAAATACTTCTACTATTCTTTTAATTATAATTACTGCTGTTTATTTGACACTCAAGGTTCTGTTTAAAGAGAGACTGGAACCCAGGTATCACAGTTACTGTAAATTTGCCATGGATAAGTTTAATTGCTTACAACCATTTTACCATCGAATCAAGTCTTACAAGAATAAGGCTTAAGTTATTCTTTATTGATAATACTGATGTCATCTTTGGTCTCCCAGTTCTAGCAGAAGGAGTACAGCTGTCCAGATAAGAGTGCTTAGCTGGCTCCACTACCATAGCTTCAAAGGCTTGTTGTTTAAAGTCAGTAACCAACAGAAACTTCAGAAACCCATAGATTAGTACAGAATAACCTTATTTGGGAATGTGGAGTGACTTGCAAGGGAATACTGCACACTCTTGGGAGAAATAAATTGATAGAGTAGCAAATTTTGTTGTAATAGCATAAAAACTGTGAAGTCCCAAACTCAAAACAAGCTATCTAACTAAATAAAACAAACTGAAATCCCAACCCTGACCAATTATTGGATTATCTAGAAGTATTGAAGCAGGCTAATTGTTTTTATTTCAGGATGTCTTCCTCCAGCGAGCCTGTTAAAAATGATGGCTACTCTAGGTAGCTAATAATGATAGCTAATTAGGTAGTTAAAACACTAGCAAGCTGTTGGAACTACAATACTGTGCTTCTACTATGTAATCATTTACTATAAATACTTTAGTAAAGTCATATATAATTATATAATAGATAAGTTTTGGGTTCTTCCTGCACTTAGGGTCTAACTTTACATTTTCACTTTAAGGAGAATTTTTTTTTTTCCCTCATAAAATATATTGAATGACTCTCCCAAGAAATCCCCTCATTTTTGTATTTCTAATGCATTAAAAAACTTAACGCTCATTAATCTCATTTCGTGGTGCCCCATTGACATGGTGTGTTATTGAAGGCCACAGTGGCTTTGTCACATGATGGAGGCAGACTAGATGACACTGCTTGGCCCAGTGAATGGAACATTTACAATTAAAAAAAACGCCCAGATGGAACTGTTGATAGGACCACCATTCTCTGCCATCACTGCAGTAAGCAATTTTGTACCATCTGAGTATTGTAAGCCTGAAATATCACCTCAACACGAAGCATTTGGCAGTGAACCCGGAGGTCTGAGCTAGGACAGCCTCTGATGCTAGCGCAAGCAACCAGCCACATCAAGCCACACTCAACCAGGCATTCAAACGTAAACTGAGTAAGTCTACCTGTGAGTGACTAAAGTGCAACACACACCGCCACTATACGCCGCAGGTCAAAATGCCCGCCTCCATTATATTCTATGAACAAACCCACACCGGCGCCGGCCGACGCACCACGCCGCTCTGCTTCAGCCCACTGCTCTATTTCCAGCGCTGCCAGCGCTGGAAGAAAAGCCTTTTATGTACGTCTCAGCCGCCGTAGTATCAACTCCGATTGCTTCAAATTTTTAATAATACGATTTTGATAAACTCACCCATGAAATCCAAGTTGTTGTTGCCTCAAAGTTTTTCCTCTTCTTCTTCCGTTACTAGCAGTTGGCAACTGTTGGCAACTAGTGTAGGTACAGCCAGGGCTGGGATGGGAAATACACTTTAGTGTCAACGGTGCTGCTGCGCGCCACTGCCAATGTGTGCTGGGGGGCGGCACTTGACGGCCACAGCGCTGCTCCAGCGGCAGTGTGTGTTGCACTTAACTCCCTTGCAAAATAGACTGTGGACCACTTTTGATGGTAGAGGACAGTGGGACAATTGTGTCCAACATTCAGCATGCATACAGTGTATACATACATATATATATATATATGTATATATATACACCCCCATATGTATATATATATATATATATATATATATATATATATATACACATATGGGGGTGGTGGTGTGTCTTCCTCAAGTTCGGGTCCTCTATCAGAGGCCTGGGAGTTTGAGGGTTCTGCGCAGTATCTTAACTGTTCCTAGGACCGCAGTCTTATGGACAGAGACTTCAGATGTTGTACCTGGAATCTGCTGGAGCCACTCTCCCAGTTTGGGGATCACAGCCCCCAGTGTTCTGATTACCACTGGCACCACTGTTGCCTTTACTCCCCACATCTTTTCTAGCTTCTCTTTCAGCCCTTGTGTTTTTTTCAAGCTCCTTGCTACATCTATCACCACTGCCTTCTTCTGTTGCTTGTTTTGGTTAGCCATCACCAGTTTGTCAGTCTGGAACTAGAAGTCCCACAGGATCTTAGCTTAGTCATTCTCACCCACCTTAGGAGGTGTCTTCCATTGTAACCTTGGGACCTCCAGCCCATACTGCAGATGTTCCTGTACACTATGCCAGCCACTTGGTTATGGTGTTCCATGTATGCTGTTCCTGTCTGCATCTTACACCCTGCTATTATGTGCTAACTGTCTCAGGAGCGTTTTTGCACAGCCTGCACCTGGGGTCCTGTCTAGTGTGGTAGACCCCTGCTTCTACTGATCTTGTACTGCCTGTTCTTGTACTGCCATGATTAGTGTCTCTGTGCTGTCTTTCAGTCTAGCCCTTTCCAGCCACTGGTAGGATTTCTTGATGTCGGCCACTTGTTCAATCTGTTGGTGGTACATGCCATGCAGGGACTGAATCCAAGATCATGACCAGGCTGAATTCTGAATAATTAGCAGGCATGAAATTTGCTTCTGATTCAGGCAGAACATAGAGTTTTGCAATATGTATGTTGGGATGAGATAATAGCATGTATGACCTCCACATCACTGAGGGGCAGAAGATTTTACTTTAGAGATGGGTCTTTCCTGGAAAAACAGGCTCAGCAGGAATTCTCTTAAGTTTTAAGTCAAATATGACACCAAAGTTTTGAGCGGGGGAATTGTATGATCAATTTATTGTTGGTTTTGGTCTTTTCGTTGGATTTGATGTCAAAAAGCAAAATACAGAATAGACCAGAACAGACTTAACCTCTAAAAGAAGCATCTGTAGTCTAGAACTTAAAGTAAGCTGGCAGGCCAGTGGTGCTTTTTAAATGATCATAACCTTGTTTTGCAACATTGTTTCATCAAATTCCCCTTTTATCCTTTTTTAAAGTGACCTCAAATGCACCAGCACTCTATCAGATCAAAACACCCCTCCCTGGATGACCAAAACAGAAATTACAACATTCTATTCTTGGTGAATGAGCAGAGATTATCCAGGGCTGATGTACAACAAGCTGGCATGCATAGAAGTATGTTATCAATCCCGCTTCAAGGGTGAAGTCACTTCCTGCTTCTGCTTCCAGCCCAGCCAGATAAGAGCACCCGCTTCAAGCCCAATGGGAGTTTTTCTCACCAGGAAGTGGCAAAATGGGCAAACCCATTAGCTTTAACACTGGACCACACCAACCTGTCATACAGTCCAAAATAAGCATCCATTACATTTCCCTGTCCCAGATTGTTTTTGGCTTGTACATTGTGACATTTTTCTCCCGAAGTCAGCAGTGCCTGCTGATGACGAACGCACTGGAAAAGTCATCAGTGGCTTTTTGTTCCTCGACCACCTGTGTGTGGGGGGTCATTAGGGCTGGTTATTCAGTGTGTGTAGGAAGGAAGTGTAATCGCTCTGTGTAAATCGTTTGGTGCTTCAGTCGATGACAGACAGGAATGCTTTTAGGGCCAAAGTTTGTTATGTCTGTGTTGTCCAGAGTTTTTGTAGTTTTGATTCTTTTAAGTTAGTTCGTTTTTAATTTTTTTTTTTCAATTCAATTTAGTTTTAGGTAGTTTCCAGAGTGGGTTTGCTCCTTTTAGTTTAATTTTCATTGTTTAATAATGTGTTTATTTTTAATTCACTGCTCAAGCGACGGTATTTGATGACTTGATGAGTGAGACCGGGTTGTCAGAACAAATAACAAATGTATTTCTTTCAGGGACAGTAGTAAACTTATTGAGAGTCTAAGGCCCTTATAGGCTGTCGGTGAGTGTCTGTCACCCTAGTTGGTGGGGTGTGTTCCACACTGTTGCCCCTCGTCATTTTTGTTTTTTTTTTTGTAGTTTTTTTGGTCGATTCAGCATGTGGAATTGGAGTCAGCTAAGGCGGAACCCACTGGTAAATAAAATTGCTCTGACTGTCAGTTCAGCTCAACATACAAGAATACAAACAGATGTGAGAAAAGCAAGCAAACCAACCTGGTCTCACTCCAAAGTTGTCAAAAACCGGCACTTGGTCAGTGAGTTCTGGCGTCAGACAGACGGAAAAAGCTCTACCTTCACGTCAGCAGTATTGGGTAAGGGTTACTTTAAAAGTAATCAAAGTACGTTACTGCGTTACTTCTTAAAAAAGTAACCAGTTACTTTACTGCGTTACTCCCTGAGTAAAGTAACTCAATTACTTTAAAAGTATTTCCAACGTTACTCCCTGAGAAAAGTAACTCAAGCACTTTTAAAGTACTTTTGAATATTCTACATTTCCTATTGGGCAATGGACCACAGGGTGCTAAACCTACATTTTTTTGTCTCCAAAATTAAAGTTATGGACCACTTGCCCTTCACTGAGATCCAATTCTCCCATCACAGCCGTCACTTTGACCAGTAGAAACACAGAACGATCTGCTGCCGTAGACAACTGTATGACAACAACACCCCAGCGTTTTAATATTTCCTCTAGGGATGTTACCACACAGGGCGGCACGGTGGTGGTTAGCACTGTCCCCACTTGCTGTCTCACAGCAAGAGGGTTGCCGGTTCGATCCCGGGTGTGGGAGCCCTTCTGTGCGGAGTTTGCATGTTCTCCATGTGTCAGTGTGGGTTCTCTCCGGGCACTCCGGCTTCCTCCCACAGTCCAAATGCATACAGATTGGGGACTAGGTTAATTGATAACTCTAAATTGCCTGTAGGTGTGAATGTGAGAGTGAATGGTTGTCTGTCTCTATGTGTCAGCCCTGCGATAGTCTGGCGACCTGTCCAGGGTGTACCCTGCCTCTCGCCCAATGTCAGCTGGGATAGGCTCCAGCCCCCCCGCGACCCTCAAGAGGATGAAGCGGTTAGAAAATGAATGAATGAATGAATGAATGTTACCACACAGAGTAAAAGGGGGAAATGATGGTGTGAAACAGCAGAGGCACTTTGTCAACCCGCTGAGTAAACATTACTGTCATTAGCATCAAGCTAGCAAACAATGGTACATCCTCACGGTCAGACATAAAGTAATAACATTAACAAATAGCGGCGGGGCTTTTACTCACCACAACTGCAGCAGTGGTGATTGCTCTAAGACTGCAAGGGAAGCTCAGCTTCCCCTAAAATGTCAAAAAATAAGTGGTCAAATATGTACTGCTGTGTTTACATTTCATTGACTAAATATGCACTAGAACGCGTTCAACTTTTGTTCAGAATCAGCTACTTATCACAGGTCACTGACGCGACTTTCTTCTCATACATTCCCGTAACATCACAGTGCATTAAACAGTATCGAAGCTCAGCGTCCAAAAACTTCAATGGGGAAGCACAGAGTGGGTTGCTCCACTGCAGCGAAACCAGACAGTCATTGGATAAATGCTCGGTTTTGTCCCGCCCATTGGACGCTCAGCGTCTCTGGGGGTCTATGGGGCAGTAGGCTGGCCTCGGCTGGCCTGGACGCTGGCCTTCTGCATGATGATTGGATGATCTGTCTGAGGCTGAATCCCTTTTTGATTGACAGCAAAATGAGCGAATCAGCGATCTTGAAATATAAACCACCACCGGAGCATTTTTCAAGTTTCATTCCGTTGTTCCGAGTTGATCTGTAGACTTTTCCAATCCTCTTAGTGACTTTTTCTTTGTTAAAAACGACTAGCAACAAATCTAGCATCTTTTTCTGGTGTTATTTGAGACTCTACTCGTGTTTGGAGACTCTGACTTCTGTCGCTCTGCAGTTACTGTCCCCAACGGGCAGCGGGTGCTGCTGTGAGCCCCTCAACCGTCCCAAAGCACTCACAGGCGGTCACACTAGCCTCGCGCAGCAGCCCCAGAGGGTAGAATTTACGTATAAATAAACGGACACATTTTATGATGTAGGCCGAAAATGAGCTTCCCCTCCTTGAAAGACCAGCAGCCACCACTGAACTACAGAGGCTCCCAGCTTCATTTGAAACAAACTACATTATAGACGGTCCGTTATTTATTAATCCCTCTGTGTGTTTATATATTTACTTTTTATCCGCTCC